>NC_090929.1:665253689-665556719 GCF_040938575.1 Ambystoma mexicanum
GAAATGGTTAGGCAAAAATGTTTTGTAGCTTTGTCTAGGAGGCAGAGGTGTCAAATAAGAGGGAATGTCTCACGATTTTTAGGGATTAGGGTATAAGACCCAATGCTCAAGAAGAGAGGTTAAGGAAATGGGTTGGTAGGAATTGTGTTAAATAGCAGAGACATGTTTATTTTACAAAGTAAACTCATTCCATTTTATATTACAGGTATGCATCGAGGGGCATGTATGCCTTGGGAAATTAATGTTGAACCGCATGAGGAAGGAGGGAAGTCGTACAGAAACCCAGTGAAAGCACGACGCTGAATTGTGTCTGCAAAAGACTCCCCCAACCCTGCGTCCCCATGCTAAAACGTCCCCTCTTTTGGACTCATTGAACAATGAACCTTTTTGAAAGAAAGACAATCTAGTAAAAAATTTACTTCTTGTGAAAAGGAAAAAAAGAGACAATGGACTCCTGGTCTAAGCGTTAAAGGACCTCTCCACGGAAAGCTTTAGTAAAATGAGTATTTAATAAGGTTTTAAAAAGGGTCAAAGGAACCTGGGAGACTAAGTATGAAAACAGCTCAAAGAAAGGACAAAGGCGACAGGACACAGACGGTCCACCAACGCCAAACTAAAGACGAGTAAAGTGGAAGATACGGAAGAAGAAAGAGTGTGAAATAGAGGGGAGGACACAGTGAAAACGATATATTCATATGGATGGGCAGAAGAAGATGATCAAGGAGAGATTTTACTTTGTTGGAGTGGGAGTTGCAGACAAGGTATGGAATACCAAGAGACAATGGGCTAATGGGTTAACTCAAAGCTTTACCAACCTCTTTTGTCTCACAATGGCTGTGAAATTATCTAAGGCATACAGTTACTTTAAAACAAATGGCTACAGGACAGGAAGTAGGGCTTAAATGGAAGAAGATGACACATACATGTTTTGTTTGAAAAATAACAATACAGTAGTATGTGACAAATTGTAAGATTGTGATAGGGTGTTTTACATAAATATTAAGGAGAGAAGACATGGATGTGGTTAAAGGTTATTCTTTTTACAAACAAAAAACTTTAAAGATGGGGAAATGTAATGGGGGAGTTGAGATGAAGATAGGGTACCAACAACTTAATGCCGTGGGGGGGCAGCCCCCCCACCTAAAGCTAAACAGAGAAAATCTTATGGACTGATTTGGTGTTGTAATTAAGTGAAAATAGTATTCATAATGTTAGTAGAGATTAGTCGTCTAAAGGGTGTCATGTTTATAAGATCAACAATGTCTTTATCATGGTTTAGTAAGGAGGCAAAGTACAGAATGCATATTAAGGTTCTCCTATACAAAGACAGAAAAGAGCTCAGACAAATGCCTTTTACTAGAAATGCATGTAACTGAGAATATTGCTAAAATGAGTGAAATGAAGTAATGGTTCAGAGAGTGTATTATGAGGTAATTCTGAAGTTGAAACATTCAAGGCTACCATGCGGTCAGAAATTAGACAAATGTGCTGAAACCAGACAATTCATTGGGCCTTGTCTGGAAACTTATCTAAAGGTTCCAGGTGCATTGACCATTCTTGGGCAGAGCAGCGGGAAAAAGTAAGAATGTGTGCCAGAATGTATTTCATTTTAGAAGGTTTAGATAAATTAAAAAATAATTGCCCGGTGAGCGAATGCTAAAACACAGTGTTTGCCTAGACATGGGTAGAGAGAGTGGGTGCTGGATTCTCCCTCTGACTAGCTATAAGAGGGAGCTCCATTTTGAGCGCAGGGTAGGTGGTTGGAGTTTGTGTACTTGACGACGATTCTGTGTTTGTGCTCTGTGATCAGCTTGGCATAAAATAAAGAATGATGAACTTGACTGTCTCCTTGCCGAACCATTGAGTTGTCCTTATTGATTGGTGTTGGAGTAAGAGAATCCCGCACCTCAACGTGCAGCTATCTCGTCTTAAGGTAATTGAGGGCAAGCTCTGATCCTATGGGCCCGTCAGAGGTCACTCGGACCTCGATTACATAGACCTACCACTAAACGAAGCATCCATTACCTTTTCCCATGATGAAGTTAAGGCAGTGCTCTTGAAAGTTTCAAATCACAACAGTTCACGTCTCGATCTTTGCCCAGCTGATGTATTTAAGCTGAACCAATTGCAACAGCTGTCTTTAAAGCAGTATGCATATCTGGGGATGTTCCTTCTTCCTGGAAACAGGCCCTATTGGTCCCTATTTCCAATAATGTTGATAGAGGAGATTCATCTTGTTATCGGCCCATCTCTCTGCTTGATGCAGCAGCTATGCTATTTGGAAGGCAGAATGATATACAAGCCCTCAACTCTTGGAAGGAATTCTATGCATTAGCTGAGATGCAACATGGTTTTAGGGCAGGGATTGGCCCTAATGAAACATCTCTGAATCTTCTTCTCCTAACTATTAAGTTACCAGAGGGCCATAGTCTGCCCTGGCACCTAGTTTTCTTGAATCTGTTGCCAGCATTTAACTGTGTGGACAGCATGCAACTGCTGCTGAAGAACAAAGGGATTCTGCTTCCATTATTAAATGTTTTGGTTAGTTTGCATACGGACCTCACAATTAAGATAAGATATGGTCCAAACTGCAAGCTTTCGGCTAATTTGCCATCAGGAAGAGGAGCATGGTAGAGCTGTGTGCTGGCCCCTCTCTTCTTCAATCTCTACATCAGTGACCTACAAGCTGAACTCGCTGGTATTCACGATGTCCCAAGGGTAGCGGGTCGCTCGTATTCACTTTTAATCTACGCGGACAATGCTGTCCTGTTAGCTCGTTCCCGCATGCCCCTCCATACTCTTGTCAATAAATTCACTGGTTTCATGGACAGAAGAGGACCAGCAGTCAATAGCGCAAAGTCTGAAGTGATGATAGTGAGGAAAAGGAAAATGGCAGACTTTAGCTATTTGGTGTACAAAACAAAGGTTGGAATGGGTCTCAAAACATTTGTGGATTACTTTTTCAGGTTCGATATTATGGTCGAACCAGGTTGATAAAGTCCTAACTCGCATGAAGCAAGCAACTACCTCAATCGTTTAATTTGTTTTTCCCAAAACAACTGTGTTTCTCGATACAACACATGGCTAGGTTGTGTAGAAGCCAAATGGTGGAAACGGTGGCATATGATGCAGGCATTGGGGTTAGACCCAGATGGCTCATGTGGGGCACTGCAAACATTACTTCCTTCATAAATTATTATTAGTTCTGCAAGGGGCCCCATCCTTTTCTGTTAATTTAGAGTTGGGAATCATACATTTATTGGACTGCTTGAGACTGAAACCACTCTTGTTATTGGTCTTGTGATGGGTCTCAACTTGGACTAAGCCCCAGGCTGTTCTAACACAAACTATTTTGGAAGATCTTCGGAGAAGTGAAGTAGCCCATAAGAGGAACATCTGATGTTAGTTTGCTGGTATGAGAAGCCAGGCCAATTGACTGCTAGCTCGAAAAACACACTCAACTACCTCTTCTATGAAAAATGTAACAGCCAGAGAGAAGGTTCTTAATTTGCAAATACAAGGGTGAGAATGAATGCATCTCTCAAGTGGCCAGTGGGTTGTGAGCCTTATCTATCCTGGGTTACGCATAATTACTCTCAGTCTCTGATAGATAAACTCAGATGAAATATTTTACCATTAAAGACATAACCAGAACATGGAGCAAAGGCATGGAGCCTTCCGCGTGCATGTGTCTTTGAAAGGTAGCTAAAGATGTGGTACACATTATGTTTTCTGCCCAATGTGCAACGATATATGGCAGAAAACTATCCATCCGATGTTAAGGGGTATGATGTTGATGGTTTATCAACCAGCTCTCTCCTTTTTATTAATGCATACAAATCCAGCTGTTTGCTGTGCATTGGGATTTAATTGATTGCAAGGCTGTGAAATTAAGAGTAGGGTTTTTACAGAGAATTTAAGATTTCCGCGGTGTTTGTTTTATGATTGTACTGTTGTTTTGTGTTTATTTACTGAGTGAACTTTTATGGGGGATTTTCTCACTCTGAAATAAAGAAATAAAGACAGAAGAAAGACCCGTCTGTAGAGGAGGAGCCAAGTACCCCCACTCCACCTGCACCGCCTACATTACCTGAAAAGCATGAACCAAAGTATGTGACGTATGCTGAACAGGTGCACCAGCAAAGAGAAGAGCGTGGGCTCTGTGCAGTACCCATAAGAATACCAATACCTAAGAGAGTATGGTAGTTAAAGTACCCATTGAGAAAACCATACTTGCATCCAAGACAATATGATGGCCATTTGAACAAGATTCCTGAAGAAGCCAAGAAACTGAATAACCAGGATAAATGGTGACGTCATACAAAGTTGAATCGACACCCATATAGAAAGATAAACGGACCAGAGAGGCAGATGATTTATAAAGAACAAAGGAATACCAAGGATAAGTGACATCTTGGAATCTAGAAGAAGAAGCATATGCCACGAACCTGATGAAGATACTTTGTTAGTTTAAACGTGTACAGGTGAAATGAAACACAAGCAGCAAATAAATCATGAAGCTAGCCACATGCTTAAAAATAGATTAGACCGCAGCAAGCACCAACATATACATATATACCTCTATAGATGCATATGGACAAGTAAAGGATGTATGTTTCCACTACGTATGAAGGAGAACTGAACAATACAAGAAGGCTTCATTTTAGTGTTGCAGTTGAGAAAAGCAATTGAATTAAACAGAATAAAAGTTCAGCAAGGAGTTCACTGAACCAAGAAAGCCAATGTCTTATCAAACTGGAGTTGGCTGGCATTGGATACAATTAACGTGAAAGAACAGAAGCTCCTCTTCAGAGAGGTCAAGCAAAAAACAAAAGATGTCAGAGGACTATTGAAAATAAAATCAAATACATCAAAAGACTCAATTTCATGGTGTCCAGTCATGTGATGGAAGAAAGTTGGACGAGCAAGATGATGAAACCTACGCACGGAAGCCAGATAGTGCCCATACTCCTTAAACATTCTCAGAGAACAGTACAGACTCAAGGCCAACTTCAAAACACCGATTGACACTGGACCATTGAGGTGATGATAGATGATATTTAATTGGTGGGGATCTGGTGCAAAGAAGAGCTTGCCCCGCACCTGGTTTTTCAGTCTGCGTGCTGCTAATGTAGGTAGGAAAAATACTGAAGGGGGTTAGAGCCAACCAATTGTAGAGTCCTATTGCTTGTGTAGACAATGGGATGTCATACATTTAGTGACATTCATAGTCGCCTTTTTGAAGGGAGGGCTTAGTTGCCCCAACTGATGTTAACTATCCAATGACCTCTCTCTGTTACTCCATACAGATATATATAACCTATGTTAAGTTATTCACTTAGAACCAATCCCACTTCCCGATAGGTTTTTTGTACTTTACCACGTAGGATGACATTGGTAATGACGTAGGTAAAAACTTTGATTATGACCAGTTATGGGTAGAAGAACCCAACTTTTTTTATGAAGAGTTAGAGTCAGAGTATCTAGCGATTGCTGATGTTCATTGTACTCCCTCTTCCCTCTTTTAGATACTTAACATTAAAACAAACAAACTGTTGCCAAACTATTTGTGTCGTCTTTATTATTGATGTATGAATAAAATCTGCATTCCCATCTATCTCAAAGGTACCGCTACTCATCTTAAAGGTCTGGAAGCCTCCAGTTCACTTGGTAGCAGAGATTAGATGGTTAGATAAGATAAGCCATCGGCCGTCGACATAAGTAACTTTAAATTCTCAGCAATATCGTACAACCTTTGCCATTCGGCTGACACGATGTGAAGCTCCCTGTAGAAGTGGTTAGAATAGGTAACTCCTTGCAAGGGACAGTTTGACGGGACCCCCATTTTAAGATAGAAACAACTCCCACAGCTACGCAAAGTGGCTCGAAGAGGCGGTAACGAAGGCGGTGATCCCGAGGGTCCGAACACGAAAAACATGCAAACGGTGAGTGAATAGACCAAAGAGTGTGGCAAAGGGATGCATGCATAGTAACTAACACAGAGTAACGGAGGGAGACGGGATAACATATAATGCAAGAGTAAGAGTGCAATATATATATATATGTATGTTTAGAAACAAGATATTGACTTGAGTGTGGCCTAGTAATATATAAGGAAAAATAGTCCTGGGTGTAGCCACGCTATGAGGATACGCCCTGTTCCTTAGCTTTAAAGAGTGCTAGCATACGGTTTAATTTAGAGCCCCTTACATGGGACATATAGAAGACAAGACTGATTAAAGACAGTCTTAAAGGAATTAGCTTAAGTTCCAAATTGGGGGAAAAATGGAGAGGGTAAGGCAAGACTTAAGAAAAGATCATGAGTAGTAGATGTGGCCGGTCATGTTTTTCTGTTTGTTTTATGTGATTGAAATAGGTGTGATGACGTCAGAGTTGAAAGAAGAAAATGTTATGTAAAGGAGAAGCGTGAAGTTGAGACGCAAAAATTGATTGTTTTATAATTGAACTTTGATGATTGTTTTTTAAAGCAAGATTAAAGATTGGAGCTTGTGGCGATTGGTGCTCGCTCATAAGTGTATTTTGATTGAGATATAAATTGGAAAATTGTAACTAAAGTATAAGCGAGTGGTAGCAAAGGGACAAGTGAAGGTGAGAAATGGAAGAAGTTACTCTATTAGTGCACCTCTGCAAACAGCTACCGAAGCATGCGCTTAAACTTAAACAGTACAGTGCAGAGTGGGTTAAAGGAACCGCAGACAAAATGTTTATGCCATGGCCATAAGGCGGGTCATTATTGAGAGCAGTTCTGCAGCACATGACAACATATTTGCATGCTGCGTACACAGGAAAAAAGTTAGAAAAGCGCCTAGCGAGTCTAGAGCTTTGGAAAATGTATGACCACAAAAAGGAGGAGGAGCCTCCCTTAGATTGGATACTCAATATATGCAAAGGGGGGGTGAAGAGCCTTCTGCTCCGCCGACCCTGTCTGAAATAAAAGATGAGATTAAGAAAGACAAAGGGTTATACCCATTAAGGGAACTTAAAGCAGTGACTGGATTTAGTAATTTGTCATCTGAGTCACCTACGCAAAGTAGTGACGAGGGCCCAGAGAAAGATACCAAGAAAGATATAACCTCCAAAGTCCTGAGTGACAAGGAGAGACCCGATAAGGAGAGAAGTGATCGAGCAAGTACATCTCTAGATACAAGGAGAGAAATAAAAAGATGGAAAGGAGATAAGGATAAAACTGATGAGATAGCTCTCTTACAGAACGAGTGGATGGGAGGTCAGATTTTACTTAAACTCAATGGTAAAGGCATGAAAGATGTAAGACAAAGGGGAGACCAAGACGAACAAGACAGAAAAGACAAAGAGAGGGAGGAACAATTGAAAGATGAAGGAGCGAAATGAAAAGCTAGACAAAGACGAGAATAGTCATATCAAGATGAGCAAGCTAAAAAACAGGAAAGAGCAGAAGAGCAAAGGAAACGTGACAATAGAAAGAGAACAGCCGATGAACAGGAAAGGCTAGAAAGAAAAAGAATAGAAGATGATGAACAGGAAAGGATAAGAGAGAAAAGAATACAAAGACGAAGGGATGAGGAAATACGAAGGGCATATGAACAAAGGGATATGAAAAAGAAAGGAAGACAGAGTAAGAGAAGTAGCAAGAAAGCACAGAGAAGTCGATGACGACATGGAACATAAAAGAAGACAGAGAGCATGCAATCTTGATTATCCGGAAAGGGAAGTAAACAATCCCAATCCACGGGTAGCATGGGAAGACATAGAGGAATTTTTTCCTGAGTCCGAGTCGTTACCAGGCACGTCTAGAGTAAATCTAGAAGATGAGTTTGACTCATAGAGTATTGGGGAAACTATTGATAAAGTTTACCACAAAATGCAAGCCCAGAAAGAATCACAAGAGAAGGGAAAAAGTTATCGTCTCAAAAACACTGAGTTGTATGACACAGAGGAAGCCTCCTGTAGTGCGAGACATAAGGAGCTGTCTTTAGACAGACTAACATTAAATTGAGATGATGATGAGAGAAGTTGCACGAGTTGGGCACAAGAAGTATCAGACGAAGAAAGGGAAACCTTCCTGAGGGAAGGGAGAAGTGATATATGTGATCCAGAGGGATATTTGCTTTTGGATAAAGGAGTAAGATGGTCAGATTTAAAAATACCTATGTCTAAGGCATCAGAGCCACTGACACAGTCAGACCGACATAAGGGGCAACCCCACGGTCAGAGGGGGGAGTCCCCACCTTATGTAAGCAGGCTAAAATCAGGCTAAGATCATTGCCAGTTGGACGACGATGTGGGAATAGTACTCCGGCGGTAGATAGGCAAATGATGAGAGATGAGAATGAGTTTGGAGCGTCGCAGTTCCCCTTGTGAGAAAAGAGAGGGGCCAGGCCGCAGTATATACCATGGCCACAGATCAGCAGGGAAAATGTCAAATGTAAACTCCCGAATTTAACTTCTGGCGCTGAGTTAGAAAAAATGACGGGAGGTAATACATTAGCTATAGGGGATATTATAGGTCTTCTAATCGCTATACTTGGTGAAAGAGCTGATGATGTGTGGACACGGGCAGGTTATCCTGGTGTGACTACAGTCAACACCGTGCACAATGGAGCATCATTTAACAATTGTAGAGCAGTTGTTGTTTGTTGTTGTTGTTTATTTATTTGGTAAAGCACGCCAAACCCTTGGGTAGCTGGGCGCAGCAGTGTACAAGAAATCTTAAGCTTATTACAGTATTTGGCATGAATATATAACACATATAGGCAAAAAATATATACAAGAATATATACAAACATATATACAAGTACAGGGCACATCTAGAGGTGTCCAAGGCATCTAGCAAGTTACCTAAACAGACAGATGTATAATCAGGTTTATAAGTCAGACTCATAAGTCTAAGTATCATATATGGGCTAGGTAGGTAGGTGCTAAAGCATGCTCAGCTTTCTCGAGTACGGGATAGTTCATGGAACCAGAAAGGTTTGGTATGGGCCAGGTAGAAGTAGGCTGGGTGTCAGTCAAGTTATGTGTCATTAGCACGCAGCCATTTAAGTATCTTGTGTCTGAATTTAGGGTACGGTTGTTCAGTTCTGATGTCGAGTGGTAACTTGTTCCAGCAGTGGGCCGCTTTGATGGGAAAAGTAGTTCCTCCCGCAGTCGAGCGTTTGAACCTAGGGGTCTCTAATTTGAAGGTGTTAGCAGATCTCGTGGGGCGCATGGATGTTTTCCTCATGTTTTTTCCACTAGGTACGGGGGAGCTAGGTTGTCTAAACATTTAGAGGTGAGGGAAGCTGTTTTGAGTAGGATTCTGTCTGTTATCTTTAACCAGTTAACCTCTTTCCTGTATTTGGTGATGTGCTCTCTATGAGGGAAGTTTAATGCTGCTCTCAAGGCATTGTTCTACAGTCTTTGAATTTTGTCTGTGATGTATTTATTGGCTCCTGAGTACAAGGCATTGCAGTAGTCTAACCTAGACATGATAAGAGCATTGGCTAGAGTGATACAGCTAGCACTGGAAAGGTACGGTCTGGATGCGCGGATGAGTTTGCAGGTATAGGTGGTAGAGGAGTTAAGGGAGTTGACTTGCTTCCAGATAGAATCCAAGGGTTTTAACCACAGACATCACCTTGATAGGGTTGTTATCAATGTTGAAGGATGTGTAGTTTGGGGTTAGTTTTTGGATGTTAGCTTCAGAGCCTATGATTAGTATCTCCGTTTTATCGTCGTTCAGGCAGAGGCCATGGGAGGCCATCCATGCCTGAATGATGGTGTATATCTTGTTCACCAAGGCTGACTCTGCCTTGATGCTGCCCAAAAGGGGAGTGAGGATCTGGGTGTTGTCTGCATAGTTCGTGTAGGTGACACCCAGTCTGTCCAACTTGTCAAACAAAGGCTTGGTGAAGATGTTGTACATGGTGGGGGAGACACAAGATCCCTGTGGGACACCACAGGTTATTTTAATAGGGTCAGCAGAGTCGGACGTGGAGAAGACTCGCATGGTGCGATTAGCTAAGAAGGATTGGACCCAAGCCATGGCATCTCCGGTGAAGTTGGCAGCAGATATGAGGTGGTTGCATAAGACTGCATGGTCCACCAAGACGAAAGCTGCCGACAAATCCAGTAGTAGTAGCAAGGCTGTTTTTCCATTATCCTTTAGTTCCTCAATTTGTGTCTTGAGGTCTAGCAGAGCTGTTTCCGTGCCATGGAGTGGGTTGAAGCCAGATTGCCGTGAGCCAAGCAGGTGGTTAGCTTCCAGGTAGTCCTGGATTTGTATGTAGGCAGCTCTGTGTAGGATTTTAAGTAAGAATGGCACGGTGGTGATTGGTCTATAGTTAGTCGGGATAGTGGGGTCCAAACTTTGTTTTTTAAGTAATGGGAGGACCCAAGATTCTTTAAGGTTGGTAGATACCGTGTTGGATTTAAAGGAGGAGTTTATAAGCTTGGAGATAAAGGGAGTTAGGTCCCTCGCTGCGTCCTTTATTATTTGTGCAGGGCAGGAATCGCCCTTGCAGTTTGAGGGTTTGAGGGAGAGTATTATTTTTTCTGTGTCGATTATGGAGATGGTCTTGAATCTGAAGGGTGTGGTAGTCTTATTCTCCTGAGGTTGAGGTGTTTGTCAGTGATTTGGAAAGCACTTCGAGTGCTATATCCAGACACATCCGATATGGGAGCTATAATGACAAGAAAGATGAAAGAAGGAGAGGATCCGTTGCTTAAAATTAAAAATTTTCAAGACGCTTGGATGCTTGAAACTCGCGAGGCTTGCGGGAAATCCATACCTGTATTTTATCACATATTATGCCAAGGGCTGCCAGAGCAAGTACAAAAGCAGCACAAGAA
Organism: Ambystoma mexicanum; assembly: GCF_040938575.1. NCBI lineage: Eukaryota > Metazoa > Chordata > Amphibia > Caudata > Ambystomatidae > Ambystoma > Ambystoma mexicanum. The sequence continues at coordinate 665,264,520 of NC_090929.1, forward strand.
ATTAGTGGGTATAGAAACTAAACCATGGACGGAAATCCGGTTAACCATTGCACATTATTGCAGACACCTACAGGAAAGAAATCGCAAAAAGGACGATACGTGAAAAGGTGAGGAAGCAAAATTAGTTCAGAAAAAACTGTCCAAATACGGCATTGAGGGGCAATGTTAACTAGTGTAGGTGGACCAAATTCGCAGCAGGCAGTGAACATGTCACAGATAAATAACCAAAGACAGTTTGATCAGACAAATAATGGATATGCTCCACGAGGAACGGGATATCTTGGCGCATACCGCACTACGCTAGTGCGCCTTAGTAGATACGGCCCGTAGAGCTTTCCGCCTTTGCCACATGACACAGTACTATTTATACCTATTAAGCTGCCTATTCACAAGTACAAGCTGTGCGGTATGTGTTGGCATCGCTTTGATTCCGTGTTCATGCTGCTGGCTCTTGATTTCGGCATTTTGTTCAATATTGCATAGCAGTGAGTCACACCTCACCTGTGATTGTGCGCTTTTAAAAGCGTATCCTGATTATGGTAGCCTCTACAGCGCTTTGCATCACATCTCACATTATGTGATTTTAGTTTTGTATCTTGATCTCTGTTGCTTAGCAGTGTGCTACACTTCATCCGTGATTGTGTGTTTTTAAAAGAACATCCTGTTTACTACTGCCTTCGCAGCACTCTGCATCACACTTGACACTATTTGCCTATGGAATTGTATCCTGATCACTACTGCGTAGCAGTGAGTCGCACTTCACCTGCAATTGCTCGCTTTTAAAAGTGAATCCTGATTACTGCTGCCTCTGCAGCGCCCTACATCACACGTGACAATATGTGCCTATGGAATGGTATCTTGATCTCTGTTGCCTAGCAGTACGTTGCACCTCACCTGTGATTGCGTGTTTATAAAATCCTCTTGATCCCTGTTGCTTTGCAGTGCATGGTAACTCGAGTGAGCTACACTCTGTATTGATACTTAAGTATGTATGTATGTAGCTATATATATATGTATTGAGATATAGTGTGCCTGCCACTCGTATCCCCAGCATAGAAGGGATTGCAAAACACATAATGCTTGGTATGTAAAACATCTCTTATTATAGGCTGACTGTGTCATACTAGCTAGCATACAATTCTGACCTGCACATCCAGAGCATTAGTTCACAATTGTTGCTTACAGGTACCTCTTATACTTCCATTATGTACTGGTGCTTTACCACTCTTCTTCACATACTGTACATCTACACCAGACGCTGCACACTCCCATCTCACCTACATACTGGCCTTTATACGCCTACCCTCACTCCCGACTTACCTATCACCCACACATTGTGGATTAACACCATGGACTGTGCCAACCCTTATCTGGACGATCCTGCACTCTGGATTCGTCATTTTGCTACCAGACCACCTCCAAATCACCTACCAGAAACCTTAGACTGAACTCCAGAGTCACCCCATTAAAATGGTGCTTATATTCTAACCCCCACAATAGCCCATCCCCCAACATCATCACAAGCAATCATGCTCAAATCACACCTCGTTCATACCACCCGAGCATCACATGTAGAAATCTCAGATTAGGAGACCAACTATGGACCAAAACTCCTCAGCCTCACCCCCACAAGAGAAATAAACACCTGCATCAGCAAAACATTCCTGCCAACCAGGCGAATGAATCAGATATTAGTTCAGCTTCTAACGCTCTGCTTAACACTCCCCCACTTACGCAGAAAACTGCTGTAACAGACACTGCCTTTAAAGCAGCCTTAGTTAATGCTAGGTCCCTCTCTGCCCATGCTTTGGACATTGCTGATTTTATAACTTCTGAAAAGCTCGACCTACTTGCGGTCACTGAAACCTGGCTAAACGCAGCATCTGGCCCCTCCTTGGCACTAGCCATACCTAATGACTATGCTATCATCAGATGTGATAGAAACACCAACCAGGTGAAGGGAGGCGGACTCGGCTTCATCTTTAAAAACACCATCGACATTAGAGTCATCCAGGATCTACAAATCCCTTCTGCTGAATCCCTGTCCATGAAACTACCATTATCACCTAACCATACAGCTACAGTGCACCTCATCTACCGTCCGCCAGGACCTATCTCCACGTTTTCTGAGGACATTGTGTCCCTTATATCTACCAACACCAAACCTAATTCTCAAAGCATCCTACTTGGTGACTTCAACCTTGGACTTAATGACCCACTGAATACTAACGCCATTGACCTAGCCAACACCCTATCAGACCTTGGCCACACCCATATCATTCACGGGCCCACACAAATTAAAGGAAGAACATTGGACTGGCTCACCAACCTTAACTGCACTATCAATCTATTAACTAATGAATCATGTATTTGGTCCGCTCACCACAAAATAACCTTCTCCATCAAAGCCAACAAATCATGTCCTGCACCTATCATTGCCCCACCTACCTACACCAGGAACAAGAAAGACATCACGTCAGATAAACTTCTCCCTCATACTCCCCCTCCTTAACAATACTTCCACCTCGGACCCCACAGTCCTAGTGGATATTTATAATCAGGCATTACTTAAAGCACTGGATACTATCGCCCCCCTAAAATTGCGGAAATCCAAACCTCAACGCCACTTGAATTCTTGGTTCACGCCGCACCTAAGGGAATTGCGCAAAACTAAAAGAACTGCAGAAGCACATTGGAAAAAGTGCCCCTCAGCAACTAATAAGAATGAGCAGACACTAGCTTCTTCCAACTATAAAAAGGCCATTATACTTGCTAAAAGGACACCCATAATAATAGGATCTCACAAGCGGAATCAAACACAAAAGAACTTCTTAAGATACTAAAAGAATTGGAATCGCCTATTGCTCCTGTTGACAAATGCATCACAGATGCAGTATGGTGCACTAACATCCAGAAGGCTCTCCTGGACAAAATAGCTATGCTACAATCTAAAATCAATGCGAAAAAATGTATGTTACTTTCTGATCCTGATTACAAACAATATCCTAGTAAAACCTTCCTACCTTTGAGCCCAATTGCAAACCCTTCAGCTTATCCCCCTTGTCTATCTGGGAAGTGGATAACATCATTAGGAAACTCAAACCTTCTAATTGCCAAGGTGATGCCTGCCCTGCCCCGACTGTCAAGGCAGCTGCACATGACCTTGCACCGTTCATCACTAACCTTATCAATGCCTCCTTCAAAACTGGAGGAGTGCCTGATAGTTTAAAAGGTGCTTGGGTCATCCCTCTAATTAAAAAAAAACGACTCTTGACCCTGCCAAGCCTTCCAACTGCAGGCCTATTACAACGGTACCCTTTCTACTAAAAATACTGGATAGAGCAGCCTACCTGCAAATACAGGCTTACTTAGTATCCAACAACCTATTGGGACTGAGGCAATCTTGCTTCCGTCCAAGACACGGCACAGATACTGCCTTGATAGATCTCACCACACAAATTCAGTTACTAAAAGACAATGGTAAACTAGCACTTCTTCTACTGCTTGACCTGTCAGCAGCTTTTGATCTGGTCAATCACCAAATACTCTGCCACCATCTGAAATCCACAGCCCATTTCTCCGACTCTGCCACTTCCTGGATCAGTTCCTTCCTGGCCAACAGAACTATGAGGGTCTTCTCTCCTACTGACACTGCTGAACCTTCCCCGGTCCCCTGTGGGGTCCCGCAAGGCTCCTGCATGTCCCCCACACTTTATAATGTCTTTACTAAGCTTTTGTTTGACATCCTTGACTATCTGGGTGTTACGTATACCAACTACGCTGACGACACCCAGATACTCATCCCCATCTCTGGGGATTATGCAACTGACAGCAAAACCCTCTACGAAATCTACTCAGTGATAAAAGCATGGATGGCGCAACACGGTCTTTGTCTAAACGACGAAAAAACGGAGTTGCTAATCCTTGGTACACATCCGAAACTGAAGAAGCTAAATCCTGCCTTCAAATCTTTCACCATAGATGGCAATTGCATCACTGTCTCCAACAATACTAAAACGCTTGGCATTTACCTTGACGCCACCTTATCCTTCACCAGACAAACTAACGCGGTAGCAGCCTCATCCGCATATACATGTAAACTAATTACCGCCTGCAGGACGTTCATCAGCACACCTAATTGTATCACACTTGCCAGAACTTTAGTTCTGTCCAAAATCGATTACTGTAACGCCCTATACCTAGGTAGTAGCCACAAAAATATGAAAATATGACAGGTAATTCAGAATAATGCCATCAGGGCTGCCCTCAACATCCCGAAGAAGTTGCATATCTCTGAGACGAGACGTAACCTGCGCTGGCTTCCGGTAGAGCATAGAATATCGCTCAAAACTCGTGCTCTAACACACAAAGCCAGGGCCAACCTTGCTCCAGCCTACCTGACTAATCAACTCACTTCGCATACATCTTCAAGACCACTCAGAGCAGCCCAAGCACAGACAATGTCTATACCTAGATTCAAACTCCATAATTCAGGAGGCGCTAGCTTCCTGTACTGGCTTCAAAGTTATGGAATACACTCCCCGCCTCTCTAAGATCAGAACCCTCCTTCCATGTATTTAAGCGTAACACTAAACACTGGCTTCAGGACTTGGACACTACGACAATCTAACTTCCTCAGATCACTTTGTTTATCCTCTGCCTCACTTTATTATTGTACCTATCTCTATTTATTTATTTGCTTTACCTTTACCACTTGTGTGTGTCTTGCCACCATCTCCTTGTAAAGAGGGAGAGCTGGTGTCTCCCGCCTTGATGACTTGTATCCTTGTACTGTTCATGTATATGTAACTGTAACGTAACCACTGTAACCTGTATTTAAAATGATGCGCCCAGTTGCCCCTGGGCCTGGCTGCGCTTTACAAATAAACAAAATTACAAACTTACAAAATTACAAAATTACAAAATTACAAATATCGAGGAAGAGGTTGGCAAGGTACTCAAGAGAATTGGAGGAATAATCAGGCAGGTTTTCAGAATATGCAAAACGGCAATCAGAATATGCAATATGGGCAGATGGGGAGACCATCGCTTAAATGTTGGACATGTGGAATGGCAGGGCACATAGCTTGTGTGTGTAGAAGCCAAGGGATGGTGCAGAATGATCCGTTTTCTAGACAGGGAATGCCAAATCCACCTGCATATTCACAGCAGGGCAGAAATGGATTTGTGCAAAATCAAACAGTGCAGCAGCAAGCGCTGAGAGTGCAGCAAGGCTTGCAATCACAGCAAGTAACAGGTAATCAACCGCAAGGATGCAACAATCTCCCATGCAACTTCAGTAGAACACGAACATAGAACCGCCTATGACGCAGAGAACAGGAGGTGTCACTGTTGATAGAGGACATCCATTCACGAGTGATGGAGTGAGACTGTACCCGAAATAGGACAGCTCACTGCGAGACCTGATGTGTTCAGTCCTATCTGTAATGCAGAATCCTCATGAGGAACCGAGGATAGACCTAAACATAGGTGGCAAAGCTTTTTTCTTCTTAGTGGACACAGGTGCAAAACACTCGTGTATACGTGAGGGTACATTTTCAATGTCTGCCAATGCGATGAATACTCGGGGCTTTACAGGAGCGACAAGTCGAGTTCCTTTCACAGAAGAGTTACCAGTCTGCATAGGAGAATACGATATTAAGGTGCCACTGCTTTATTCGAGGCAAACACCTGTCAACATATTAGGACGAGATTTAATGACAAAAATGAATATGACGATTTCGTTTACAGACAAAGGCATAATATGCTCAACACCGGGAATGCACTACTTAAATGTGTGTAAAATTATCATGGCATTCGCAGGGCAGATAGCGCCTAGAGCGATAGCACTTGACCCCTGAGGTGTTCCATTAGGTGATACGTATTCTGTTAACATGGCTACCAGGTCTAGTAGGCAGAACCATGAGAATGCCAGATGAGTTTCTATTCAGGCCTCAGATACCCATGGACGAAGAGGAGGGGCACATTTTTCCTTTCGACATAGAAGCAGCTATAGTCCGAGGAAATATTGCTTTGCTCGATGCAACTGATGATAAAGGTAGACGATGGAGCACAATAATTGCCATTGAGGAAGGCTGTAGAGTGACTGATGCCACTGATGAGGAATTGTTTGGATATTACATATCTGATGATTTTGTAATATTTTAAATGTGTATTACTTATTGGATAAAGGCGATCAAGAGAGAAGTTCCGCAGAGAATGATGCTAGCAAAGAAGCATCCTGAAAATTTTGATGACGGTATGGCAAATGTGCCAGTTTCATTATGGACCACTGGCCCCTATGATGTAGGCTTACTGAAAGGGGTTGGGGAAGTTAAGATTAAATTGAAATCATGAGCAATTTTACCTCGAGCACAGCAATATCCCATGTCTCGAGAGGCAGATGAAGGCATTTTCAAGACGATTTCCGCCATGATGGACCAAGGTATTCTAGTGATGTCAGAGTCACAATGTAATACGTCAGTTTATCTGATCAAAAAAAGTAAAGGGGGGTCTTGGGGACTAATACAAGACCTACGCCCAATAAACCAAATTGTAGAGGCCGAGTTCCCTTTAGTCCCGAACCCGTCTACAATTCTATGTAATATACCTGTTGATGCACGATATTTCACAGTGATTGACTTGAAAAATATGTTTTTCTCAATCCCATTGCACAAAGACTCACAAGATTTGACATTGTTTACTTTTAGACAAGTGTGATTAAAAAGCACAAGGTTGCCCCAGGGATACTGTGAGTCCCCATCAATTTTCAACAGAGTCTTCCAGATGGACTTGACCAACATTGCTTTAGAAAGCGTTTTGCTGCAATACGTCAATGACATTTTAGTTTGCAGCACCACAAAGCACAGAGGAAGAGTGCAGACGCGATTCTATTCAGCTGATGATTATACTTGCTGACAAAGGATATAAGGTGACAATGAAAAGAGGTGTTGTACATAGGCCAATTGATTTCATATGAGGGAAAGAAGGTTACCCCTGAAAGAGCTGAGTCCATTTTAAAACCTGCTAAGTCACACACAATAAAACAGATGCAGAGTTTTCTAGGATTATGCAATTATGTCAGGGTATGGGTCTTTGACTACAGCTCGTATACACGGCCTCTGTTACAGGTCTTAAAGAAAGCACAGGCAACGAAAGAAAAATTGTGTGGACTGAGGCAATGGATGAAGGGTTTGATGAATTGAAAAAAGCAATCTGTACAGCCCCAGTTCTAGGGATCCCAAATTATGCAGAAGAACTATTTTTATTCTTGCATACAGATGGTACTTTTATGACCACAGTATTCACACAAAGAACCACATTGGGGTACATACCCCTTGCATATTACAGTGGAATTTTGGACCCAGTAATTAGAGGTCACTTTCCATGCAAACAAAGTTTGGCAGGCGCCGGGTTCGCCATATAAAAGGCTACAAGCATAGTGATGGGATATTCTATGACGTTATTTGTTGAAAACGCACTATTTGCTATTTTGGAAAAACCGAAAGGCACGTTAACTTCTCAAAGGGCTTCTGTCTATGAGGTAATCAAATCAAATCCGGCGATTAAAATAGTTTGATGTAAAATAGTGAACCCAGCCATGTTTATAGCTGAGCCAATCACTGAAGGAGAACCTATACACGATTGCGTGAACTATGAAGAGTTCTGTCATGAGTTCTCTAGAGTAAAGGAGAATGCGCTCACAGGGGGAGAGATTGTCTTCATTGACGTGTCCTAAGAATCGATCAAAATGATGGGCAAAGATATACAAGTGTTGCGGTAGTGAAACATTTGGCAAATGGAGAATTTCGAGTGGTTGTGATTACTCGATTGCCATCTCATTATTCAGTGCAAGCTGCAGAATTATTGGCATGGATACTCGCGATTGAGAATCACGCAGACCAGGAATTGACACTGTACAGTGACTCTGTCTACATGACGTTGACAGTGCACACAGGACTAGAGCGCTGGAAAAGGAGGGGCTACCTCCGAGTGGACTGCACACCAGTACAGCACTCAGCCTTATTGCATAGGCTTATTAAAGCACTACAACTCCCAGTGGGCATAGCAGTCATCAAATGTGCAGCTCACATGAAAGGGACAGATTTTATCTCGCACAGAAATCAAGCAGCAGACGCTGAAGCCAAGCGCATAGCAAATACAGATACAGGGATGATGTATATTGAAACCATTGATGTGAATGAAAGGATGAATGTGATGATGATTGTGGGTGCCCTCACCCACAATCATCATCACATTCATCCTTTCATTCACATCAATGGTTTCATAATATGCCTAAAACACAGATATTGGAGCTCCAAGGGGAGGCGCTGCAAGTGGAAAAGAATTTGTGGAAGCTAAGAGGGTGTTCTTTAAATCCCTCTTAAGCATTGTGGTGACAAGACAGCACTGGTAAACCAGTGATGCCTATAGCGTTATTAAGGGTAGAACTAGAAGAGTTACACTACCCAGCGCATACAACTAGGGAGTAATTATTGCTGAGGATTGGTTTGTGCCAAACCTAATGGAACATGTTGCATTTCTTATGGTAAATTGTATTGTTTGCCAACAATTCACGGCTGGGCATATGCTGCGCATAGTGAGAGGATTCATCCCAAGACCTAATGGCCCTTTTCAGCACTTGCATATCAACTATGTCGACATGATACAAGTATGCAATGGATATAGATACTTATTAGTTGTAGTGTGTCCTTTTTCTAGATGGATAGAGGCAGGTCCATGCACACACCCAGACTCTACCTGTGCAGCTACGTTCTTAGTGGGGGAGGTGTTTCCTAGATGGGGAGTGTGAGAGGTAATGAGATCGGAAAATGGACCTCATTTTCTTAATACAGTTTTCGAGCAGATCACTTCGCTGCTTGGTATAAAACACAAGTTTTCTTTGGCTTATCATCCGCAAGGAAATGGAATCTGTGAAAAGCTCAACCGCCTGTTAAAAGAAAGAATAGCAAAGTTGAAGTTTACTCTGAAAAAAGGGTGGTTGCGCTGCCTACCACTGGCATTGTATGCATTGAGGAACGAAATAGGTTCTGCCCACCATCTTACGTCGCATGAAATCGTGACAGGAAGGCGAATGAGAACACCTTTAATGCATCCATCCCGAGTTAGAAGTGATGCTCAGCCAACATCAAATGTTTTAGGACTTGAATTGCAAAACTATTTGAACTGTTTAACATCTAATTTTTCTGTAATTTCAGGACAGTTGCAGAGACGAGGATGTTAGGCAGTACAGAACACGGAAGGAGATGCTTCAACAACCCAAGCTCCCGAATTTCAACTTCCAAGAATTTACCCAGGAGATACGATCTTAGTTGGTAACCACACAAGGAAAAAGTGGGACGAGCCCAGATTCAACGCTCCTTTTATCGTTGAGGACGTAACGCCATCTGCTGTCAAATTGCAGGGTAGGCGAGCTTGGATCTTCTTGGGAGACAGGAAAATCTACTCTGGAGAAACCCCTCTGCCTGTACCCCACCACGAAGAGGATACAATCATCAGGGAAGAACCAGAGCATGTGCAGACGAGATCTATGATGAAGAAGAAGTATGCATAACCTGCCAAGTGGAAAGCGTACAAAACCCTTTAGTGGACTGTGGCTTGATTTTGGACACTCTCTTTTGAGCTATAAATAAAAGATTAAAAGGACACATTCAAACACTCTGTGCATCTTAGTTGCAGGGTTAAGGGAAGATCTGCATTCTTAAAGCCACAGTAGCTTATTGACTTTTGACTGAGGCATACTTAAGCCTTGATAAAAATAAGGATATGCCAGATTCTGATTGTGGACACAGCAATTGGAAGAGGGTACAATACCCCGATTCCTTCTACACAGAGTTCCTGTTTGGTTCTACTCATGGTGTTGCCCAGTGATTACCTTTCTAGGCACATACTTACTTATTTTGAGTTTGGTGTTACGTTCTTATCCTACGTTGGTGGGGAGAACTTGTCGCATTCCAGCTTTTATTCAAAATCATGACAATGAAAAGATCCTAAGAAGATTGCTCATAATCATCACTGAAGAATTTTCGAAGTTGCCTGAGTACAGTGAAGAAAACACAAATGCCCCTATCAACTGATGCAGCACATAGACTGGTCAGTGTGGTGTTCTTTCGTCTAATTGAAGAATACCCGCATCTCGTTGGAAGACACACAGATGTGGTAACATTTTTGAGAGATCAAGGAAACACTGCCAACTTGAATGTAATCCTGGAAGGAATTATAATAGAGGTGGCAATCTATTCTGAAAGAAATCACAGAGCTGTGTAGAAACGTTCCTCTGAGGGACAGATCGAGGAAGTGAATAAAGGACAAAACTCTTTATTCATGCTGACAGGGAAACAACATGTCATCTGGATTGAAGCAGATTTGAGGCATCGATTGGGAACTAATAAATTAAGCAGATTTTATAGAGGTTCACAGAGAACATTCTTCTTCACGATAAAGGAACATTTGCATCCCGACTGGTGAAAAAGCTGGTTCCAGAGAGGAAGATAAAGTCATTCCTTAAAGCATCCAGAAAGCAGATAGTTGATCGACAAATGCTGAATGGAGACAACAGCTTCCAGAAACAATCTAAAAATGCAGAGCTATTAAAGTTTGTTTTTCCTTCTTTAGCATCAAATGATTGAGATAGGGAACCTGAATAGTAATATTGTGCTGCCCCAGGAAGACAGACGTACACATTGTCCAAGAAGTGGATGCTGTCCAATCACTTATCACTGTAATATCTACACATGCATTATATTCATACTCATATTGCTTTCACTGACAGTGAGAACTGCATTTTATATAGGATCACATGATGCCAAGACGCCTGTGTATGTTTCTGAGCAGAAGGAAGGGGTGAGCGTGGCAACTACGAGACATTCTAGACCCTACATAGTCATACCTGTCCCAAGAAAAGATGGGAAGATGCCTGAGCTTGAAATGGATGTTGTTAGCAATCAATCACACGCAGCATGTGTTTCAGAACTTGCTTTTAAACGCCAGAGATAGGGTCGAGGAATCAGGCAAGGTAAGGGGTTAATAAAGGTTGGACCTTCACAGATAATGCATACAGACACACCTGATCCAGTGACAATAGGCCCGAGCACAAGTCCCAAGGAAAAGTCACGCGCAGAGATTATAGCAGAATCTTTGTGGCCGTTTTTAGCTGTTGCTAGAAAAAGACAGATGGATAAAACATCACATTGTCTTTTGCACATAGCACTTTGCAAAACAAGAGGTCAATTTATGGGAAGTGATGCTTCTCTCAAATGGGCAACTGAAAAGACAGATCCAGATGAAGATGACTATGTTCAAGATAGAAAGACAAGAAATAATGCCAAGACAATGAATCAGGTGATCAGATATGAAAAACCTGGTGTACAAGGAGCAGAAATTAGAAGAGAAGTAAAAAAAAACTGAAGACCTCACGACTAACCTCAGAAGCTCGTAGATGGATGAACAGAGGTCAAATGCAGATCTGGGGAACAGTACTATCACCGGATGGATGGGTAAAAGGAGTAGTGATCTGCAGAGCATGGGTAATCATTGGATTCTACAAGGAAACTGTTGAGTTAGTGCAGAATGGCTGCAAGCCACTATTGCCAAAACTTGCTAAACTACTGACATGGGTCGAAGACAGAGGAGGACCCTTGCAGATAGTACCATTGGAGAGCTCTAAAATATGCTTCAGAAACAATGGAACTAGAAAAATGGGAGCGAATCAGAACTGTGGTTGAATCTTCGATGTGCCAGGAATGGTGCATGGGACAGCAGTAATCATGGATCATTTTTGGGCCTGTGGGTCCAAGGTCTACATCATACTGCCTAAAGAGTGGGGAGGAATCTGCACATTGGTGAATGTCCATGTTCCTGCATTGGTGATTCCTAAAGATGACCTGAACATTGACAGTTTCCTGAAAGCAGATGCTCCTCTAAGGAAGAAGAGATCTGTGGAGCTGATAAATCGAATGAAAAGAGAGAACTACTTTTCATCCAAATCAATAGAAGCCTTTGATGCTATTCTGTATGAACATAGACTGTTCAGCCAGATTTCTTCAGTGTTCATGTTGATCTTCATGCCAAGGATCCAGGTTGGAGCAAATACCAAGTGGCTTCAGATCACCAGATGGGAATTGCTACAGACGATTAATACTACCATAAAGGGATTCAATGCAATCAGAGAAGAACTGAGAGCTGTAAGATTGGTGAACCTCCTGAACAGATACGTTTTGGACATGTTCACAGCTATGGATGGAGGTGTTTGTGCCAAAATCGGAGAATCATGTTGCACATTTAAACCTTCTCATGATGTCGCGAATGGAACCTTGACAGAGGCCGTAGACATGTTGACGGAACTCCATGGCCAGATGATAGAAGAGGTCGAAGACATTGCTGATGACAACTGGTTTGGATTACGCTTCTCGTGGGTTCCACAATGGATGGCAGATATGTTCAAGTTTCTTGGAACTTTGTTATTATTAGTGATGCTTGGATTCTGTGTGATCAAGATGATAATCTCACAGTGCAAGAAGACAGCCAAGAAAGCAATAGGGATGAAGATCATGATTGATATTGAACCAGGAGGGAAGCCAAAAGATCTAACTAATGAAGAAATCAGAGCCTTTGTGAAGGCCAGTATCCTTGCACCTGAGGGAACAAAGTTCCCGTATCCAAAAGACCATAACAAATATGTGGGAAGATGGATCTATTGCAGTCCAAATGGACAGTGTGTGCTCATGACATGGAACAAGGTTGAGCATGTGAAAACAGCTGGATGTTTGAAGGGAGTCATAAAAATATGGAACCCCAAGAAGCATTTTTTCAGGCATGGATGTCTAGATACAGAAGATGATGGGAGAGTGGTCAATAAATCGCCCAGAGGGGGGGACTGTAGAGAAGGAGCCAAGTACCCCCACTCCACCTGCCTCGCCTACATTACCTGAAAAGTATGAACCAAAGTATGTAACGTATATGCACAGGTGAACCAGCAAAGAGAAGAGCGTGGGCTCTGTGCAGTACCCATAAGAATACCTATACCTAAGAGAATATAGGAGGTAAAGTACCCATTGAGAAAACCATACTTGCATCCAAGACAATATGATGGCCATTTGAATGAGATTCCTGAAGAAGCCAAGAAACTGAATAACCAGGATGAATGGTGACGTCATAGAAAGTTGAATCGACACCCATATAGAAAGATAACCATACCAGAGAGGCAGATGATTCATAAAGAACAATGAAATACCAAGGATAAGTGACATCTTGGGATCAAGATGAAGAAACGTATGCCACGAACCTGATGAAGATAGTTAGTTTAAACATGTACAGATGCAATGAAACGCAAGCAGCAAAGCAATCATGAAGCTAGCCACATGCTTTTAAATGTATTAGACCGCGGCAAGCGCCAACATATAAATATATACCACTATAGATACATATGGACAAGTAAAGGATAGATGTTTCCACTAAGTCTGAAGCAGTACTGAACAACGCAAGAAGGCCTCATTTTAGTGTTGCAGTTGAGAAAAGCAATGGAATTAAACAGAATAAAAGTTCAGCTAAGGAGTTCACTGAGCCAAGAAAGCCATGGTCTTATCACACTGGATTTGGCTGACATTGGATACAATTAACGTGAACGAACAGAAGCTCCTGTTCAGAGAGGTCAAGCAAAAACAAAAGACGTCAGAGGACTATTGAAAATAAAATCAAATACACGGAAAATCTAAATTTCATGGTGTCCAGCCATGTGATGGAAGAAAGGTGGACAAGCAAGATGACCACACCTACGCACGGAAGCCATTACTTCTTAAAAATTCTCAGAGAACAGTACAGACTCAAGGCCAACTTCAAAGCACCGATTGACATTGGACCATTGAGGTGATGATGGATGATATTTTAATTGGTGGGAAGCTCGTGCAAAGACGAGCTTACCCGCACCTGGTTGTTCGGTCTGTGTGCTGCTAACGTAGGTAGGAAAAATACTGAAGGGGGTTAGAGCCAACCAATTGTAGGGGACCAGGTAGTTGGGGGTCCTATAGTTTGTGTAGACAATGGGACGTCATACATTTAGTGACGTTCATAGTGGCTATTTTGAAGGTAGGGCTTAGTTGCCACACCTGATGGTAACTATCCAATTACCTCTCTCTGTTACTCCATACAAATATAGAACCTATGTTTAGTTATTCACTTAGAACCAATCCCACTTCCCAATAGGTTTTTGTAGTTTACCACGTAGGATGACATTGGTAATGACACAGGTCAAAACGTTGATTAGGACCAGTTATAGGTATAAGAACCCATTTTTTTGTGAAGAGTTAGAGTCAGAGTATCGAGCGATTGCTGATGTTCGTTGTACTCCCTGTTTTAGATACTTACATTAAAACAGACAAACTTTTGCCAAACTATTTGTGTCGTCTTGATTATTGATGTATGAATAATATCTGCATCCCCATCCATCTCAAAGGTACCGCTACTCATCTTAAAGGGCTGGAAGCCTCCAGTTCAACTCCCTTCCCACCCCCTGATGGTCCATCACTTCTGCCAAAGGTAGCCTATGTGAACAATCATCTCAGTTTGTTGGTGTCTTCTTGGCACCGATGGGGAATGCTGTGCCCTCATAACAGATAGACACCAAACAAGTTCTCCCCTAGAGAATTTTGGAATCACTGATGATCCTAGTATGGCTTCTTTGGATGCAGTTGCCCTTTACCCTGCCTAGAGCATTCGACTGGACTTACTGCCCTCAATTTTCTGGGAGAAACGTTTCCACCTCATATTGCCATCAAGTTGAGTTTATTCTCTCTATTGTGAAGTTAATCCTAAAGAAATAGAATTTTCATGTACCAAGGCGCATGTTAACAATGCCTCCGGGGCCACCATTGAGACAAATGTGACCCTGTTATGCTATCCTCGCAAATTTGTTGATATGTGGCTGCCATGGTGGAGTCCTGATTAATCACGTCATGTCACGAATTGCAATATGGTGTCGTTAGAACTGACTAAGCACTCTAGTGCTGGTCAGGATCAGAGGTGGAATTAACCAACTTCGCTGACATGCTCAATGACATCTTGGTCAATAGTCAGTTTACTATTAATTCATCCAGAATAGCAATCTCTGAAACCTTGCAAAAGGTATTTGTATTGTATTTGTATTCATTGGTATTTTTCTAAATGAACAAGTGTTTTGGAAGATGACAGGGAAGAGAAAAGATGAGCCTTAAGGTGTGAGCGAAATATGTCAAGGGAAGGGGAAGCGCAGGTGTCCGGTGGCAGTGCGTTCCAGTATTTGCAGGCTAGAAGAGAGAAAAAGCGAAGGCTCACAATGTGGTTTGTGAGAGAAAAGAAGATAAAGGGGCTCAGGGTGGAGAGACTGCAAAGGTGAATAGAAAGAGACACAGGAAGCAAGATAGGGGGAGCCAGGGCATGATGACACTTAAGCAATACAGAGAACATGAAAGAAAAGACAGGAGTCGCAGGGAAGGAATGAGATAGACAGAAGGGACTGGGTAATAGAAGAATGAGGAGGAAGTGAGAAAAGACGACGAATTGCAGACTTATGACCAAGCGTAGAGGTGTCAAGAGCTTGATTACTTGGACGTTGCTTACTGAGTCCTTGCAGTGGTGGGCTTCTTCCTTTCTTCTTGGGGGCCTAAATTTCAGTAGGAAAGGATCCAAAACAAGATTGACAGCTGAGATGTTTTATGATGTTGTACAACATTAGCAAATGTCATATTGCATGGCTCTTGTGCGCATTCGGCTGCTACCATTAAAGTGGTTCCTTTTTGTGAAATCATATGAGCCAGGAGAAACTGCTCCAAGGCTGAAACCTTGCAAAAGGTATTTGTATTGTATTTGTATTCATTGGTATTTTTCTAAATGAACAAGTGTTTTGGAAGATGACAGGGAAGAGAAAAGATGAGCCTTAAGGTGTGAGCGAAATATGTCAAGGGAAGGGGAAGCGCAGGTGTCCGGTGGCAGTGCGTTCCAGTATTTGCAGGCTAGAAGAGAGAAAAAGCGAAGGCTCACAATGTGGTTTGTGAGAGAAAAGAAGATAAAGGGGCTCAGGGTGGAGAGACTGCAAAGGTGAATAGAAAGAGACACAGGAAGCAAGATAGGGGGAGCCAGGGCATGATGACACTTAAGCAATACAGAGAACATGAAAGAAAAGACAGGAGTCGCAGGGAAGGAATGAGATAGACAGAAGGGACTGGGTAATAGAAGAATGAGGAGGAAGTGAGAAAAGACGACGAATTGCAGACTTATGACCAAGCGTAGAGGTGTCAAGAGCTTGATTACTTGGACGTTGCTTACTGAGTCCTTGCAGTGGTGGGCTTCTTCCTTTCTTCTTGGGGGCACCAGTACGCAAGTCGTCCAGGATGACTCGGGGTGCAGTCCCAATCAGATTTATAGACTTGGGCGAAGTCGGGACTGGTTCTCCCACACCACAGACTAGACTCAACTCTCAGTATTTAACGTGGTGCGTGGCAGCAGAGCCACAAGGGTACCACTCACTGAGCCAGGCGGTGGATGTTGGATGGCAAAAGGACTGTCAAAGGAGCCACCCTCTGACAGTAGGATTAAACAAACTAGAATAGACTGGAAGGAAGGCGATAAACAGGAGCCGAGCAAAGGAAAAGAGAGCAGCAAGGCAGAGACAGTGCAGAGGGCAAAATAGCTGGGAGAAATACCAGCAGGAAGCTGTAAAGGCCTGGGAAGAACCCAGAAGAACCACAGAGCAGCATGGCAGAGCCAGGGGCCAATGGAGGGTCAAGACGCGCTGCAGAAGTGTTCCGACTGCCATTTATAGGGAGCATGTTGTGCCTCGAACAAGGTCACATGACCCTAACCTAGAAGGCGTGCTGTGACATAAGCGCGCCGTGGCTCCGACCCCGGAAGCCTCCCATGTGACCGTGACACCTCCACAGGACTCTCCACCCGTGCCCCCTCTCCCGCATACATCCCAAGGCCCACAGATGCTGGTGTGCCCGCCTGCACCACCAAGGGTATAGTCTCCAGGAACCAGCAGGTACGTGGTGCGGGTTGTGCAATCGGCAATGACGGCCCTGTGTGACACTTTGCTCCCTCCCGGAAGGCAACCAAACATCGGTTTCCAGGGTTACCAAAGATGAAACAGGTGAACCAATCACGGGGCATGAGCCTGACAGGCCGGTTTCCAAGTGCAATCCGCAGAAGCATACCCTTTCCACTTAATCAGATAGTACAGACGCACCCTGCAGAAACAGGAGTCAAAATTGGAACAGACCACATACTTCAAACAGCCATCGATGTCCACCGGGGCAGGCCGGGTAGGCAGGCGACCATAGGGACCAGGCACAAAAGGTTTCAACAAAGAAACATGGAACACAGGGTGTATCCGCAATGTAGCCGGCAACACGAGTTTGGAGGCCACCGATGAGATCTTCTTCAGAACCAAAAAAGGGCCCAGATATCTGGGGGCCAGTTTAACAGTCATATTACGTAGGGAAAGATTCTTTGACAATAACCATACTTGGTCTCTATTCTGGTATGTGGGTTCCAAGTGGCAATCTTTGTCTGCTTGCTGTTTTACATGGGCCCTAGTGTCCTGTAGAATGGAATCCGTAAGCAAGTGGTCCACACTTCCGAGCGTATAAAATCCGAGTTTCGGACCCTCTGTGGCAAAGCCCTCGCAGGACAAGGCCACCATGTTGAGCGGTGCAGGTGCGCAGGAGACGCTGCCCAACACGTAGCACGTCTGCTGCATCCACGCTTGCAAGCATTTAAAATCCGAGGTTCAGACCCTACGCGGCAAATCCCTCGCAGGACAAGGCTGCAGTGTTGAGCGATGCAGGTGCACAGGAGACTCTGCCCGATGACAAGTAGCACGTTTGCCAAGTCCACGCTTCCGAGCCTATAAAATACGTGGTTCAGACTCTCCCAGCAAAGCCCTCGCAGGACAAGGCTGCTGTGTTGAGCGATGCAGGTGTTTGGCGGTGTGGACAGTGAGTGCGGACGACCTCACCCTCCTGTCTACGAGTTGTGGGGAGAATTAACTTGCTTTCACTCCACGTAGCCCTCCTACCCTGTGCCCTCTCGCCCCCCTGACCTGCATTCCCCACATCCACCTGCTCTGATCCCTCTGCCCTCGGCCCCAGCCTACTCACACTTTTGCCCCCCCTTGGACATGTGCATTCCTGCGCTCACCTGCATCCCAGGCACTGGCATAACGGGAGCCCCCGGAACCCCTGTGGTGTTTGGGGCCCCGCCACCCGATGTCCTGGGAGGGGTCCCACTTTGAGTAAAAAAATGCAACAAAAAAAATGTCAACCAACAAAAAAACGACTTTTCTTTTTCTTTTTTAACTCTGCATTCATAAAGAAATTATTTCTATAACAGAAATAATTTTTCTTTATGGGGAAAGAGTGACTTCAAAAAGAAACTATTTCTTTTTGAAGTGATATGGCTCCCCATGACATATGCAAGTGTGAATGTATGGTGAAAGGTTGCACACTTAAATGTATAGGTGGCTGCCTGTGTGAGTGTTTGGTGAAAGGGTGTACACCTAAATGTATGGGTGGGTGCCTGGGTGTGTGTGCCTGTATGGTGAAAGGGTGCACACTTAAATGTATGGGTGGCTGCCTGGGTGTGCCTGTATGGTGAAAGAATGCACACTTAAATGTATGGATGGCTGGCTGTACGTGTGTGTATATGGTGAAGGTGTATGTGCTTGTTGTCAGGGGCACATCAAAACCTACATTTCTGGGGGGCTAACCATTCAGATGTTGGGAGAGGCGCTAACGTCACGGGAAGAGGGCCAAACCTATTTGTGTGCGGACATCTATCTTCTTTATGCATTTTAATGAGACTATTCTAGTGCAGCTTTGATGTTACAAGCAGTTAACTATCTCCTTTAACTCGGAAAGAACCCACTTATGGACTGCTGTGAGAATGAGCGGTCTCCTGTTCCCTCTCTACTCTTCCAATCACTCCACTGGAAAGCAAGTACTAAACCCACATATTGATTTCAATTGCCTAAAAATGTTGGCATTTGAATGCAGGTACTAACAGTGAAATGCTTTACGTTAGTAATTGCTGGGCCCTTGTTAACAGTGGTTTAACATCTGTGTCCTGTTCTGTTCGGCAACTGCTCTGTAGGTCTGCCAGGTCGAGTAGCCCAAAATGTCGGGGGGGGGAGAGTGCTGAAGCCCAGTCAGCTCAATTGTGTTGCATCACTACTCGGGTTTAATGCCTTGATTACTTATTGGTAATCTTCATTACTCCTAGCCCTATTCTTCCTCGTCCCTGTACGTGTGTTTGAGGCGGTACTTGTATATGAGGTAACCCTTCCAACTGCAGGCCTATTACAACGGTACCCTTTCTACTAAAAATACTGGATAGAGCAGCCTACCTGCAAATACAGGCTTACTTAGTATCCAACAACCTATTGGGACTGAGGCAATCTTGCTTCCGTCCAAGACACGGCACAGATACTGCCTTGATAGATCTCACCACACAAATTCAGTTACTAAAAGACAATGGTAAACTAGCACTTCTTCTACTGCTTGACCTGTCAGCAGCTTTTGATCTGGTCAATCACCAAATACTCTGCCACCATCTGAAATCCACAGCCCACTTCTCCGACTCTGCCACTTCCTGGATCAGTTCCTTCCTGGCCAACAGAACTATGAGGGTCTTCTCTCCTACTGACACTGCTGAACCTTCCCCGGTCCCCTGTGGGGTCCCGCAAGGCTCCTGCATGTCCCCCACACTTTATAATGTCTTTACTAAGCTTTTGTTTGACATCCTTGACTATCTGGGTGTTACGTATACCAACTACGCTGACGACACCCAGATACTCATCCCCATCTCTGAGGATTATGCAACTGACAGCAAAACCCTCTACGAAATCTGCTCAGTGATACAAGCATGGATGGCGCAACACGGTCTTTGTCTAAACGACGAAAAAACGGAGTTGCTAATCCTTGGTACACATCCGAAACTGAAGAAGCTAAATCCTGCCTTCAAATCTTTCACCATAGATGGCAATTGCATCACTGTCTCCAACAATACTAAAACGCTTGGCATTTACCTTGACGCCACCTTATCCTTCACCAGACAAACTAACGCGGTAGCAGCCTCATCCGCATATACATGTAAACTAATTACCGCCTGCAGGCCGTTCATCAGCACACCTAATTGTATCACACTTGCCAGAACTTTAGTTCTGTCCAAAATCGATTACTGTAACGCCCTATACCTAGGTAGTAGCCACAAAAATATGAAAAAATGACAAGTAATTCAGAATAATGCCATCAGGGCTGCCCTCAACATCCCGAAGAAGTTGCATATCTCTGAGACGAGACGTAACCTCGCTGGCTTCCGGTAGAGCATAGAATATCGCTCAAAACTCTTGCTCTAACACACAAAGCCAGGGCCAACCTTGCTCCAGCCTACCTCACTAATCAACTCACTTCGCATACATCTTCAAGAACACTCAGAGCAGCCCAAGCACAGACAATGTCTATACCTAGATTCAAACTCCATAATTCAGGAGGCGCTAGCTTCCTGTACTGGCTTCAAAGTTATGGAGTACACTCCCCGCCTCTCTAAGATCAGAACCCTCCTTCCATGTATTTAAGCGTAACACTAAACACTGGCTTCAGGACTTGGACACTACGACAATCTAACTTCCTCAGATCACTTTGTTTATCCTCTGCCTCACTTTATTATTGTACCTATCTCTATTTATTTATTTGCTTTACCTTTACCACTTGTGTGTGTCTTGCCACCATCTCCTTGTAAAGAGGGAGAGCTGGTGTCTCCCGCCTTGATGACTTGTCTCCTTGTACTGTTCATGTATATGTAACTGTAACGTAACCACTGTAACCTGTATTTAAAATGATGCGCCCAGTTGCCCCTGGGTCTGGCTGCGCTTTACAAATAAACAAAATTACAAAATTACAAAATTACAAAATTACAAATATCGAGGAAGAGGTTGGCAAGGTAATCAAGAGAATTGGAGGAATAATCAGGCAGGTTTTCAGAATATGCAAAACGGCAATCAGAATATGCAATATGGGCAGATGGGGAGACCATCGCTTAAATGTTGGACATGTGGAATGGCAGGGCACATAGCTTGTGTGTGTAGAAGCCAAGGGATGGTGCAGAATGATCCGTTTTCGAGACAGGAATGCCAAATCCACCTGCATATTCACACCAGGGCAGAAATGGATTTGTGCAAAATCAAACAGTGCAGCAGCAAGCGCTGAGAGTGCAGCAAGGCTTGCAATCACAGCAAGTAACAGGTAATCAACCGCAAGGATGCAAAAATCTCCCATGCAACTTCAGTAGAACACGAACAAAGAACCGCCTATGACGCAGAGAACAGGAGGTGTCACTGTTGATGGAGGACATCCATTCACGAGTGATGGAGTGAGACTGTACCCGAAATAGGACAGCTCACTGGGAGACCTGATGTGTTCAGTCCTATCTGTAATGCAGAATCCTCATGAGGAACCGAGGATAGACCTAAACATAGGTGGCAAAGCTTTTTTCTTCTTAGTGGACACAGGCGCAAAACGCTCGTGTATACGTGAGGGTACATTTTCAATGTCTGCCAATGCGATGAATACTCGGGGCTTTACAGGAGCGACAAGTCGAGTTCCTTTCACAGAAGAGTTACCAGCCTGCATAGGAGAATACGATATGAAGGTGCCACTGCTTTATTCGAGGCAAACACCTGTCAACATATTAGGACGAGATTTAATGACAAAAATGAATATGACCATTTCGTTTACAGACAAAGCCATAATATGCTCAACACCGGGAATGCACTACTTAAATGTGTGTAAAATTATCATGGCATTCGCAGGGCAGATAGCGCCTAGAGCGATAGCACTTGACCCCTGAGGTGTTCCATTAGGTGATACGTATTCTGTTAACATGGCTACCAGGTCTAGTAGGCAGAACCATGAGAATGCCAGATGAATTTCTATTCAGGCCTCAGATACCCATGGACGAAGAGGAGGGGCACATTTTTCCTTTCGACATAGAAGCAGCTATAGTCCGAGGAAATATTGCTTTGCTCGATGCAACTGATGATAAAGGTAGACGATGGAGCACAATAATTGCCATTGAGGAAGGCTGTAGAGTGACTGATGCCACTGATGAGGAATTGTTTGGATATTACATATCTGATGATTTTGTAATATTTTAAATGTGTATTACTTATTGGATAAAGGCGATCAAGAGAGAAGTTCCGCAGAGAATGATGCTAGCAAAGAAGCATCCTGAAAATTTTGATGACGGTATGGCAAATGTGCCAGTTTCATTATGGACCACTGGCCCCTATGATGTAGGCTTACTGAAAGGGGTTGGGGAAGTTAAGATTAAATTGAAATCATGAGCAATTTTACCTCGAGCACAGCAATATCCCATGTCTCGAGAGGCAGATGAAGGCATTTTCAAGACGATTTCCGCCATGATGGACCAAGGTATTCTAGTGATGTCAGAGTCACAATGTAATACGTCAGTTTATCTGATCAAAAAAAGTAAAGGGGGGTCTTGGGGACTAATACAAGACCTACGCCCAATAAACCAAATTGTAGAGGCCGAGTTCCCTTTAGTCCCGAACCCGTCTACAATTCTATGTAATATACCTGTTGATGCACGATATTTCACAGTGATTGACTTGAAAAATATGTTTTTCTCAATCCCATTGCACAAAGACACACAAGATTTGACATTGTTTACTTTTAGACAAGTGTGATTAAAAAGCACAAGGTTGCCCCAGGGATACTGTGAGTCCCCATCAATTTTCAACAGAGTCTTCCAGATGGACTTGACCAATATTGCTTTAGAAAGCGTTTTGCTGCAATACGTAAATGACATTTTAGTTTGCAGCACCACAAAGCACAGAGGAAGAGTGCAGACGCGATTCTATTCAGCTGAGGATTATACTTGCTGACAAAGGATATAAGGTGACAATGAAAAGAGGTGTTGTACATAGGCCAATTTATTTCATATGAGGGTAAGAAGGTTACCCCTGAAAGAGCTGAGTCCATTTTAAAACCTGCTAAGTCACACACAATAAAACAGATGCAGAGTTTTCTAGGATTATGCAATTATGTCAGGGTATGGGTCTTTGACTACAGCTCGTATACACGGCCTCTCTTACAGGTCTTAAAGAAAGCACAGGCAACGAAAGAAAAATTGTGTGGACTGAGGCAATGGATGAAGGGTTTGATGAATTGAAAAAAGCAATCTGTACAGCCCCAGTTCTAGGGATCCCAAATTATGCAGAAGAACTATTTTTATTCTTGCATACAGATGCTACTTTTATGACCACAGTATTCACACAAAGAACCACATTGGGGTACATACCCCTTGCATATTACAGTGGAATTTTGGACCCAGTAATTAGAGGTCACTTTCCATGCAAACAAAGTTTGGCAGGCGCCGGGTTCGCCATATAAAAGGCTACAAGCATAGTGATGGGATATTCTATGACGTTATTTGTTGAAAACGCACTATTTGCTATTTTGGAAAAACCGAAAGGCACGTTAACTTCTCAAAGGGCTTCTGTCTATGAGGTAATCAAATCAAATCCGGCGATTAAAATAGTTTGATGTAAAATAGTGAACCCAGCCATGTTTATAGCTGAGCCAATCACTGAAGGAGAACCTATACATGATTGCGTGAACTATGAAGAGTTCTGTGATGAGTTCTCTAGAGTAAAGGAGAATGCGCTCACAGGGGGAGAGATTGTCTTCATTGACGTGTCCTAAGAATCGATCAAAATGATGGGCAAAGATATACAAGTGTCGCGGTAGTGAAACATTTGGCAAATGGAGAATTTCGAGTGGTCGTGATTACTCGATTGCCATCTCATTATTCAGTGCAAGCTGCAGAATTATTGGCATGGATACTCGCGATTGAGAATCACGCAGACCAGGAATTGACAGTGTACAGTGACTCTGTCTACATGACGTTGACAGTGCACACAGGACTAGAGCGCTGGAAAAGGAGGGGCTACCTCCGAGTGGACTGCACACCAGTACAGCACTCAGCCTTATTGCATAGGCTTATTAAAGCACTACAACTCCCAGTGGGCATAGCAGTCATCAAATGTGCAGCTCACATGAAAGGGACAGATTTTATCTCGCACAGAAATCAAGCAGCAGACGCTGAAGCCAAGCGCATAGCAAATACAGATACAGGGATGATGTACATTGAAACCATTGATGTGAATGAAAGGATGAATGTGATGATGATTGTGGGTGCCCTCACCAACAGCACTTGCATATCAACTATGTCGACATGATACAAGTATGCAATGGATATAGATACTTATTAGTTGTAGTGTGTCCTTTTTCTAGATGGATAGAGGCAGGTCCATGCACACACCCAGACTCTACCTGTGCAGCTAAGTTCTTAGTGGGGGAGGTGTTTCCTAGATGGGGAGTGTGAGAGGTAATGAGATCGGAAAATGGACCTCATTTTCTTAATACAGTTTTCGAGCAGATCACTTTGCTGCTTGGTATAAAACACAAGTTTTCTTTGGCTTATCATCCGCAAGGAAATGGAATCTGTGAAAAGCTCAACCGCCTGTTAAAAGAAAGAATAGCAAAGTTGAAGTTTACTCTGAAAAAAGGGTGGTTGCGCTGCCTACCACTGGCATTGTATGCATTGAGGAACGAAATAGGTTCTGCCCACCATCTTACGTCGCATGAAATCGTGACAGGAAGGCGAATGAGAACACCTTTAGTGCATCCATCCCGAGTTAGAAGTGATGCTCAGCCAACATCAAATGTTTTAGGACTTGAATTGCAAAACTATTTGAACTGTTTAACATCTAATTTTTCTGTAATTTCAGGACAGTTGCAGAGACGAGGATGTTAGGCAGTACAGAACACGGAAGGAGATGCTTCAACAACCCAAGCTCCCGAATTTCAACTTCCAAGAATTTACCCAGGAGATACGATCTTAGTTCGTAACCACACAAGGAAAAAGTGGGACGAGCCTAGATTCAACGCTCCTTTTATCGTTGAGGACGTAACGCCATCTGCTGTCAAATTGCAGGGTAGGCGAGCTTGGATCTTCCTGGGAGACACGAAAATCTACTCTGGAGAAACCCCTCTGCCTGTACCCCACCACGAAGAAGATACAATCATCAGGGAAGAACCAGAGCATGTGCAGACGAGATCTATGATGAAGAAGAAGTATGCATAACCTGCCAAGTGGAAAGCGTACAAAACCCTTTAGTGGACTGTGGCTTGATTTTGGACACTCTCTTTTGAGCTATAAATAAAAGATTAAAAGGACACATTCAAACACTCTGTGCATCTTAGTTGCAGGGTTAAGGGAAGATCTGCATTCTTAAAGCCACAGTAGCTTATTGACTTTTGACTGAGGCATACTTAAGCCTTGATAAAAATAAGGATATGCCAGATTCTGATTGTGGACACAGCAATTGGAAGAGGGTACAATACCCCGATTCCTTCTACACAGAGTTCCTGTTTGGTTCTACTCATGGTGTTGCCCAGTGATGACCTTTCTAGGCACATACTTACTTATTTTGAGTTTGGTGTTACGTTCTTATCCTACGTTGGTGGGGAGAACTTGTCGCATTCCAGCTTTTATTCAAAATCATGACAATGAAAAGATCCTAAGAAGATTGCTCATAATCATCACTGAAGAATTTTCGAAGTTGCCTGAGTACAGTGAAGAAAACACAAATGCCCCTATCAACTGATGCAGCACATAGACTGGTCAGTGTGGTGTTCTTTCGTCTAATTGAAGAATACCCGCATCTCGTTGGAAGACACACAGATGTGGTAACATTTTTGAGAGATCAAGGAAACACTGCCAACTTGAATGTAATCCTGGAAGGAATTATAATAGAGGTGGCAATCTATTCTGAAAGAAATCACAGAGCTGTGTAGAAACGTTCCTCTGAGGGACAGATCGAGGAAGTGAATAAAGGACAAAACTCTTTATTCATGCTGACAGGGAAACAACATGTCATCTGGATTGAAGCAGATTTGAGGCATCGATTGGGAACTAATAAATTAAGCAGATTTTATAGAGGTTCACAGAGAACATTCTTCTTCACGATAAAGGAACATTTGCATCCCGACTGGTGAAAAAGCTGGTTCCAGAGAGGAAGATAAAGTCATTCCTTAAAGCCTCCAGAAAGCAGATAGTTGATCGACAAATGCTGAATGGAGACAACAGCTTCCAGAAACAATCTAAAAATGCAGAGCTATTAAAGTTTGTTTTTCCTTCTTTAGCATCAAATGATTGAGATAGGGAACCTGAATAGTAATATTGTGCTGCCCCAGGAAGACAGACGTACACATTGTCCAAGAAGTGGATGCTGTCCAATCACTTATCACTGTATTATCTACACATGCATTATATTCATACTCATATTGCTTTCACTGACAGTGAGAACTGCATTTTATATAGGATCACATGATGCCAAGACGCCTGTGTATGTTTCTGAGCAGAAGGAAGGGGTGAGCGTGGCAACTACGAGACATTCTAGACCCTACATAGTCATACCTGTCCCAAGAAAAGATGGGAAGATGCCTGAGCTTGAAATGGATGTTGTTAGCAATCAATCACACGCAGCATGTGTTTCAGAACTTGCTTTTAAACGCCAGAGATAGGGTCGAGGAATCGGGCAAGGTAAGGGTTTAATAAAGGTTGGACCTTCACAGATAATGCATACAGACACACCTGATCCAGTGACAATAGGCCCGAGCACAAGTCCCAAGGAAAAGTCACGCGCACAGATTATAGCAGAATCTTTGTGGCCGTTTTTAGCTGTTGCTAGAAAAAGACAGATGGATAAAACATCACATTGTCTTTTGCAAATAACACTTTGCAAAACAAGAGGTCAATTTATGGGAAGTGATGCTTCTCTCAAATGGGCAACTGAAAAGACAGATCCAGATGAAGATGACTATGTTCAAGATAGAAAGACAAGAAATAATGCCAAGACAATGAATCAGGTGATCAGATATGAAAAACCTGGTGTACAAGGAGCAGAAATTAGAAGAGAAGTAAAAAAAAACTGAAGACCACACGACTAACCTCAGAAGCTCGTAGATGGATGAACAGAGGTCAAATGCAGATCTGGGGAACGTACTATCACCGGATGGATGGGTAAAAGGAGTAGTGATCTGCAGAGCATGGGTAATCATTGGATTCTACAAGGAAACTGTTGAGTTAGTGCAGAATGGCTGCAAGCCACTATTGCCAAAACTTGCTAAAGTACTGACATGGGTCGAAGACAGAGGAGGACCCTTGCAGATAGTACCATTGGAGAGCTCTAAAATATGCTTCAGAAACAATGGAACTAGAAAAATGGGAGAGAATCAGAACTGTGGTTGAATCTTCGATGTGCCAGGAATGGTGCATGGGAGAGCAGTAATCATGGATCATTTTTGGGCCTGTGGGTCCAAGGTCTACATCATACTGCCTAAAGAGTGGGGAGGAATCTGCACATTGGTGAATGTCCATGTTCCTGCATTGGTGATTCCTAAAGATGACCTGAACATTGACAGTTTCCTGAAAGCAGATGCTCCTTTAAGGAAGAAGAGATCTGTGGAGCTGATAAATCGAATGAAAAGAGAGAACTACTTTTCATCCAAATCAATAGAAGCCTTTGATGCTATTCTGTATGAACATAGACTGTTCAGCCAGATTTCTTCAGTGTTCATGTTGATCTTCATGCCAAGGATCCAGGTTGGAGCAAATACCAAGTGGCTTCAGATCACCAGATGGGAATTGCTACAGACGATTAATACTACCATAAAGGGATTCAATGCAATCAGAGAAGAACTGAGAGCTGTAAGATTGGTGAACCTCCTGAACAGATACGTTTTGGACATGTTCACAGCTATGGATGGAGGTGTTTGTGCCAAAATCAGAGAATCATGTTGCACATTTAAACCTTCTCATGATGTCGCGAATGGAACCTTGACAGAGGCCATAGACATGTTGACGGAACTCCATGGCCAGATGATAGAAGAGGTCAAAGACATTGCTGATGACAACTGGTTTGGATTACTCTTCTCGTGGGTTCCACAATGGATGGCAGATATGTTCAAGTTTCTTGGAACTTTGTTATTATTAGTGATGCTTGGATTCTGTGTGATCAAGATGATAATCTCACAGTGCAAGAAGACAGCCAAGAAAGCAATAGGGATGAAGATCATGATTGATATTGAACCAGGATGGAAGCCAAAAGATCTAACTAATGAAGAAATCAGAGCCTTTGTGAGAGAAGAGCGTGGGCTCTGTGCAGTACCCATAAGAATACCTATACCTAAGAGAATATAGGAGGTAAAGTACCCATTGAGAAAACCATACTTGCATCCAAGACAATATGATGGCCATTTGAATGAGATTCCTGAAGAAGCCAAGAAACTGAATAACCAGGATGAATGGTGACGTCATACAAAGTTGAATCGACACCCATATAGAAAGATAACCATACCAGAGAGGCAGATGATTCATAAAGAACAAAGAAATACCAAGGATAAGTGACATCTTGGGATCAAGATGAAGAAACGTATGCCACGAACCTGATGAAGATAGTTAGTTTACACATGTACAGATGCAATGAAACGCAAGCAGCAAAGCAATCATGAAGCTAGCCACATGCTTTTAAATGTATTAGACCGCGGCAAGCGCCAACATATAAATATATACCTCTATAGATACATATGGACAAGTAAAGGATAGATGTTTCCACTAAGTCTGAAGCATTACTGAACAACGCAAGAAGGCCTCATTTTAGTGTTGCAGTTGAGAAAAGCAATTGAATTAAACAGAATAAAAGTTCAGCTAAGGAGTTCACTGAGCCAAGAAAGCCATGGTCTTATCACACTGGATTTGGCTGACATTGGATACAATTAACGTGAACGAACAGAAGCTCCTGTTCAGAGAGGTCAAGCAAAAACAAAAGACGTCAGAGGACTATTGAAAATAAAATCAAATACACGAAAAATCTAAATTTCATGGTGTCCAGCCATGTGATGGAAGAAAGGTGGACAAGCAAGATGACCACACCTACGCACGGAAGCCATTACTTCTTAAAAATTCTCAGAGAACAGTACAGACTCAAGGCCAACTTCAAAGCACCGATTGACACTGGACCATTCAGGTGATGATGGATGATATTTTAATTGGTGGGAAGCTCGTGCAAAGACGATCTTACCCGCACCTGGTTGTTCGGTCTGTGTGCTGCTAACGTAGGTAGGAAAAATACTGAAGGGGGTTAGAGCCAACCAATTGTAGGGGACCACGTAGTTGGGGGTCCTATAGTTTGTGTAGACAATGGGACGTCATACATTTAGTGACGTTCATAGTGGCCATTTTGAAGGTAGGGCTTAGTTGCCACACCTGATGGTAACTATCCAATTACCTCTCTCTGTTACTCCATACAGATATAGAACCTATGTTTAGTTATTCACTTAGAACCAATCCCACTTCCCAATAGGTTTTTGTAGTTTACCACGTAGGATGACATTGGTAATGACACAGGTCAAAACGTTGATTAGGACCAGTTATAGGTATAAGAACCCATTTTTTTTGTGAAGAGTTAGAGTCAGAGTATCGAGCGATTGCTGATGTTCGTTGTACTCCCTGTTTTAGATACTTACATTAAAACAGACAAACTTTTGCCAAACTATTTGTGTCGTCTTGATTATTGATGTATGAATAATATCTGCATCCCCATCCATCTCAAAGGTACCGCTACTCATCTTAAAGGGCTGGAAGCCTCCAGTTCAACTCCCTTCCCACCCCCTGATGGTCCATCACTTCTGCCAAAGGTAGCCTATGTGAACAATCATCTCAGTTTGTTGGTGTCTTCTTGGCACCGATGGGGAATGCTGTGCCCTCATAACAGATAGACACCAAACAAGTTCTCCCCTAGAGAATTTTGGAATCACTGATGATCCTAGTATGGCTTCTTTGGATGCAGTTGCCCTTTACCCTGCCTAGACCATTCGACTGGACTTACTGCCCTCAATTTTCTGGGAGAAACGTTTCCACCTCATATTGCCATCAAGTTGAGTTTATTCTCTCTATTGTGAAGTTAATCCTAAAGAAATAGAATTTTCATGTACCAAGGCGCATGTTAACAATGCCTCCGGGGCCACCATTGAGACAAATGTGACCCTGTTATGCTATCCTCGCAAATTTGTTGATATGTGGCTGCCATGGTGGAGTCCTGATTAATCACGTCATGTCACGAATTGCAATATGGTGTCGTTAGAACTGACTAAGCACTCTAGTGTTGGTCAGGATCAGAGGTGGAATTAACCAACTTCGCTGACATGCTCAATGACATCTTGGTCAATAGTCAGTTTACTATTAATTCATCCAGAATAGCAATCTCTTACCTAGAGTTAAATTTCAGTAGGAAAGGATCCAAAACAAGATTGACAGCTGAGATGTTTTATGATGTTGTACAACATTAGCAAATGTCATATTGCATGCCTCTTGTGCGCATTCGGCTGCTACCATTAAATTGGTTCCTTTTTGTGAAATCATATGAGCCAGGAGAAACTGCTCCAAGGCTGAAACCTTGCAAAAGGTATTTGTATTGTATTTGTATTCATTGGTATTTTTCTAAATGAACAAGTGTTTTGGAAGATGACAGGGAAGAGAAAAGATGAGCCTTAAGGTGTGAGCGAAATATGTCAAGGGAAGGGGAAGCGCAGGTGTCCGGTGGCAGTGCGTTCCAGTATTTGCGGGCTAGAAGAGAGAAAAAGCGAAGGCTCACAAGGTGGTTTGTGAGAGAAAATAAGATAAAGGGGCTGAGGGTGGAGAGACCGCAAAGGTGAATAGAAAGAGACACAGGAAGCAAGATAGGGGGAGCCAGGGCATGATGACACTTAAGAGCAATACAGAGAACATGAAAGAAAAGACAGGAGTCGCAGGGAAGGAACGAGATGGACAGAAGGGACTGGGTAATAGAAGAATGAGGAGGAAGTGAGAAAAGACGACGAATTGCAGACTTATGACCAAGCGTAGAGGTGTCAAGAGCTTGATTACTTGGACGTTGCTTACTGAGTCCTTGCAGTGGTGGGCTTCTTCCTTTCTTCTTGGGGGCACCAGTACGCAAGTCGTCCAGGATGACTCGGGGTGCAGTCCCAATCAGATTTATAGACTTGGGCGAAGTCGGGACTGGTTCTCCCACACCACAGACTAGACTCAACTCTCAGTATTTAACGTGGTGCGTGGCAGCAGAGCCACAAGGGTACCACTCACTGAGCCAGGCGGTGGATGTTGGATGGCAAAAGGACTGTCAAAGGAGCCACCCTCTGACAGTAGGATTAAACAAACTAGAATAGACTGGAAGGAAGGCGATAAACAGGAGCCGAGCAAAGGAAAAGAGAGCAGCAAGGCAAATACAGTGCAGAGGGCAAAATAGCTGGGAGAAATACCAGCAGGAAGCTGTAAAGGCCTGGGAAGAACCCATAAGAACCACAGAGCAGCATGGCAGAGCCAGGGGCCAATGGAGGGTCAAGACGTGCTGCAGAAGTGTTCCGACTGCCATTTATAGGGAGCATGTTGTGCCTCGAACAAGGTCACATGACCCTAACCTAGAAGGCCATGCTGTGACATAAGCGCGCCGTGGCTCCGACCCCGGAAGCCTCCGGAAGCCTTCCATGTGACCGTGACACCTCCACAGGACTCTCCACCCGTGCCCCCTCTCCCGCATACATCCCAAGGCCCACAGATGCTGGTGTGCCCGCTTGCACCACCAAGGGTATAGTCTCCAGGAACCAGAAGGTACGTGGTGCGGGTTGTGCAATCGGCAATGACGGCCCTGTGTGACACTTTGCTCCCTCCCGGAAGGCAACCAAACATCGGTTTCCAGGGTGACCAAAGATGAAACAGGTGAACCAATCACGGGGCATGAGCCTGACAGGCCGGTTTCCAAGTGCAATCCGCAGAAGCATACCCTTTCCACTTAATCAGATAGTACAGACGCACCCTGCAGAAACAAGAGTCAAAATTGGAACAGACCACATACTTCAAACAGCCATCGATGTCCACCGGGGCAGGCCGGGTAGGCAGGCGACCATAGGGACCAGGCACAAAAGGTTTCAACAAAGAAACATGGAACACAGGGTGTATCCGCAATGTAGCCGGCAACACGAGTTTGTAGGCCACCGATGAGATCTTCTTCAGAACCAAAAAAGGGCCCAGATATCTGAGGGCCAGTTTAACAGTCATATTACGTAGGGAAATATTCTTTGACAATAACCATACTTGGTCTCTATTCTGGTATGTGGGTTCCAAGTGGCAATCTTTGTCTGCTTGCTGTTTTACATGGGCCCTAGTGTCCTGTAAATGGAATCCGTAAGCAAGTGGTCCACGCTTCCGAGCGTATAAAATCCGAGTTTCGGACCCTCTGTGGCAAAGCCCTCGCAGAACAAGGCCACCATGTTGAGCGGTGCAGGTGCGCAGGAGACTCTGCCCAACATGTAGCACGTCTGCTGCATCCACGCTTGCAAGCATTTAAAATCCGAGGTTCAGACCCTACGCGGCAAATCCCTCGCAGGACAAGGCTGCAGTGTTGAGCGATGCCGGTGCACAGGAGACTCTGCCCGATGACAAGTAGCATGTTTGCCAAGTCCACGCTTCCGAGCCTATAAAATACGTGGTTCAGACTCTCCCAGCAAAGCCCTCGCAGGACAAGGCTGCTGTGTTGAGCGATGCAGGTGTTTGGCGGTGTGGACAGTGAGCTCACCCTCCTGTCTACGAGTTGTGGGGAGAATTAACTTGCTTTCACTCCACGTAGCCCTCCTACCCTGTGCCCTCTCGCCCCCCTGACCTGCATTCCCCACCTCCACCTGCTCTGATCCCTCTGCCCTCGGCCCCAGCCTACTCGCACTTTTGCCCCCCCTTGGACATGTGCGTTCCTGCGCTCACCTGCATCCCAGGCACTGGCATAACGGGAGCCCCCGGAACCCCTGTGGTGTGTGGGGCCCCGCCACCCCATGTCCTGGGAGGGGCCCCACTTTGAGTAAAAAAATGCAACAAAAAAAATGTCAACCAACAAAAAAACTACTTTTATTTTTCTTTTTTAACTCTGTATTCATAAAGAAATTATTTCTATAACAGAAATAATTTTTCTTTATGGGGAAAGAGTGACTTCAAAAAGAAACTATTTCTTTTTGAAGTGATATGGCTCCCCATGACATATGCAAGTGTGAATGTATGGTGAAAGGTTGCACACTTAAATGTATAGGTGGCTGCCTGTGTGAGTGTTTGGTGAAAGGGTGTACACCTAAATGTATGGGTGGGTGCCTGGGTGTGTGTGCCTGTATGGTGAAAGGGTGCAAACTTAAATGTATGGGTGGCTGCCTGGGTGTGCTTTTATGGTGAAAGGGTGCACACTTAAATGTATGGGTGGCTGCCTGGGTGTGCCTGTATGGTGAAAGAATGCACACTTAAATGTATGGATGGCTGGCTGTACGTGTGTGTATATGGTGAAGGTGTATGTGCTTGTTGTCAGGGGCACATCAAAACCTACATTTCTGGGGGGCTAACCATTCAAATGTTGGGAGAGGCGCTAACGTCACGGGCAGAGGGCCAAACCTATTTGTGTGCGGACATCTATCTTCTTTATGCATTTTAATGAGACTATTCTAGTGCAGCTTTAATGTTACAAGCAGTTAACTATCTCCTTTAACTCGGAAAGAACCCACTTATGGACTGCTGCGAGAATGAGCGGTCCCCTGTTCCCTCTCTACTATTCCAATCACTCCACTGGAAAGCAAGTACTAAACCAACATATTGATTTCAATTGCCTAAAAATGTTGGCATTTGAATGCAGGTACTAACAGTGAAATGCTTTACGTTAGTAATTGCTGGGTCCTTGTTAACAGCTCTGTAGGTCTGCCAGGTCGAGTAGCCCAAAATGTCGGGGGGGGGGAGTGTTGAAGCCCAGTCAGCTCAATTGTGTTGCATCACTACTCGGGTTTAATGCCTTGATTACTTATTGGTAATCTTCATTACTCCTAGCCCTATTCTTCCTCGTCCCTGTACGTGTGTTTGAGGCGGTACTTGTATATGAGGCATTCTGGCTCATATACAAGTACTGGGATGAGGTAGAGGTACATGGGGGTAATGCCTGATTTAGCTACCTGTAATATTCATTACTCCTAGTCCCACTCTTCCTCATCCCAGTACTTACCTATGAGGCAAGGAGCCTCATACGTAATCACTGGGACAAGAAATAGGGGCTTTGAGGTACTTCTGGGCCAAGGAGCTGATTTTGCAAGTTGGGGTAGGGGGTGGGAGGGAGAGGGCATGTGTGGGGGGGTTGCTATGGTGTGATAACTCATAATGGTTGTCCATGTCCAGGCTAAGCAGGCATGATATGTGGTATTAGTGGCTAGAGAGGCCTTTTGGTGCAGCCAGTCTAGTCATTCTTCAGTTTGGTATGATTTTTTTTTTAATGTACATTTCTGATAAAGCAGTCCTGCTAAGTGTAATTACCTGGCTAAACTGGTCTTTGGGTGCTGCTAGTATAGTTGTTTATTACTGTGGCATTGTATATTGTTCTGGGCATCTGTGATAAAATGATATTTTTATGACAAGTCATTTATAACGTGCCTGTACACAAGTGTTTCTAGGCGCAACAAGACAAGGGAGGGAAGACAAAGGGAGGACAAGACAAACAATCTTACTAGGCCTTGTGTCATTCAGATCGTGCAAATGTGAGAACGAGAAGTGCAAGGGGAAAGGGAGGGGGAAGTGCAAGGGAGAGGGGAGGGGAAAACAGTGCGGCAATGCTGTGAGTAAGTGCAGCCAGGGTAGCACGGCTCTGGGTAGTGCAAGGAGAACAAGGGACTGTAGGTTAACAGTTACAGCCCCTAAGAGCATGGTAGGCCCGGAAGCAGTGCAAGGGTGACTGATTAAGAAAGAGCCTGGACTCAGTGAGACTCTGAGGGTAGCCAAGCCACCACTCGGTACAGCAGATAGGTAAGCCAGGTAGGTCAGCAGGGGAGGGAGAGAGAGAAGGCAGAGGTGAAGTGGAAAGTTTTTAGCTGCTTCCGGAACTTCAGGTGGCCTGGCTCAAGTTTGAGAGGTCCAGGGAGGCCCTTCCAGAGGGATGCACCTGCAGAGGAGAGGGATCAACCCCCCACTCTTTGCTATGAGAAATGTCTAACCCTTAGAGAGTTGGAGGTAGCTGAGCGAAGGGCTTGAGAAGGAAGGTATTTTGGAGGAGAGTGTTGAATGTAGTGCAAGCCTCGGCCCCAGAAAACCCTGTGGACAATGCAAAGGGTCTTCAATTTGATTGTTCCTTGCAGCCACCGAGAGCCAGTGGAGAGATTTCAGGGCTGTAGAGATTTGGTCCTTGGGCGTGAGGCCAAGGATAAGTCACACAGTCCTGTTCAGAATTAGTTGCAGAGGGCAGAGAGTACAGGAAGGCAGATTGAGAAAGTGGCTGTTGCAGTAGTCCAGCCTAGAGAGAACCAGGGCTCTGGAAACAGTGAGCTTCTGGGATAAAGTGAGAAAGGGAAGAGTCCCTTTGAGGAGGTGCCGCTTGTAGTGGGCCTTCTTGGCGACGTCTGAGATGTGAGGAGAGAAAGAGAGAGTGGAGTTGAAGATGACACCAAGGTTTTTTGCCTCGTATGAAGGTGAAGGAAGAGGGCCCAAGGCGGATGGCCAGACTGAGAGAGGGAAAGCAGGGCAAGGGGTCCCAATGAGAAGAATCTCCATCTTACTGGCATTAAGGCAGAGATCGTTGGAGGTGCACCAATCCTGAATCACGGGTAGACAGTCAGGAATGAGTGAAAGAGGAGAGGAGGGTGATGGGAGCCTGAAGGAAATCTGAGTGTCATCTGCATAACACTGAAAGTTAGAGGCGAAGGTAGAGATCAGGTGGGCCAAAGGGGCCAAGTAGAGGTTGAAAAACCAGGGTGAGAGGATAGAGCCCTGGGGAATGCCACGGGTAGCGAGAGAGGTGGTGAAGAGAAAGGGACCAAGTTGGATTGGGAGGGGCAGTCCAAGAGGAAGGAGGTCAGTCACTCCAGAGCCTGATCCATGATGCCCATGTTCTCACAGGGTTGATTGATCAGGATGGCGTGGTTGACCATGTCGAAAGCAGAGGAAAGATCAAGGAGGATAAGAACAGAAGGAATGCTGGAATCAAGGTTAGAGAGCAGATCTTCATGTGTGTTCAGGAGAGCAGGTTCCGTGCCTCTGGCAGCTCTGGCAGCTCTGGCAGCTCTGGAGCTAGACTGATGGTCCTGGAGACAACCAACAGATTCAGTGTGGAGAGTAAGCAGGGAGATGGGCAGCTTTTCCAAGAGTTTTCCCAGGAATGGGATGATGGAGTTGGGCGATAGTTTGCTGGGCAGGTAGGATCGGCAGACATCTTCTTGAGGAGTTGGTGCACAATGGAGTGCTTAAGCGGAGAAGGGAAAATTACAGTGGCGAAAGAGTGATTACAGAAATTGGCCAAGGCTGGAGCGAATGTGTTAATATGGTACTTGATGGTTTTGGAGGAACATGGGAGCACCTGTTTGGATGACACTTTCATAGATTAGACTTGTCTAAAAACCTTGTGCAGGTGTTGCCAGAGAGAAAGAGGAGAAAGGAGGAGGAGAGGGAAAGATGACCAACGGGGGGCTGAGAGAGGAAGAGGGAGAGGAACAGGAGATAGCGGACAGGATGTCCTGAGTTCTAGCAGAGAAGTGAGAGGCAGAGCCGTAAAGAGGGACTGGGAGGGAACAGGAGAGGTAGAGACCGCAACAGGATTGGCCAGTTCCTTGCAGATTTGAAAGAGTTCAGCCGTGTTGTTAGAGGCCGCATGGATGCGGGCCTGAATTTGTGCTCTCTTCTCGATGAGTGTTATTGCTTTGACTGCCATTTTGGTCCAACCAGTCTAGGTATGTCTAAATGTGGCCTGGCATGCTTTACTGTAATGTTATTATGAGTCTACACTGGTCTACATTGT
Organism: Ambystoma mexicanum; assembly: GCF_040938575.1. Classification (NCBI taxonomy): domain Eukaryota; kingdom Metazoa; phylum Chordata; class Amphibia; order Caudata; family Ambystomatidae; genus Ambystoma; species Ambystoma mexicanum. The sequence continues at coordinate 665,301,505 of NC_090929.1, forward strand.
GCAGCCATTTGGATGTGTTTTCATAGTGGCATGGCATTTTAATAGCAAAGCATTAATGTTCCTGTGCACTGTTGGTGACTTGCATGTACTGGATTGGTGTTAGTCTACAAAACAATTGCAAAAACTCTGGCTTTTTAGCCAATTATTCTCAGAAAGTGTGATATATATTGCATTAAATCACATATGTATATCTTTCTCCTGGGGCAGTGTGCAGCATACCCCTTCAGCAGCACGTTTGTGCATTTGTGCAGGCCTGGTAATATAGGCCGGCCCAGAGTGTAGCGCGACCCGTGATTTGTTGTCGAGTTGGGGGGGTGCCCTCAGCATGGCTTGCAGGGGAACCACAAAAATTGTTTTACGCCACTGATCCCAGGCCGCATCCCCTCCCGCGCATCCCTCAATCGTGTGGTTCCTTGCTACCCTTGATCACTGTGCTCGCTCCCTCTCTAGGCTTCATCCCTGTTGCGCACCCTGTGATCATGTGGTTCCCTCGTTTTCCTTGAATTCATGTGGCTCGCTTGCCCCTTGGGTTGCTTCCCCGCCCTGCGCATTCCTCGATCACGTGACTCCGTCGTTATTCCGGACCGGGTGCGCTCACTCACCTCTTAGACTGCATGTTCTCCCACCATCCCTTGATCGGGCTGATTCCTTATTATCATTGGTTGTGTGCGCTCGCTCCCTCCCTAGGATGCGTGCGCAGTGCACTCCCACGCATCCTTCAATCACGTGGTTCCCTAGCTTTCCTTGATCGCGTGAGCTCACTCGCCTCCTTGGCTGCATGCCCCTGCGCATCCTGTGTTCGCGCGGTTCCCTCGTTTTCCTTCAGTTCATTTAGCTCACTCACCCCTTGTTACCTGCACGCCCATGCATTCCTCAATCATGTGGCTCTCTCGCTATCCCTGATCGCGTGCGCACGCTCACCTACTAGGCTGGGTGTTCTCCCGCGCATACCTTGATCGCACAGTTGCCTCGTTATCTTTGATCATGTGCACTCATTCCCTCGCCCTCTAGGCTGCGTGCACTCCCGCGCATCATCGATTACATGGTTCCTCGCTCCCCTGATCACTAGCCCTCTTGCCCCTAGGGCTGCATGCATTCCAACACATCCCTTGATTACTTGCTATCCCTTTCAGTCCTAGAACAGCCACGCATGCTTGCTCCCCTGCGGGCCCTTACCCTTGCCTTCACCTGCCCTGTCCCTCCTATCAGCCACTTCCCTGTCCTTTTGTGTATTGCTCTGTGTTCTGCTGTGCTCTTCCTTCTTCTATGCTTCTTTCATAGACTTCTCTATTGTTTTGATGCCCTGTTATCCTGATTGTTGTTTACATCATGCTGCCCTGTGTTCTGTTGTGCTCCTTCTTCTTCTAGGTCTCTTTTCTGTAGACTGCTCTCCAGATTGCTGTTCACATCGTATTGTCTGCATTCCTGTTGTTCTCACTCTTTCCTCTAGGTCCCCTCAATTGGTTGTTCTTTAACTTGAGTTCTACCTCATGGTGGTCTCCTCATATTGTTCTGCCTGCATCCATGTTGTGCACTTCGTTCTTCTAGGTTCCCTTGGTGGTCTGCTCTGTTAATTTGGTTTTGTTATTGATTGCCCATCTGCTGTGTCCACTCCTGCATCTAGGTCCCACGTGAATTTATTGTCTATTATTTCTTCTGAGTTATCGTTGTCTAGCTGCTTGCTCCCTTCCTCTTTGTGTCCCAACCCTAGTGTTCTCCCCCACTCTCCACACCACCATGTCCCCACCCTCTCACTTGCATCCTCTTTGGTGCTCTCTGTCTTTCTATCTTCTCTAACTGCTTTTCTATTGACTATCCTGTCCTTCTCACTAAGACTGTGAGGAAGACGTTCAAAAGAGATAGCCTGGTCTCCAACCCAGGCTTCCCTATCGCTGATGCCTACAGCAGTGCTTCCTCCAGACAGACCCTTCCCGACATCCTCTTTGTCGTTCCCTCTCCAGGCCTATGGACCCTCCATATGGTCTCTGTGTTCTCTCCTTTTTCCTCTTCATCCATTAATGGTGACACCCAGTGGGAGGCCCTCCTGGCCCCCTTCCACTCCTTCAAGACCATCATTAATGTTCATCTAAATGGTACCGTCTTGGTCTAAGGCGCTCAGGTCAACCTCCTCCTTTTTGATAGATACTTCCTGCACCTTATCAACTTCCCTTCTTTTCCTGCTGTCCCTTCATTCTCTTCTCTGGTTCTATGCCTCCTCCATCCCCTGCCACCTCTTTGTCACCCTCTACTGTTTCTCTGGCCACCCTGTTGCCTCCCCCTTATGGCACCTCTCTGACATCCTCCTCCTTGGCTACCTTGCCCACTCCTCCCTCCTCTGACCATCCTCGGGCTCTTTCTACACTTCCTCAGGGTGTACCCCAGACCTGTACCCCCCCAGAGCAGTCTTTCAAAGATGGCAACCTGCTCCACATTGCCACTCTCAACTCTCGCTCAGCTGTCAAACACTCCTCTGACATCTACCGGTTCCTTCAATAACTCGACTTGGATGTTCTTGGTCTGGCCGAGACGTGGTTCACGTCCAAATCTGTCACGAGTTTTGACACTCTCCTTCCTGATGGCTACAAGATCCTCTTTGCACCCTGAACCAACTGTCTTGGTGGGGGTGTAGCCTTTATCTCCCTGGAGTGGATCCCTGCCTCTACATTCCTCCTTTGAATGCCTGGTCTGCAAACTCTCTCTCTCTCTCCTGGCCTCTCTCTCACTGTGGTCATTTTCAACCGGCCCCTGGCAAGGTAACCTAGCCAGGTAACAGCCTTCCTCTCCGAGTGGGCGGATCTTGCCTCCTCCCTCTCAACTTCTCCTAAACCTCAACATCCACCTGGATGCTTCCTGTCCTTCTGTACTCTTCGCAACCTCTGCGACTCTCTCTCTCTCTCTCTCTCTCTGTCTCTCTATTCACCGCTCTGCCCCGACTCACTCTGCAGGGCACATCTTGGATGTTCTGATCTCCTCAGACCTCCCCGTCTCTAACCCTCTCACCACTCCTCTCACCTGGAGTGATCACTTTCTCCTTTCCTCTCATCTCTACCCCTAAGGCCAAGCCAACTCCAGCTCTGCCACCCACCTTCTCGGTAATCCGACCCATGAAGCGTGTGTCATTTGAGGCTTTCACCACCACTTTCTCTCCTCCTTCTGCACCTTTGGCTGACTCACACCCTGACACAGCCCTTTCTAACCTTCAGTGCTCTATCTCTGACACTCTTGATGTACTTCCCCCTGTCATGAGGATCCACTTGAAGCCCAAATCCACAGTGCAACTCTTGGTACGACTCAGACCTTGTCACCCTTAAACGCAAGTGTAGGGTGGATGAGAGAAAGTGGAGGGCAACAGGTACAACCTCTGACAAACTGGCCTGGTGCCTTATCCAAAGGCAATAACGACTCTCTGTCCTTGCTAAGAAGAGAGCGCACATCCAAGCCTGCATCTCTGCTGCATCTAACAACTCGGCCGAACTCTTTAAAATCTGCAAGGAGCAGGCCAATCCTGCTGCAGTCTCTACTTCTCCTGTCCCCTCTCAGGCTCTTTGCACCACCCTGGCTTCTCATTTCATCACTAAAACCCAGGACATCCTATCCACCATCTCTTCCTCTACATCCTCCTCCTCCTTTCCTGGCCCTCCTGTGGCTGCCTCTTCACCTCCCTCCTCCTCCTTTCCTTTGTTCACCACTGATGGCATTTCTAAAGAAGTAGGATCTATGAAAGACAGGTTGTTCCCTGTTCTTCCAAAATCATCAAGGACCACTTTGACACCCTTGTTCCAGCCTTGGCCGATTTCTGAAACCACTCTTTCACCACTGGAACCTTCCCCTCCCCTCTAAAGCACTCCCTTGTGCACCCCTTTCTAAAGAAACCTTCTGCTGTTCCCTCCAGTCTGGCCAACTATTGCCCGATCTCCATTACTCCTTTCCTGGGCAAACTCCTGGAAAAGATGCCATCTCCCAGCTTAACCTTCACACTGAATCTGTTGGTTGTCTCCATGGCCATCAGTCTGGCTTCAGAGCTGCCAGAAGCATGGAAAGTGCTCTCCTGAACATCCGTGAAGACCTGCTCTCAAACCTCGATTCTAACCTTCCTTCTGTCCTCATTCTCCTCGATCTTTCCTCTGCTTTCGATATGGTCAACCATGCCAGACTGCTCAACCTACTCCGTGATAACCTGGGTATCACTGATCAGGCCCTGGCCTGGCTGACCTCCTTTCTCACTGACCAACTCTCCCAGCTCCAACTGCGGTCCTTCATCTCTTTTATCTAACTTTCTACCTGTGGTGTTCCGCAGGGGTGTAATCTTTCTCCCTGTCTGTTCAACCTATACCTGGCACCTCTTGCCCACCGCATAGCCGCCTTGTGGTTCCAACTTTCCATGTTATGCGGATGCCACTCAGCTCTCCTTCAGGCTCCCCTCAGCCGCCTCTACTCCTTCTCTCATTCCTGACTGTCTTTCTGCAATTCAGGAGTGGTGTGCCGCCAATGATCTCTGCCTTAATGCCAGTAAGGCTGAGATCCTCCTCATAAAAACACCAGCTCCCTCCTTTCCTCTAACTCTCTGGCCGCCCACCCTGGGCCCTCTTCCTGCTCCTACCTGTGAGGCTAAGAACCACGGGGTCATCTTCGACTCCACACTCTCCTTCTCTCCTCACATCTCTGAAGTCTCTAAGAAGTCAAACTACCAGCTGCACCCTCTCAGAGGTATTCTTACCTTCCTCACTTTCCCCCAGAAGCTCACCGTCTCCAGAGCTCTGGTCTTCTCTAGGCTGGACTAGTGCAACAGCTCCTTTCTAAATCTTCTGCCTCTATTCTCCGCCGTCTACAACTCATCCAAAACAGGACTGCCAGACTTGTCCTTGGCCTCAAGCCCAGGGATCGTATCTCTCCAGCTCTGAAATCCCTTCATTGGCTCCCAGTGGCAGCATGGATCAAGTTCAAGACCCTTTGCATTGTTCACAAAGCTTTCTGGGGCCTGCCACCACACTACCTCCATTTTCTCTTCCTGAATAGCTGCCTTTTTGAGCTCTCCGCTCCTCCACCTCCAACTCTCTGAGGGTCAGTCACTTATCCAAGCAAAGGGTTGAGGGCAGATCTCTTTCTACGGCTGGGTCCTCCACTGGAATAGTCTCCCTGCCTCTCTGAAACTTGAGCAGAACCGGCTCTGGTTCCTGAAGGAACTCAAGGCTTTTCTCTTTGTTTCGACATTTGCTCTTCCTCTCCCTTGCTGATCACCTGCCCGATCCATGCACTGGTCACATGGTCACCCTCTGAATTCACGCCCAGTTCCCTGCCTGTTCAGCTGCAATCCTGCACTACCTCTTGGCTCCCCTGAGAAGCAGGAAAAGAGGAGGGGCATGGGGAAGGAAGGATGAGGGAGAGAGATTAGGGAGTAAATTACATAATAGGAAGAGAGGTCATAGGAAGGAAGGCGAACGTGAATAGAGCTAAGATGGGGGTACTAGAGGGAGAGAGAGATAGAAAGAAAGAAAGGGAAAAGAGAATAGGGCGTCAGGGGGGAATGAAGAAGGATTGATTTCAAGGAGGATCGGAATGAAGAATAGGTGGGGATGGAGCGGATAGAAAGAGGCAGGGAGTTCCAGTGTAAAGGGACAAGGAGCTGAAAGGAGCGGAAACGAGAAGAGACACAAGGGGGTGGGGAACAGAAAGTAAGAAGAGATCAGCGGAGCGAAGGGAGTGAGAGGGAGTGTGGAATGAGATAAGAGAGGAGAGATATGAAGGAGAAAGGTCAGGAAGAGATTTAAAGACAAGATAAAGGAAGTGAAATTTAAGTTGGGAGTGGAAATGAAGCCAGCCTAGGTTAGATAGAGAGGTAGAGATGGAGTCAAGGGGAGAGAGAAGGAGATAGAAGGCAGAGGGCACGGATAGCAGAGTGGTAGATGGATTTTAGGGGGGCAAGGTGGGAGGTGTGGAGACCAAGGAAAAAGAACAAAAGAAGGCGAGAGAAGATGAGGGAGGAGATTAAAAGTTTGATAGCATGAAAGGTGAGACAGGAACGGACTTTACATAAAGGTATGCTTTATTACCAACTTTTCTAGTGATAGCATGGCAGTGCACCAACTCTTGCATAAACATTGGCATTGTTTCTTCCATGACGCAGATCTGACACGTGCTTCCTCCCCCTAGTTACCGTCCACAGACGAGTCTAAAAGACTGTGTTCTTGCTATGACAGTTACATTGCTAGGCACTCGTGATCAAGGTTTTGCCATTGTGGCGCGTGCAATATGTGTGATTGCGCCTCTCAATAAATGTAATTTTATGGATAGGAGTAACAGTAAGAAGCAGGTCATAAAGCATCTTAGAACATGCACCACTTCCAATTTAATGTATGTGATTTCACGCCCCCTACCTGAACCTCTACCTTCGGTCCAGTATACAACCTGTCAAAATCTGCATACGAGAGCCTGTAAATGCCATCAAGATTTGCAATAATGCATACCCGGTGGCTACACAGTTTTGGGGAAGCCATGGTGGGTCGTTGCCAGGATTTAGATTGTATGGTATTGAATGTGGCACACTTCCAGAGATAAGGAGCACCATGGAGATGTTTTTGAGAAGACCAAAGTGTTGGTAGATTTTGAACCAGTACTCAAAGCAGCCAGAAGGGTTGAACATATATGAGGAGTTGTGTTGCTTTTTATGATGAATATTAACTTATATATTAACAAATCAGTTATGCCTAGTAGAACATAGTCAGAATTTTTCTTTGGCTATGCTATCAACTTTCGATTTTCTTTAATATGGAAGTAATGCAATATGAATGTGTAATGGGTCTGGATTGCTAGTAGACAATGGGCCTCATCAGACCAGGCGTCCTTAGTGGGACCCGCTAGCAGACCAGGATGCTAACAATGGGCCCGTCATTAGCGGGCCCGTTGTTAGCATCCTCCCCATTCCCATTGAGCCCTATGGGACTCAATGGAATGGGGATTCATTTTTACCAGAGCCCAGAAAAGGGCAATTACCGGGTCCGCCAAGGTCGGCATGACCCGGTTATTGCACTTTTCTGGGCTCCGGTAAAAAATCATTACCGGCGGCAGCCATGCCCTTAATAAGGGCACGGCTACGGCCAGGGTCGCCATGAAGCCTAATGTGTAGGTAAGATGTAAACTATTTATTTGACATTTTAAATACATGTTTTATAAACTTTTAATACAGTTTAGGTTGAATTGTATTTAGATAGTAAATTATGTGAGTTCCTCAAATTTTGTCAGTTGCCCAATGTGTAACTTCAGCACCTTATTTAGCAAAACTACAGTCGTTTCTATTTCTACAAGGCAAATTGTGGTTTTAAAGATGGAAATTCTCTTTTTGTACCACTTGCACCAATAGCATGTCAGCATCTCCTTTTTCGATGACTCAATAATTCGTTTCTGATTGAAATAATGATTGTTAGGGAAATACAGCTATAAATTCACAATTATCCTTATGTTGAATCAATGAGGCAACTGTTCCATAGATATACACTGGAGTTCACAGCAATGGAAGTGGACAGGTTCACGTGCATGCATGTCAGAGCCTAAGTGCTGCCTTTTCGCCACCACAGACCCTTTGAATGTGCGGGGACACTCGGGAGCACCCCCGTGAACATTGAAAGGTGAGAGTCCCAGTCTGCACCCTGAATGGGCCATGCAAGGAAGGAGAAACAAAATGCACCAAGCCTCGCATGGCTCATTGAGCATGTGCACTGTGGGAACAAAACTGTCAAAGGGAAACGTGTTTCCCTTTGACAGTTTAAGACAGCCCAGAGGCGCTCCCTCAGTGGCAGAAAGCAACATGGGGAGTCCTCAGTTTTTACACTGGCTTGGCTCAACTCCTCCATGATAGGTGAGGGAATGGGCGGGCCGGCACCCCCTCGTCCATTGCGGACGAGCTGCCACTGTGTTTCAAGCAACTGCCTGCTCAAAACACAGGCCTAGCCCTGCCTGCTTGACAAAAGTAAATTCAAAACTCTTTCCACGTTTGGGCTAAGCCACCCGAGCACATCCCGACTGCTGTGGGAATGGCAACCAACCCCACGCAGGACACAATCCCTATTAAGCCAGTCTTTTTAAATGAATGCATGGGTAGGTGGGCTTCCCTGTCTCCGCTTCCCCCTAAAAAACAGAAACAAATGCAATGAGAAGCTGCTTTTCTAACCCTCCCACTGCCACCTGTAATAATGTTCTGTCTCGTGTTTCCACCTCTACCCCAGTCCAACACCTTAGATGCAAACCAGGGCTCCTTCTGCAGAGCTCAGGCATAGTTTTTTTTAAAAGAAAAGAAGCATCCAACACCATGCATCTAGGGTAGGACTGGGGCATAAAATTGCCTCTAGCACCAATGACAAAGTGGCCCACAGTTGCAAAGGGCAATTCATTCCTTTTGTGACAGACCATTTGAGTAGTACCCAAAGGGGAGTTTTTTGATCAAATGTGATGCAAATTGTGCATTTCAAAGAATATTCATTCAGTAACACTGGTCAAAACTACAAACTGAAATTACCCGATAGGCCAGTCCGATCCTGCATGCATCCAACTCCCGTCAATTGTCCTAAACCCTGGAACTGAGTTATCTGAAAGACATTTGCCTGGGGCAAAACCACCAATAATGACTAATTATGGTGCATGCTTACTAGCAATAAAACTTGTGACGGGTGTGTGATGGCGCATGTGTTTTGGATAGCCTCACACGGTACTGTAGCCAGAGGCGTTGCTAGAGGGGGGTTGAGGGGGCTATAGCCCCGGGTCTTTTGGTTGTAGCCCCGGATAGAAGCTCAGGGATTACAACCAAAGAGGCTAGCTAGCCCCCCCAGTCCAAAAAATAGCGTAGCCCCGGATCTTTTCCAGACGGTAGCTACCAAATTCTTTGTCTTCTCTCAGCACAAACACAGTCAGCAAATGAATCTGCAATTTGTGAATGTCTCCTGTATTTCGAGGATCTCTGCATGTTTGACACACACACAAACAAGTTTTTTTGCGGATATTCATGTTTTCTTGACATCATGCATAAAAGCAATTGTCACTGGATAGAACAGCAAATAAAACAGATAAGAAAGACATTCTTTAATCAACAATATATGGATTGCTCCTCTGGGAAATGTTTCACATAATTGAGTTTGAAATCATTCCAACAACATTAAATTGACAAAAATTTGCAGAATTTTAATGTTTCGATGCAGGCCAAAAATGTTTATTGCTATATTTAAATCATATACATAATTATTTTTTCAACAAAAAACATAATTTTGAAATTGAATCAGTTCATGAGACTTTCTTCTTGATTTTCTACAAATTGGCAGGAAAGATAGCTTTAGCAGTGTCTAGTGACATTAATGCTGGCGCAGGACCCAGTGCTAGTGGACCTGCAAATCTTATTAATGACAATAGTTCAAGTGACACTACCGGGGATGAGGGTTCCTCTGCCACAGCGGCTTCTACTGCTAATACGGTTGATACAGACACTGCGTTTCATCTTGGAAGACATTTAGAATCAAAGAGTTGAATGCGAAGCATAAGTTGGCTTGGATGGAGTCTGAGAAAGGAGAGGAAGAGAATGACAGGGCTTTTCAGCTGGTGCTTGCAGGTGTGAATGGGGGTCAGAACTCCCCCGGGCGGGCCTGAGAATGGCTGTGGGCCCTCCTCTGATCCTAGGTTTCTTAAGGATCTGCTTAGTGTGTATGATGAAGAGAATGGGCCTCATTACGAGTCCGGCGGTAACCGCAGCGGTAAAACTGCCTGGTTACCGCCGGACTCGTATTACCATTCTGCCTCCGTGACTCCCGGAATTACCAGGGCATTACAGCCCCGGTGTCCCGGGAGTCACAGAGGCTGAATGGTGTTAATCCCCATTCCCATAGGACTCAATGGGAATGGGGAAGTGGAAACACCGGCACCATCTCGTGATGGTGCCGGTGTTTCCACGTCCGCCTGCAGTCGGGAGGTGGAAGATCACCTTCCGCCTGCAGGACTCGGGATCGGGCGGTCCGGAATTAACAGTGGCGGCGGGTTTACCGCCACTGTTAATTCCAGACCGCCCGACCCGTAATGAGGCCCAATGATATCAAAGCATGGTTACCTGCTTTTAAATTTGCTTGTGAGTTGCAGGAAGCCTGAGACAATTGCTTGCTAGCTCAGAGTCGGAACAGTGCCATTCTGGAGTTGCCAAAAGCTGAAACAAAAAGATTTTTACAAATTAAAGCAGGCTCTCCTCTTAAAGTTTGGGAAGACTTCTGTCCTTTACTTAAATAGGTTTAGAGACTAAAACAAGAAGGAAAATGTCAATTGGTTAACCTATGTTATTGACTCCCTCAAAAGCGTATGTTGTTGGGTTGAGGGCCATAAGGTAACCACTTTTGCAGGCATGATGTATCTTGTCATGCTGGACCACATTTCTGCTGCATGTTCCCCAGAGCAAAATCAACACTAAGCAGATACTAGGAAACTGGTTATTGCTGCTGACTTGTGGGTTTCCCAAAGGGTGTCCCATATGCAGACAAAACAGCTTTCAAGTGTCCCACTACCCAATCAGATATGCCCATCAAGTCCCAAGTCTTTAGCTCATATTATTGTGCATTCCTGTCCAGTGATGGTGTCTTTATTTTCCCACTATATGTACTGTGGGGAAAAGTGATGGACGCCTGAAAGCCTGGATTGGGTGATCATCTCAAACCTTATTTAAACACTCCTCTGGTTTTATGTTTGTTGACTTTAAGGCACAGCGTAAATTATCCCTTTGGATAAAGACGTGTTTCTGCTGATGTGATTTGAAGGTATAATCCCATAAAGAAATCTAAACAGACATCATGGACTTCGGCGCAACAGCTTTAAGATGTTGTAGGAACAAAAAGGTTTACTTCTAGTACGTTTTCACTGTGATGGTTTCTTTTCCAGACGTTCAAGCAGTTTGGTAGAGACAATGAGGGCTCTTTGGGATTTTGGCATTCAGCTCCTAAAGTGTCCGTCTCACATCTGACTACCAAAATAGTCCCCAATCACAGCTCTCTGTCCTTAGCAGAGCATTGAGTGCTGAACGATAGACATAGTAAGTCTCAGGCTGCCAGCGCGCCACTGCTGCGCATGTTGAACCTTCATTTTTATCAGAACTCTGAAGATGCCCAGGCGACTTGACACTCTCACATGCCCCTGCTTTACTCCGCAATACCACTTCCAGGGCTGACCAGCAATGTATCCTACAAAGCCAGTTTGGAAGCAAGAGGTCACCTTTGTGTTGATGTCTTCAATGTTCGATGGCATTAGCTGAGAATGGTCCTGTGGCCACAGGACCCACGGGATGTCTAGACCCACCACATATCCACCACATAGTTCAAATATGCTCCACAAAGGAGGAAATTCCTTAGCTCGGATGGCCATGTCCCCCTCCGTCTCTCCTGGAAGCTCATGCCCAGAGGATGGAATTCTCAGCCGCTGCATCCATGCCATTGGCAAGATGCTAAGAGTTTACCCTTGGCCATTGTGGAGTATAGTACAGGGGTGGAGGGATACATTCTGTCAATGAGCAGGTTTCTTTGACCTTGCAGGAAATGGGTGCAGAACAGTTTCCTCGCCTTTACTGTTACAAAACCAAGTGCCAATGCCTACTTGGACTATACCTCTAAGAGCTTCTGATGATGGAGCATACCTCATTGGCGATGTTCCAGCACCACCCACAGTCAACAGAGTGGTCTCCCACCCCCCAATGTTTCAGAGAACATGTCATTAAGACTCCAGAAACTCTGAACCAGGAGGTGCAACTTGGCCCAGGCCCACCCTAGAAGGGACAGTGTTGCTTACTCTAGAGATTCTGACCTTTGTGGGAAAGAATCACAAGGTTTTGTATAAGAGGGCAAATTATTTCTGGAAATTGTGCCAGGACAAGGTCCTGGATATTGATGACCTCTTGCCAAGATAATTGACCTAGTGGAGCGTACCCAGGACACTTGTGTGCCAATGGATTTAGCAACTCTGGTCATCTGAGCTTTTGGTTATTTTATCTCCATAGGCTGACACATGTTGAATCGGCCCCCACTGTTAATGCACTGAGGATCCCGAACTCAGAAAGCGAGCTGATCGATCATATATGCATGATGGTTGAATAATCTATACACCACACCGTCCTAATTTTGGAAAGACATTTTATTCCTTCACTCTTATCAACTGTAAGCTTAGGCAATTGCATAACCACGCATCCCACTTGATGTTGGTATCTGGTCATTCTTTTCAGAATGGAACATTTGCCGGAGTATTCTCTCCTTATCTGTATCTGAAGACGTGGATTCTCAGATCTTGTGCCATTGTGCACCTGACTACGGTAAGCACGGTGATCACATGAATCAGTCTTCCGCGAGAGACTCACTGAATAAATAAGGTATTAATTGCCATTATAACGCATATACTAAAAATTGTTGCAACCCCACAAACTCCTGACACTGTGTTCTGGCTATTCTTTCCTGACAGAACTCATAGGATTCCTCACATATACTTCTTGTCTCTGTCCTGATGAAGGCCGACCCATTTGCCGCTAACCAAGATAGCCCTGAGGCCGAAACACAGTTGTGTTGACCCAATACTTCATATACATTTTGTCACTTATACATACTTGTACACGCTACATCGCAATTACTTTATAATTCTATTATGTCATGTTCTGCAATGATGAATATGAAATGTAATTGCTTAATTGTTAACTGAAAGAATTTAGTTTCTGTTTTTCCATGTGTATACTATGTCTACATTTTTTTTGTACCTGGGAGCATCCTTTGTCGACTTTGATTAGTTGTAGTGACTCCTGGCTACTTATACATGTCTTAACCAGAATTAAAGTAGCTGTCACAATTTTTGCACTTTGTTGTGTACACTGACTGTTAGGATTCAGTGTTGAGTTGCGCATGGGGTTCATATGTCCTTGCTCAATTGTGTTTTCATAGAATTGTTCCTTCCTGGGTAGAGCAGGGCATCAACCAGGTGCCCTTTGTTTTTTAATCATTGACACGTGTTTCGGCCATAGGCCTTTTTCAAATCAGGGCATAGTCAATAATCCATTTGTCATTTACAGTTTAGTTGAGCTGTTTCATATTGGTGGGAGAAACCCTGTCAGATCGGCTTCTGAGTTACACGCAGCGGCTCTCTCGGGACAAAGGATGTCTGATGTTAACATCCTGGACATTTATCAGAGATCTTCTCGTCATCTCCTCTGTGATTTCTAGATGCACTTGTGTTAGTCCCAGAGTGGGGTCTTTCCCAGCCTTTTCAGGTCACCCACAACTTTAAATGGTTCATGGGTCATGCAAGTATGATCAAATTACTTCTCCTTCCTGGATCGAATGGTAAGTTGTTCTTAGCATTGAGGGTGCCTTTTTTTAGGCAGTGATCTCAATCACAGGAGCTCGCTGTGCGAGCACTGACATGGTGCAGGTGTGCATAAACACTTCCCATTTTGGAGCTTGTTCTTTTAGTGGAGCCATTGCTTCCAAAGATTTCAGTGCAGTTGGAGCCTAGTTCAAGGATATTTTGAAGGTCGCAGGTGTTACCTGGTACATTTCTGATTCTGCACTTTATTTTGGTTTGAGATACATCACATCTAAAGCAGGAAGACTGGCCTAATGATTTGGCATAAGGACTGGCCTAAACATCTAACAGCCATGAAAGCAGATGTCGCAGAAAACAGTAGCTACTGTGTAATGCCGCCGCAGGCAGGCCTCAGAGATCGGCAACCATAGCCCTCCCTCTTTGAGAAGTACACAGTCCTGAAGCTGCTGGCTCAAGTCCCAAGGCTGCCTCGGAGAAGCAGCCAGCCAGTTACGAAATGTACACTCTTTGGCAAAATGACCTATTGTTATGAATACGTACGGCTAAGGGGAGGAGATCAATATGTAGCTTTGCATTGCACATAAGTATGAGGCAGATTTGGGAGGGGTCAGAGTCGATACAGCCCTCCAGAGCCTGGTGTGTGTGTTAACATTACAGCGCTTTTACACCCCACTTCTGGTATTAGGTATTATTTGTGTCTGAGTGCCGAGTGCCGGGAATGCCTGAGACGGTGTGAGGGAGCTGGATTTGCACTAGTCTCGCGGGGAGCAGGACAAACGAATGTAACAGCAGGCGGACCAGGAGACTATCTCTTAAGACCTATTAAAGCCTGGTGACAGAGTGACAGCCTTTAATAAGCACAATACCCACTTGTGTTAGTGTCTTGAATTGGAATACAGAGTTCCCTGCCCTGACTAGTAAAATGGGAGTTCTGATTCTAATAAGGACATAGTGGTGAATATTATCATACCCCGCTGGCTGTTAACTGGAAAATGTATTGTTTTTCTAGTGATGAGTGTACTTTTGGGTACTCATTTTCTTTCGCGTTTAACAGGATCAGGGTCTCGACCCTATCAAGCGGGAGGAGGGACACCTTAAAACCTGGAGTAAGGGGCCTACTAGGGCGTATGCGGGAGCCTGTCCTACGTCAGAGGTGTGGTGAGGGAGTAGGGTGTCCCCAGTCCCTGACCCACCTGAGCATGTCTTGTGCTGCTCAAAGATTCATCCAAGTGACTTTTCCACCGTGCCTAGCTGCCTTTTTTTCCGGCCAGAAGTGTTTTCCTTTTCTTGCGAGCTACGGCAACCAGAATCCACCACGCCATCTTCAGACCACGCCAAACGGGAGAAGCGGGACCGCTGTTATTCTGACTCAGCCGCCGATCTGCAATGCCACCTACCAAGGAGCAACCAGATGGAGAAAAGTAGACGCAGAAAGACGGAGCCTTGCCACACAGGGAGACCGGACAGAATGCTGCAGGTGAAAAAAGGACAGGAAAACAATGAATTTGAAAACTTTTCACATGGAAAGCGCACCCTTAGAAGAAAGCACAGGGGAAGATTGACTACGTAGAACAGGTGATAGTATTATATGATGGGTTATTTATAAAGCGCTTAATATCAAGTGGTTTCTAAGCGTGGACCCGGGAATCGAACCTGTGTTGCTCTGTGTTGTCTTGCTTCCAAGGCGAGCTCCGGAGACTATTAGATAGCCTAGTAGATTGGCCCCTACTAGTCCCCAGACTAGTAGGGGCCAATGGGAAGGTGGAAGTGGTCCTCATCATGACAGGCAGGGATATAAGACCCTGTGGTCAAAGGCAAGGATGAGGAGTGTTCGGGTGAGGTCAGAAGAAGTGGAGGTGGACCGAGCGACCACACCACATACAGCAGAAGGTGGGGCGGATTTCTGCAGAGTCGGATGAAGTGGTGAATGAAAGTGCAGGTCAATGGTGTGAGAGACAGTGGTACCAAGTCTGAAGTATTGTAGTGCGCATTAGATGTGAGTGTCAAGATGTGTGACGAGAGTGGTACAGAGAGAGAGAGAGAGAGAGAGAGAGAGAGAGAGAGAGAGAGAGAGAGAGAGAGAGAGAGAGAGAGAGAGAGGAGAGACGGAAAGCAGGCATTTTGGTGAGGTTGGCGACTAGGAGGCATTGATAGTCGGAGTAAGAGGAGTGTGAGAAGATTTGCAGAAGGAGGGAGAGGGAGAGAGGAGGGAGTAGCAAGGAAGAGAGAGTGAAGGAGGTGAAGTGGATGAGTAGCGAGAGAGGTGACCTGGAACGGAAAGAAGATAGAGGACCTAAGGAGGTCAAGGGGTGGAGGAGAGAAGGAGAGAGAGAGAGGGCGAGAGGGAGATGGAGAGAGAGAGAGAGTGAGAGAGAGACACAGAGAGAGTCATAGACCAGTTTAGTGCCAGACAGTAGAAATTATCTTTTTTCTAGTTTCATCACATCTTGTTGGGGAGTAGGGACACCGGGGGTAGGGTGAAAGGAGCCAATTGGAAAGTCGAAGGTGAGACAAGGGACACCCGAAGGCTGACCGTTCAACTGCCATTCAACTGTTTTATTTATTTATTTAATATTTATATTGCGCCGGTAGCTCGCGAGCCTCGGGGCGCAGAAACAAGGACACGAGAATGGACGGAACAGATAGTGATTAGACAGAGCAGACGGGACAGTCACATAGAATTAACTGAGGTATATGCCGTGATGGCCGTTTATTTGAAGATATGGGTTTTTACCTGTTTGCGAAAACGCAAGTAGTTGGTTTCCAGTCTAAGGTGGTCTGGTAGATTGTTCCAAAGGTTGGCTGCAAGGGTTGGAAAGGCTCTACCTAAGCCACTTTTGAGTTTGTGAGGTGACGTAGCAATTTTAACAAGTTGGGATGATCTCAGTGTTCTATTAGGAACGTATGGTGTGATCCTAGTTTTTAAGTAGGTTGGTGCCTTTCCGTAGATGCATCTGTGAACGATGGTTAAGGTTTTGAAATGCACCCTATCTTCGATTTTCAGCCAATGAAGCTCCCTTCTGGAGTTGCTGATATGTTCTGTTTTAGTTTTGAGCTTGACAATTCTTACCGCGTTGTTCTGTACAATTTGGTAGCTTTGTAGGCATTGCTTGGAGGCACCCAGGACTAGAGCGTTGCCATAGTCAAGGCGCGATAAAATGGTGGCTCTTGCTATGGTCGCACAATTTTCCTCGGATATGAAAGGTCTGATGGCTTTTATTAGACGGAGGTGGTAGGCACAGTTTTTTTTGATGAACTGTACTTGGGCGTCCGCACCCAACAATGCTTCTAGCAGCATACCTATGGGGAATGGGGGTATCTTTAATGTGGAAGGATGTGTAGGATGAGGGTAGCTTAGCACGAGCAGAGGATGAGCCGAAAATCATGAGTTCCGTTTTTTTTCCGTTTAGGCCATCCAATTGGAGTCCATCCATTGCTCCACGTGGTTGTATATCGTGGTAAGTTGCTCGCTATCTTTCTGATAATTGCCACTTAGTTCGAATACAAGCTGCGTGTCGTCAGCATAGTTAGTGAAATAGGTGTTTATGTGGTCTAGAACAAGGCATAGGTATTTTAAGTAAAGATTGAACAGTAGGGGTGACATACTGGCCCCTTGGGGAACTCCACAGAGGATTTCTTTTTCGAGGGAGAACTTGTCCCCCCAGTGCACTCTGGATATTCTGTTTTTTAGAAAGGACATTATCCATCTGATGGCTTCATCAGAGCAGTTGGTGGTCTTTTTTAGCGTATTCTGGAGTAGGTTATGGTCGAGGAGATCAAATGCGGCGCTGAGGTCGAGTAGAACGAGGAGGCCTGTCTTACCCTTGTCAATAATACCGAGCATTTTGGTCTGCAGATCTAACATGGCCGTATCGGTACTGTGTGCGGGGCGAAAACCAGACTGCTGTGGGTGGAGGGAATTAGATTCCTCTACGTGTGCCTGGAGCTGCATGGTGGCGATCTTATCCATGATTTTGAGGATGAAGTTGCAGTTTGTTATGGGTCTGAGATTATTCGGATCGCGTTGGTCGAGATTGGGTTTTTTTACCAGAGGGGTTACTGTGACTTCCTGGTCTCTAAAAGAGGCATTATTGATCTTTGTCAGGATGGGGGCGAAAATGTCTATGTTGTCCAATATTATCTTAGGTGGAATGATATTCTCTGCACAGGTCGTGGGTTTCATGGTCGCCAGTACTTTGATCATTTCGCTGTTGTTGATCTCTGTGAACTTGAAAGTTCCAATACCTGCTGTTGCAGTCTCAGCTGGCAGAGTAACTGTCGTTTTTTTGTTGGTCAGGGAATTTATGATGGCGTCCCTGCTTTTGAAATTTTGTTGAAGAAGGCGATCTGGGTGGCATCGCATTCTTCTTGAGAGGGTAGGAAAGGAGGGGTAATGGCTTTGGGTTTTTCTATGGATTTAAGGATATTGAATAGTTTGCTGGTGGAATTGGTGGCTGTAGAAATCTGTTCGTTATAGAAGTTTTTTTTGGCCTCGGTTATCATATGTTTATATATTATTTCGCTTTCCTTCCAACGGGCTTTATTGGCTGATGAAGGATTTATAGCCATACATTTTCTCTGTTTCGTTTGTCCTTTTTTTGTTCTGCAAGTTCTTTGGAGAACCATTGTGGTTTTTTTTGGGTGGGTCTAGTTGATTTAGTTTGAAGGGGGGCAATTTGGTCTGTGAGTTTCTCGAGGTGACTAAGTAGATTTGCTAACGTTGTTTCGCAGGAGTCATTCTCGGTTTGGTTTTTATCCACCTCAGCTAGGCATTGTATGAGGTGGTTCCTATCAATGTTTTTGTAGTTACGGTGTGTCGAGAGGGTCGGGCAGTTAGGGGTTTTGGGTTTGGGAAGAGGCAGGGTGATGTGGAAGGATATGCTATGATGGTCTGACCAAATGCAGGGTTCAGTCTTAAACTCTCGGGTTTCGAGATTGTTAGAGACGACCCAGTTAAGAAGATGGCCGTTGTCCATTGTGGGCTCTTGGTTGTTGATCTCAAAGTCAATGTTGTTTAGGGATCTTTGAAGTTGAACTTCTTCCATTAAAAATAAAATCCTGAACTTCACAGCTCGGTCCTTGAGTTATTTGGTTATTGAAGCCTTCTGTGCCACCTCTCTAATTGCTTCCTGAGGGATGTGCGTGGTTTGGTTTGTTTGGTAGTGATCCTGTGGATTTTGAGCTGTGTTGATGGTTGTGACTCTGCCGGTGCTGCCATGTTGGTTACGTGGTGGATTCCCCATTAGGAATTTGCCTCAAGACGTTCAATTCAAAGAAAGAGGAAGAGCTTACTCAAAGGAAGTGAGGTCATGCACACGTGGAGGGGAAAGTTGAGGAAGAACCATGTGACAGGATTGATAATTGTTTTGTTTCTGTTTTTTTGTGGTTTGCGTTCATTACTTTTCTCTACTGCTGTTTCTGTTTCAAGAGGCAAAACAATGGTCAGTCATCCTTTGTCCATAGCTCAGTTTTGTCACGTGAGTTCAAGTGGAAGCTAAGGCATCTAATTCGGGGAGTGGGGGCGGGGCGGGCTCCTTTTTGTTCCAGGTCATAAAGATTTCTATTTTGCATAATTGAGGGAACAAAGTGTAAATCCGTAGAAAAGGAAGAGAAGGGCAGGCACTAAATGGATAGAGTTAAAAGGCAGGAGAATGAGGAGTGGGGGAAGAGTAAGGGTGCTGTGCAAATGTTCTGTCAAAATGTGAAGACACTGACAGCAGTTTCAGTGATGATTGGCTTAGGCACTGAGTTGAAACATGTGTGGCCATTGTTTGCTGGTGGGGGTAGGCCTGGCCTGGGCACTTCATTTGAGCCTGGATGACTGGTAAAGGCTATCTCTGTAATGTTGGGTGATCTCTGGTCTGGCCATTATGGCGAACAGTTCCTCTATGACCTGAGTTTGGTCTATAACCTGGTAAAGGAAGGGAGTCAGGGGGCTTTCTTATCTTTAATGAAGGGTATGAGTTCCCTATGGCCTTGCCATTGGACCTGTGCTGGCCTTTAATACGTGTAGTGATTTAACTTGGAGAGCTGGGCATTATAATCTGCGGAGAGTGGAGGGTTGCCTGGTCATTGTAAGGCTTCCCTTCTATAACGTTGGGGCAGTGGCTGGCTTGGAACATTTACGTAGTGGTGCTCTTTAATCCAGGGATAACAGCGGGCAAACGTGTCATTGGTTACCGTGGGTGGACTTGAGGAGTTCTGGTCCGGCTCTTAGCATTTTGTCGTCATGCTTTCACTACAGTTGTCTTTGGGATAATTGCGATAGTTTGGATTGAAGGTGTTGCTGTTGGCTGCAAAGCAGAGAACTGCCTGGCGGTCGCAATCACAGGCCATTTTCCCACAGGCACCCGCGGAAACTGCAATGAAAGGAAAGCAGGAATCACTCAATGTCATTCGCCAGCTGATTGCAAGATATTGTCATTGCATGAACATCGGAAAAGCTGAAAGCTACTTCCGGCAAACCACTATCACTCGATGAACTGTGCGGAATCATCCCCTTTCCCCTGTGTAACCCACTGGAAGCGCAGCATTAAGAGGCATACGGTACTCACACACCAGCCCAGCAAACCATTATGGTATTTGATGGCGGGGACCTGGTACGTTTGCGCTCAGGCGTAGCCAGCTAACCCGCCGCCAATTGTTCATCATTTGCACAGCAGAGTGCAAATGTGTAGGGCAAAAAGCGACTTACGCTGCAAAAGGCCGAGTACATCACCTTGTGCCCTGTTCTTATGCACTCCACTGTGCAAAGTGAGTAAACACTGACTGGCATGTTCACATGCTAGGCAGTGTTTACATTTAATTGTGAGTGCCACTTGCCATGCTTGCATGTACAAGCTGCCTACCAATACATGGCCGGAGGCATGTACAATGGATCCCCATGGAGCCTGCCGGCTTTATGCTAATGCATTAAGCCAATGGACCCCGTAGCGATCGCCAGCATTTGCTTCGGCATGAAAATCCATGGAGAATTTGCATGGCAGAGAGGAAGAAAGGTGTTGGAAACACAAGTTGTATTCCAACTCCTTCCCATGGTTTTCTGCCTCTTATTGTCACCCATTATCTTCCTCATGGCTCGGAGGTTACCAGTTGCATTTAGCATTCTCAAAGCCTGAAAATAAATAAATGAATGTCTCCTTGGATGTCACGCATTGAACAATACAATATCAGCTTCCATTTGGTTGCCTATGACACACAGTTTCACTTCGACCTTCAGGATATGACTGAAACACGTCCATAACCTGGTCAGACAGACTTGGCTATGCATCCTCTGAAAGAACCTGCCATTCTGCTCCTAAACACAATGCTGATAGTTTGCCTTTCCTTCCTTTTCTTGAAGCGATCCCCTACTTCAAAGTCTGCCACTGCTGTATGCAACAGCAGTATTCTAACATAGCAGAAACTTCAAGTATGTATCCATTAGAAGCAAACATCTCTCAGTGAAAGCAAAGGTTACAAAAAGATCATGCAGTGTGTACTTTGACTGGGCATTCTGGAGCAACATGATGATATGATATGGCATTTATAACGCTTATAACGCGCCTATACACAAGTGTTTCTAGTGTTTCTAGGTTACTTATATAAGATGGCCTCTACACGCATGGTCTGTGGAACTGTCAGGCAATCGCTTTTCAAGGCAGGCCCTTCTGGTAAGACAATGCATCCCTGATTCACCCGTACATGGCCCATAGTACATGGCCAGTGGCTAATTTTCAGGGTAGGGCCTTCGGTTCTGCCACGGGCAAGCCCCAATCACCGATGTGCCCACTCGGCGTGGCCTGCAGCAACTTCGGCAAGGGCTAGGGCTTCGGCCTTACTCCATTCTACCCTGTGCCACCAGACACACTGGGCATGGCCTTTGGCCATACCCAGCAGATACTTTGCCCCGCCACAGTCTACAATGCGTGTCCTTGTGGGCTCAAGAGGTACGGCTTATGACTTAGTCATACATCCTACATCCTGCCCATATTGAGCACTGACAATACCTACGGCCATGGCAATTGGCCACATTGCATGCGCCCAGAACTGACCTAAAGAGGCCATGCCCCAGAACCAGTCAACCTGCTACAGTAGCCATTTAACCGGACCAGTGGGCAGCCCTAATGGCCACTTCCCGTTAGTAGTCAGGCATTGGATCGCCAGTAGCCCCTTGGTCTGCTAGTGGCTCGCAGACCACCAGCCAGGTCCATAGGCTTCAAGTTAGATCCAAGACCCGGCTCATTTCTGCAGACTCTGCTGGTGGCCTGAGGACCCTGCAGTCGAGACAGCCATGTTTTATCTGGGGACAGATTCCATCCCCCAGGTTACACTCCCCTTCACCTATGGTCAGGGAGACCCGCATAAGGCTGCAATTTGCCCCGGATGGTTGGCCTTGGACCCAGTGCTGGCCTTTTGACACAGTGGTTGAATCTAATTTTCTTTTGCTCTTTTTGATGCTCACATCAACCACATTGTCAGGGGGGGCATTCTGCTACCCTATTGCCCCCAGCCAACCTTATTGGCAATGTGGTGATCCTTTTTGATATCTAGAGACTCATGTGTGCAGACAAATATAGGCGATTTAACTCCCTCAAACTGACTGTGTGTGCCTATGTGTGACTGTGTGTCTATGGACAGTCCGCCTGGATCCAGATGTCACTAACAGGGTTTTGGCCACTTTTGTCCAGCTGGAAAACAAACCACCTGCCGGGATTGATCTTTCATGCATGTGTGTAATCTACACCTGTGTTTTATTCATAGTGCTCCTGCTGTCACTTGCGGTACGAACAGCATATTATGTCGAGACGAATGAGGTAAAAACTCTGGTGTATCCTCCTGTAAGAGAGAAAGAGGATGCAAACGTGGCAACTACTAGGCAGCGGGAACTTCATATGATTGTTCCCACTCTAAAGGTACCCACAAGAGCACCTGATCCTGTGATAATTGGACTAAGTTAACCCTTTGTAGAGAGGTCACGTATGGGAGTGTTTGCAGACCTTATGTGGTTATCATTTGCTGCTGCTAGACAAAAACAGCAGGATAGGGAGAGGCTTTTTGCACATTCCCCTAGACAGATAGCAGATGAAAACGCACCCAGTCCACTGACAAATGCTCCATTGATTGGTCCACGAAGGAAGAGTTATACTGAAATGCTTCATGATTTGATAATAGAAGCCCATATGGAAAAAGCAAGATCAAAAAGAAATGCCAAGGACGATGATTATGAGATTAATAACTATCCAGACAGTACAGCGCATTTGGGGAATAACATTTGGTATCAGCATATGAAGGAAGTAGGAAGAAGTCATCGAAGGAAGAATGCTTTGTATGTGCACTCCTGCCCTATAGTATGGGGAAGTCCAAGATCTTCATAGCTATTGAAATAGACGTTCAGACAGCTCATTGTCTGTCACACATCAACAAGAGGCTGTTCATGGGCTGAGATGCCTATCTCAAATGGGCAACTGAATGGACAAATCCAGATGAAGATGACTATGTCCAGGATACGAAGATAAGAAATAGGGACCATACCAAGAATCACGTGATCAGATATGAAACGCCTGGAGTAAAATGGCCTGGAATCAGATGGGAAGTAAACAAAAGACTTAAGAATCCCTGAAAAAATGCAGAAGAGGATCGTAAATGGAAAAATAGAGGCCAGATGCAGATTTGGGGATCAGTACTTTCACCATATGGATAGGAAGAAGGAGTGGTTATTTGCAGATGCTAGTTTATCATTGGGTTCTATAAAGAAACTGTTGACCTAGTGCAAAATGGATGTAAGCCATTATGGTCAAGACTTGCTAAGCTAGTGACCTGGGTTGAAGATAGAGGAGGACCCTTGGAGATACTTTGAGCCATTTAATAGTGCTCTTGCGGAAGTTATGGGCAGACTGCATCACTCTTAGTGAGGGTGGTAATGAGTTCCATACTTCAGCTGCCTTAACAGGGAAGCTACATCCCCGATTCTTGCTAACTTGAATCTGGGGATAGCAAGGTGATTAGTGTTAGAAAATCTAGTAATCCTGGTTGTAGACCTTTTGTTGAATCTTTCGGCCAAGTAGCTAGGTGCAGCATTATTCAAGCATTTGTAGGTCAAAGTTGTGACCTTCAGCTTGATTTTGTCAAGCGTGGAGAGCCAATTATTAGCTCTTCGAATCACGGAAATTTGTTCTCGTTTGGCAATTCCTAATGCTGCTCTAAGAGCATTATTTTGCAGTGTCTGAACCTTTTTGATGATTTGTTTATTGGCACCTATGAATAAAGCGTTGCAATAGTCCACTTTTGATAAAATCAGGGCTCGGCTAAGGTGATACAACTACTATTTGAAAGAAAGGATTTGCTAGCCCTAATCAATTTGCACATGTAGGCTGTAGATGAAGCCACCGCATTGACTTGCTTGTTGAGGGATAGAGTTGAGTCTAGGTAAAAGCCCAGTGTTTTCACCTCTTTAGCTACGGTGACAGTGTTATTATCAATATTGAAGGTGGAATAATTAGAATTACATTTATTAAGTGATGCAGAAGTGCCCAGGATGATGATCTCCGTCTTATCGCCATTCAGGCATAGACTGTGGGTGGTCATCCATGCCTGTATGATGGGATAGCTCTTGTTCACCAAGGCCAAATCCTTAACATAATCACCTGAAAGAGGTAGGAGGATCAGAGTGTCATCTGCATAGTTAGTGTAGGTGACACCCTGAAGGTCCAGATCATCGAAAAGGGGCTTAGAGAACATTTTATAGAGGGTAGGGGAGACACAAGACCCCTGGGGCACTCCACAAGTGATGGGGATCGGGTCAGCAGCTTCAGTCGGGGAGAAGAATCTCATAGTCCTATTATTGAGAAAGGATTGTATCCAGTCTATGGCTTCCGCAGAGAAGTGGGCAGCTGTATCCAGGTGACTACAAAGGACTCCATGGTCAACTAAATCAAATGCTGCAGAAAGATCTAATAAGAGAAGGAGGATGGGAGTCCCCTTATCTCTGAGTTCATCAATCTGCGTCTTTAGGTCTATTAGGGCTGTTTCAGTTCCATACTGAGGCCGGAAACCCGACTGGCGTGAACCTAGTAAGGAATTAGATTCCAAGTGTTTCTGAATTTGTGAATAGGCCATTTTGTCTAGTATTTTCAGCAGGAATGGCTCAGTAGTAATGGGTCGGTAGTTGGTCAGGAGGGTGGGGTCCAGTGTCTGTTTTTTTAAAAGTAGGAGCACCCAAGATTCCTTTAGGTTAGCTGGGATTTGGCCAGATGTGAATGAGGCAGTTATGATTATCAGTTTAGTGATGAACGGGGCCAGGTCTCTAGCAGCGTCCTTTATAAGTTGTGCTGGGCAGAGGTCTCCCTTGCAGTTGGAAGGTTTAAGAGAAAGGATCATTTTTTCAGTCTCGAGTGTAGTAACCTTCGTGAACTTGAAGCGTGGGGGGTAATTAAGGCTGTTAGGATCAGTATCCAGTGTAAATGGAGGAGATGATGGGGAGGTTGTGGTGAGTGACTCTTTCTTGCTGGATATGAATACAGCTATGGATGGAGGTGTTAAATCGGAGAATCATGTTGCATATTCATACCTTCTCATGATGACGAGAATGACACCTTGACAGAGGCCATAGAAATGCTGACAAACTGCAGAGATGATAGAGGAAGTAGGAGATATTGCTGATGATAGCTAGTTTGGAGCACTCTTTTTTGGGATTCTGCAATGGATGGCAGATACATTTAAGTTTCTTGGCGCACTGATCTTGATAGTGTTGCTAGGATTCTGTGTGATCAAGATAATAATAATCTCACAATGCAGAAAGGCAGCAAAGAAAGCCATAGGGATGAAGATCATGATCGATGTTGAGTCAGGATGGAAATTCAAGGACTTGACAGATAAAGAAATCAGAGACTTTGTGAAGACCAATATTCATGCACCTGAGGGAACGAAATTCCTGTATCCAAAAGACCATAAGAAGTATGTGGGAAGATAAATCTACTGCAGTCCAAATGGACAGTGCATGCTTGTGACCTGGAACAAGGATGAGCATGTGATGACAGCTGAATGCCTGAGGGGGGGGGTCATAAAGATATGGGTCCCTAAAAAGCATTTCTTCAGACGAGGATGTTTGGATATGAAGGAGAAAGAAATAGTGGCTGATGAATCGCCCAGAGGGGGGAGTGTAGAGAAGGAGGTAAGTACCCCCACCTCAACCACTTTACCCAGAATGCCTATATGTTGGAAACCAGAGTATGTGATATATACAGAACAATTGAAATGACAGAGGTCAAAAGAAATCCTGGAGGCAAGGTTCCCGTTGAGAAAACTATACCTGCAT
The DNA here is from genome assembly GCF_040938575.1 of Ambystoma mexicanum. Lineage (NCBI taxonomy): Eukaryota > Metazoa > Chordata > Amphibia > Caudata > Ambystomatidae > Ambystoma > Ambystoma mexicanum. The sequence goes on from NC_090929.1 coordinate 665,327,111, forward strand.
TCAAGACAGTATGATGGCTGTTGAAACAAAATCCCAGAAGAAGCAGGACGCCTGAATGACAAAGCAGATTGGTGATGTCATGCGAGAGTCGAGCTGATATACATAGAAGAGATGCAGAGATGAGAGAATGCAGATATTCTATAGGGCATCAAGAAAGTATGAAAGATAAGCAACATCTTGGGCTCAAGATGAAGAGGATTATGCTACAGAAACGATGAAGATATTAAGCCAGTTCACACATGTACAAATGCAAGGTAACGCAAGCAGAATGTTTTCATGAGGCTATCTTTATAGTGAATAAATTGCGTCAAGTGCCAATGTATGGATACATAGGAATGATTAAAGAATGGATGGTCCCATTACGAACTATAAGCAGAGCTGAGCTAAAGGAAAAAGTCCACTTTTTTCAGCGTGGTTCAGTTAGAAAACAAATGGATTACAAGCGAATTTAAGAAAGGCGAGGTTGAACGAGCTACGAGGCCATGGTCCTATTCGTCTGAGAAAAACAGAAATAAGTTACAATCTTGTGAAGGAATGAACCTCCTGTTCAGAAGCTTGGAGAGAACAAAGAAGACGTCAGAGGCTCATTGGAAAATGGTCTTTTTAAAACACTGAAAGATCAATTTAGTGGTCTTCAGTCACGTGGGGAGAAGGAGTTGGACGAGCAGGATGGTCACGCCTATGCACGAGGGCAGAGCGTGCCTCCACTCCCCTTTATCTTCCAAAGCAAAATAACACTCCCAAGGACAAGTTCTAAAGCTTTAATTGACAACCGACCATTGAAGTGATGATGGATGATGTTCTAATTGGTGGGAAGTGGAAGTTTAAGAGCAACTCACCAGCACCTGGATGATTGTCCTGCGTGTGGCTAGCATGGGCTGAAGGATGCTGATGGAGGTTAGAGGCCAACCAATGATAGAGGATCTTATGATTAGGGGTCCCATAATTTTTTAGCCAATAGGACGTTGTGTATTTGTATATGTTTTGAGGGAAGGGCTTAGTTGCCCCACCTGATGTTAAGAAACCTATCACCTTTCGCACTCCCATTAGACGAGTATGGATTATATACTTAGATGTTCCCTTAGACCCTATCACTCTCTTCAGTAGGTTTTTGTAGTTTGCCACGTAGGATGACGTTAGTAATTCGCAGGTTGTACGTCACCTACGACAAGATTGTAGCCTAAAAATGTGCTTTTTTATGAAGTTCGTTGAGACCTTGCTATGATACGTCCGATGACGTTCGTTGTACTCCTTGTTTTATATGACTGATATTAAAACAGTTATCTTTTTGCCAACTTCCTGAGTCGCTTTGTTTATTGATGTTTGAGTAACCTCTGCATCCCCATTCCTCTCAAATGTATTGCTGACCGATCTTAAAGGGCTGGAAGTTCTCCAGTTCACCTTGTTCTATACAGGACTAATCAAGGCTGTCCTGTTTGTTTACTTACATGCAATGTATGTCTTTGCAAGCTAAGAATGTTCTTTCAGGTGAAATTCTGTGGCTGCGAGACAGGTGTGTACCGTGTGCAGGTGAGTTCAAGGCACTCAGGGAGCAAAGGTTGTGGTGTCATTGCTGGCAGGGATGCAGTCACTGTGTGGGGTGTTTTTAATTGCATTGACCTGAGGTGAGCAGGTCTGGCTGCATGGGTGAGGGAACACCTGAAGATGAGAGGCTGGCGAGTTATTGCTTTTAGTTTTGCATGGCACTCAGAGAGGCACAGGTTGCGGTGTCATTGGTGGGAAGGAGGTTCAATTATGTCTGTCACTGCGTGGTATGTTTTTCATTGTGTTCGCCTGAGGTGAGCAGGTCTGGCTGCATGGGTACGAGGCTGGCGAGTCATTGCTTGTAGAATTTGCATGGCAGTTAGAGAGGCTTAGAGAGGCACAGGTTGCAGTGTCATTGGTGGGAGGGAGGCTCAATGGCTGCATGGGTGCGAGACTGGCGAGTCATTGCCTGTAGATTTTGCATTTGCCATGCCTGCCACGCAGCATCCCATTCACTAATCTTTTCATGGCGTGTCCACCCATGCTGGTGGTCCACTCCTGGCGCTTCTGCTCTGTCTGGGGGTGCACTCCCCAGACAACACCACACCCAGCACAGCACTGCAGTACATTTGGGGGCTTCCATGTTCGTCCAACCAGAAGAGGGTGGAGATCCTGCCCCCGGACACAAGGCACACACCATAGGCCTGGTCTTGTTTGCAATTGCAACACACACTGTACACAGTACCCCAGCAGCTATTTATACACCCGTTGACAGCTGCTTAGTACCTCTCAATAATCTCTTCAGTTCCCAGCTCATTGAGCCCTGTTCAGCCCAGTAACGCTGGGCTCTGCCTTCCCTTAATCTTGCCTGTTCCAAGCTCCCTTTTGTGTGCCAGTCTCCTTGACCTCTGTTTCTCATTCCTTGCTCTTGTCTGCTTGACTCTTTTCTGAATATTGCCTCTGTGCCCTGCCTTCCTTTATGACTGTTGCCTGTTTGCCCAGCTGCCTTCTGCCGGATCCTGTCCTCACTGCAATTGCTGAGAAGTTCGCCTTCGGTCATCATGGACATTCCATCATCAACTCCCCTGCCAGTGTTTCCTACACTGTCCTGATGCCATGTTAATCAGGGGCAGCCATATCATGGCATTTGGAGGGTTTTCAAGGAGGTCCTGGGTTTCCAACCTCTCAGTGATCCCTATTCAGGAGTTCTCTTAATGTTGTTCTGACTACAGCCTGATCTGAAGGATGATAAGGTTCCCTCACTGCACAAGGGGTAAGTAGAACCTGGTCCTTTACAGCATAGCACTCAGGGGGGCAGGCAGTGGAGGTGTTGTGGGTGGGGATGGTGTCACAGTGTGGGGTGGTTTTATTTATTGGTCTGCGGTGAGCAGGTCCAGCTGCATGGGTGCGGGGGAAACATGGTGATAGGAGGCTGGCAATTCATTGCTTGCAGTTTGTGCATGGCACTGAGAGGGGCACAGGTTGTGGTGTCATTGGATGCATGGATTTGTTACCTGCTCTGACCTGGTGTTATTTTTCTCTACTGATGCCTGATGGTTGCTGCTATTTAAGGGAACAGTGATGTGGGATGCCTGCATACAACACCTCAGCAGTATAGGCTAGTTTGGACACCTACAGAGGGGAGCATGGATAGATTCCTGGTATGGCTGGAGCAGGCTCTCAAGTTGAAATGTTGGATGTAAGTCTTAACCCACTGGTCCACGCCCTGCAACATCACTGTGCATTGCTGGCAGCAGAAACTTCAGAAATGGCCACTGGAAAGCATGCTGCTCGCTAGAAATCACCAGAAAGTGTGCCGTGCAAATCGGAAAAATAGGCCGCCATCCACTTTTGCCTATGTCAGTGGTAACACAGGAGACCACTGCAAAAACCCATCATTTGGCTGCCCACAGAGCAAAATCATTGCAAAAGAAACAGAGCTGTTTCAAAAATCCGTTTTTATTTGGTGTCAAATTTGCAAAAATCATGGCTCACAAACCACCCAAAAAGATCCAACCTCCTTGTTGGGTGGTCAACAGCATTCTACTGCAAGAATCTACATAAATATAAGGTCAGCAGAAGTATGTGTTATCTGAACAAAGTCCACTTTTGAGGATTGCTTGCTGGAAGAAATCTGTAAAAAATGGGTTTAATACCGTTACTCACCTCAATCAGACGCCAGCGATTTAAAACCATCTTGTGTAAAGTTGTACATTGAACTCAAACTGTGCCAAAGAAAGACTTGCTATCAGAAGCCTAAGAGGTGGATACAATTCAAAACTATATTCTGAAAAGGCTTGAAGTAAGAAATTGGTTAATGTATGTGTTAAAAATGAGAGTTATATTATAAGACAAGACATTTTTTAGACATTGGGTTTAAGAGTTAAAGTTTCCCACACTGTGCTTCAAACAAATTCCACATCTCTCCCTGAACAAAGGAAACTTCCCCCTGCCCTTGGCTAAGAAATTGACAGGCTGTTGTGAAAAGGAACTAGGAGGGGCATCCTGGCATGTTGCTCTGAGTGCAGACAAATGAGTCGTTGGGCTGAATAGGAATGCTAATTCGGGTCTGACTGACAACAAACTGCTGGCAGGAAGAAGGACATGTGACCCTCTGAGTCAGCCCAGCTCTAGACCAGACTGAAAATGTGGATTTGACATTGGAGTAAATGTATGTTTTACAAAAATGCTTATAACAAATTGCACTGAACTGACAAAAATGTGAAACTTTTAGATTGTTAAAATGAAAAATTAGCTCACAGTTTAAGACTAAGCTGGAATCCGTGCGATGTTCTGAGACTAAACCCCAGAATGTATTCATATTGTAGCTACTGTGTTTATGCTAGGAACATGAAAAATTTCAGAAATGTGCTCAGATGGGATATGCATGCATGTATACAAATTGGTGCAGAACTAATTTTGAGAAACCCACCAAAAGTGCGAAAAAGTTGTCATTTCTGAACCAAAGCACTTAGGAAGATGAGAGTTGAACAGAAATGTACCTTAATTAATCTGTGATGTGTTTGTGTAATATTAACAAGTTGTGTATATTGTAAATATGTTTTTTATGAAAAATAAGATATACTGTACAGAGACAAAGGGGAGGGTTTTTCCCCCAAGCCATAAACATGACACATGATGACACAGGATGACACACTGCTCCTTTCTCCAATCAGGGGACAGGGAATCATATGACCTATCGGATCCTTAGAGGGTTGGGCATAGAGAACCAGCCTCCCCACCCACTTTGGGAATACATAAATAGGGACTGCTGAGGACAGGCAGGACACACACTTTTCCACTCATGAACTGATTTCTTGGCGAAGCACCCTGCAGGAAGATCCAGGCTCCAGGAAGATCCAGACATAGATCCAGAAACCAGACTCCAGAACCAAGCTCTAGAACCAAACTCTAGAACTTTGAAGCAGAGAGGCCTAACCCAAAAGCTGAACCCTTCTCAGCAGGCCTTCAGAATCTTTTGCAACCTGATTCTAACCCCTAAACTTCCACGGGGCCTAACCAAACCATTCAACAGCCTGGCTGAGCTGTTTTGCTATTCTAGCTACGAACCCTGTGCTAGAACCCAGATCCAGACCCAGTGAGCAGAACTGTATCCAGAACCCGTCAGATCCAGACCAGAGTGCCGTGCGGAGAGCAGAATCCAGTGCCTGAGAACTGTCTGGTGGCAAGAGAATCCCAGTCAAACCCTTGACCAGATCTTTGACGGGGCCCACTCCATTCTAAAGCCATAGGAGTGAGTATAAAGTCTAGAACTGTACATAACCAATCTCTTAGTTTAAAGTAACCCAATCCAACCATTCCAACCTATCTAGAACTGCATTATAGAATCTTGTGTGCACCCTGAATCCTTTTCATTGTATAGTCTGTGATAATTGTAGCGATAATCATCTATGCGCTGATATTTTTAGTGTCTTGACGCACAACAATCAGAGCGGAAGACGCCCTGTTTCTGGTGGTTGTCCTGTTGGGTATCTTGTAGTTTCATAGCCCTTAGTATAAGTCCATATTGATTCCTAATCTTTAAAGCACAATCTTTCATTTTGAAATCTTGATTCTGTTTCTGAAAAATCTACCTTCACAAAAACCTCTGTAACTTTTGAACCGCACGTCCTAGAACAGAAATTTAACTGCCATTTTGAAGCTAAGATCATTAGCTTTCTTATAATTTTACCGTAATCGCGTTTCACTCTCGCATGCATTTTGGTTAAATTTCACCACATGTCAGAATAGCTGTTTCTTGTTTGCAACTGCTAAATTTCATTTTCAATCTGATAATCATTCATAATCATTGCTAGTGTTGACCTGAACCAATCCAAAGTAACTCTCACTAGTGCTGAATTCCATTTAGCGAATTAAAGTATTTTTTGGCATTTTTCACATTCATTGCAATCACATTCATAAGCATATTGACCTGTTTTAAAATCATACCTGTTCTCTCTAAGCTAGCTGGGGGGACATGCACTATTGAACTGCATTATTGATTGTATTCCTGAAACCGGTGTGACCTCATTTCCATCTCTTCATATTGCATAGTGGGGGGAGTGATTAGTCACAGGGGAAAGAGTGATCATATTGTCTTTTGTGGAAATCATATCAAGTTTTATTTCTTTGCTGCATTATTTCCTATTATTGCATTTCCTTGAATCCATATATTCTCTGCTACAGTATCCTTCCTATTCCTACTCCTAACTGATTAAAGAGATTGTTGATATTGTAATATTACCCATTGCTGATCATTGTTCATATTCATAAGTGTGCTATTCAGATATCATTCTATTCATAAAAGTGTGATATATATATTGTTCAATTCTTCAAATAAACCTTTTAATTTGCAAAACATACCTACTTCTTGGCTCAGTGAGGTCGGGGAGATCCACAGAGAGGGGCGTTATATAAGGGTTCATCATCCAGATTTAAAGAACTTTTGACATAAAAATATATAAACAAGGGTTTCCATTGGGCATCCCAGACTACGCCTTGTCTTAGTTGGAATGCTGGATTGAAGTCACTTACAGATTGGGGGCTCGTAGCGGGACTTCTGGATTAGATCACGTGTGCAGCTTAATACAGTGTGCTAACTAATAGGATACATACATCGTATTGGGCTACCATGCTGTGTTACGCTGTAAAAGCACCCCTCAAAAGGGAACACTCTAAGGAAACGGTCTATTTTGCAAAATAAAATAATAAACTTCTGTAAATCAATTTCCAGAATGGCGACATTGGTAGACATCAAGATAGCTAGAGAGCACCTTTTACATACATTATTTGTGAGAGGTGAGTGGACTGAGCAGGATCAGAATGTGTGGTTGCAGGCAATCACACAACAGATCACTGCAACTGGGTTAGATATCTGGAGAGATCAGGGTCCCTTACATGTGGCCCTGAGTGAACTATATATGGCCCCTAAGGCCAAGGATGAGCAAAATAAGATTGCCAAGATAGCGGCATATTTATATTTATCTATGGGAGCAATACAGGACAAATGTGCTGAAGGCCAAGATCTGGCAAGTAGGCAACTGATGGCATTAGAGAAGGCCCAATCTGATCTGGACTCTTCTGAGCAGAGGCTGCAGAGGAGCCAGGAGTCAGAAAACAAAAGTAGGCAGTATCTAGTTAAAATCAAAGAGGATATGGGTATCCCGCAACAGGAAAGGGCAGACCAGGATACCAGAATTCTGGCCTTGCAGAAGGAGTACCAAGAAGGTTTGGACTCCCTACTGCAGAGCTAGAAAAAGCTGGAGCAACAACTGGATTTCAATAGGGCATGTGCAGAGCAGGTAGTCATCCTGCAAAGCCACCTAGATGGAGAGAAGGCAGAGAGCAATACATTATTTCTGAAAGACCTGGACACCCAGGCAGAATTTGAGGAAAAGCGCCAGAAAGCTGGTGCCCTTCAAAGGCAGAGGGACGACCTGACGGCACAGAGGCAGGCTCTTGCTCAGGAAAGGGACACCTTAGGCCAGGAAGTCTGCCACTTAAAAGGGAAACTGGAAAAAAATCACCTGGCCCTCCAAGGACTGGGTGACCTCCAAAAAGAGCATCAAAACTTGTTAGAGCACACCAGGAGGGTGGACGATGCTCTGGCAAGAAAGGAGCAGGCCAGTAGGGACGGGACTCAGGAGGTAACCCTCCTGCAGCAAAGACTGGCCCAGCATTCAAAGACAAACCAGGAAGCACAGAGAGAAAATGGGGCTCTCTGTCAGCACAATGATAGGCTCCAGCGGCAGGTAGCCATGCAAGAGAGACTGATAGAGTCTAGTAAGGCCTTGATTGAGGAACAGAAAGCTCAAGCTCTTGCATGGCAACAGGGAGCAGGGGCTGATAGAGATGAGGTTCGCTGGGAAAGGGAAATGAGCATAACCTCAGGAACCCTAGTACCAGAGGCCTTCATCTCTCCCAGTCCCTGGACTCTGCCACCCCCATGTCCCCTGGCGCACATGAGCCCAGGGCCATGGGGATGGCAGATTACTATCCAGTCAGAAGTATGGGGCTCAAAGGTCACTACCTTCCGGGAATGGATGGGCGGGCATCTGGGTATGTGCACCCAAGTACTGTGAAGTTTAGTAGGGAACCACAGGAGAGTAGGCCCACTAAGGGCATCCTGAAAACATCTGCCCAGTTAGGTCAGTAGGGGGGGTACCCATCAGGTCCTGGGAGCAAAGAGGAATCAGAAGACTCCTCTGAGCATCCCAGGACACAGGAGACTAGGTCCCCACATTCTGCCAGCCATTCCCAGGCTCGCAGAATCCAGGAGAACCTAGAAGATCAGACAGGCACCTCTGGGAGCAGTGCCTCTGAGTCAGAGGATGAATGGACCAGGGTTACCCGAACCAAGAAGGCCAATAAGGCAAAAAGGGCCTTGCTTAAGGACCCCTTAAAACAGATTAAGGCAATAAGGAGTGTCACCACGCCTCATCACAAGAATGCCAATTATTCTGTGTGGGAACACTTAGAGCTCTTTGTAGCAAATGATGGAGACTTTCCATTTGAAAGACAGCAGTAGCTTCATTCAGTACGTAAAAAGGACATTCTCCCCAGAATACTCCAGTTTCTTTGCGGGGCTGGAGGATCAAAATCATTCAAGTTGGTCCACATATAGAGTGGCCATTATAAAGCACTTTTCTGTTCATAGAAATCCCCAAGAGGCTTGCAAGGCAGCCTACAATTTGCAATGTGGGGAGGATCAGGCCCCATAAGAATTTGTGCAGGAGTTGAAGCGTGCCTTTGCGCAGACTACCAAAAGGGTGCGCACGGACAGCAAAGAATTTGTTAATACGTTTTTCCATGCCTTACCCAAATACATCATGACCCAGCTACTGAGAGATTTTCATGAGAAAAGATCACTAGACTGGGTCATTGAAAAGGCCACCCGAATCTATGAGGTGCAGAAGCCCATAGAAAGCAAAAATAATATGAAAAGCCCCAAACCAACCAGCACCCCTGCTGCTGCCAAGGTGGCAGAGGTAAAGGTTGCCCCCATTTTATATTTGGAGATGGGGGTGCCTAAAAACCTGCCTGCACAGAATAATTCCAAGCCCAGAAGGCCATCGGGCCAGTCACAGACAGGGAGTCAAGGAGGTAGTCCCACAAATGGGATCCCTCACTCCCCTGACTATGTAAGTCCCCGCTACAAGGGAAACCGACCCATCCTGGGTTATGTGTCGACTCTCAAGCCCAAGGGGGGGATCCAACCAAGCACCTAACCCAGGGAACTTCCCCCAGGAGGGCAGAAATTCCCCAAATCCTGGGCAGAACTTTTTCCCCAGGTACCCACAGAACTTCCAACCCCAAAATCATCCATCCTTCTTTCCCCACTTTCCTGACCCCAGACAACCTAATCCGGGAGAGGGGAGGACAAGGGTGGAGGGGTACCCAAATCTTCTCAACCCGGGGTACTACCAGAGAAGGGATAGCTACCCTTCCCGGGATCAGCCCAGGGGAGAAAACAGAACCCTGTATCAGCCTGAGAGGGTTTCACAGCTTGAGCGCCAGGTCCAAAACATGGCACAGGATCTGGGTCACATGCTGAGGGCTCAACAGAACCCTCAGATGAGCATGCCGGCACAGAATGCCCCAGACTCTGGACCTGGTGCTCCAGAACAATGACGGGGGCAGCACCCCGACAAATCACTGGTTCCCAGGGAGGAGGCACAAGGGGAAGGGGGGTGTAAAGCCTGGGAGGAATCTTCCTTCCCCACTTGTAAACAGCCCCTGGAAACCCAGGAACCGGAAACAAAATCTCCTGCCCCTAAAAGTCTGGCACCCAAGGAGCAGAGAGGGGGTAGGAGAAACAAAGGACCCAAACAGACCCATTTTGAGGAGGAGGTACAAATCTTCCAATTTGAAGGAGAGGGATCCCAAGGGATTCAAATCCAGACTAGGTAGATGTGAGGACTGAGCTAACGCCGCCCATCATCCAATCCCGAACCAACAGCATCAAAAAATCCCCTGGTTCAAACCCATCCTGGTGACTGCCTCCAAAAAGGGGGGGTGACCCAGAACCGTAACCAGGGGAACTCAAAACTACTCCCATCTCTAGTTGTCACCTTTTTCTTGCAGATTCCTAAGAGTCTCCACAGAATTCTGCCCAAATCTCTTCTCTCTCCATGTCCAAAACTAAAAAATTAGCCCACCAGTTGTCCAAAAATGTGCATTATCTGTGCCCCCTTGCGGAGAAGGAGGGAAGATACTATGCCCCGGTTCAAGTACAGGGACAGGGTACAATTTTGGCACTGGTGGACACTGGATCCCAAGCTACCCTTCTGTCCAAAAAGGCCTTTGATTAACTAAATTCAGGAAGGGGGGAGAATTACCAAATTCCTCTCATCTCTCTTCCTGGACAACTTCAGAACTTTGACAGGAAGGAAATTCCCGTTGAGGGGACTGCAGATTTGGACATTAAAATTGGGCGACACAAGGTGAAACACCAGGTCATAGTAGTGACTCCAGAGGGCACCCCTTGTTTACTAGGGAATGACCTCCTGAGAAGGTTGTCACCCCTAATAGACTGTATAAACAAGGTCCTCTGGACCCAGACTAGCCGACCAATACAATTTAAACAGAGTGTCAACCATGTTAGTTTAAACGGCACATGCCACATAGTTGAACAAAAATCTGACCAAGTAGAATTTCACTTCCAGAACAACCAAATTCCAGACGTGACAGTAATAGCATTAGGACAACATACTGGTGATGGGGAGTCCTCTCTATTTCTGAAAATCAACCTTCCTTCCAGTTTAAGGTGGTATTCCACACTGGAATGAAACACTCTGAAATTCTTTACCAATCCACAATCAGACATTCCCACTCCTATAGTCCAGAAAGATGAGAAATCAGCTCAGAGCCTGGCTGATATTCAGCAAATTGGAGAGCAGTCGCTCATCCCTGTTCAGTTAAATGAAGGGAAGGACTCTGTTCTCGCCCGAGTGTGTGTGAACAACGGTAAGAGCTTCATCAGCGAAGCCATGTTCCGCCAACTCCCAAAAGATCCAGCCATTCCCAGATTTAGACTCATAGACAAATGGGAAATGGATCTGGAAGCACCCAATTCCAAACATCTCCTGCCAAGCAGGTGTATGCTCAAAATCTCCATAGGCAACAAGAGCATAGTTCATAATTGTTGGGTCGTGCGAGACGTCACTGCCGGCTTTTACTTAGGTAGTGACATTCTCAATCGCTTTGCCATTAGTTTGGACCTAATAAACTTCAAAGCTCGGTCCCAATTAGTGGATAATCCCATGGGCTTTGATGATCCAGAGAAAGCATTTAGGTCAGCTCACCTGCTGCCTTATGCAGTTGAAATTCAGATTGGAGAGAAAGTCACCATCCCAGAAAGGACCTGACAATTCTCCCTGGAAGTGAAAGTTAGAAGAGGACAGAAATTGAAAAACCCTGATGCCTATATTAATCTAAATGCTTCTCTCCAACAGCAAGGGTTGGGGGTAAACCAAACACCATTAGTAAATATGAACATGACACCATTCCTATAGAGGTGGATAACAGCGACTTAAAGAGTATCACTCTAGCCGCAGGAACCATTATTCGAATGGCGGTTGATGACTAACATTTTTCCATTGATTTAGAAAATTAACTGTTAGGACCAATCCCCAAAGACTGTTTTGACAGTGACAGTGATGACAACACAACACCAGACAGGATCTTTACCCGGCATGGGGGGGACTTCCTGGTGTACACTCTCTGCCCTTATAGTAAGGAAGATGTGACCTGTGACTTTAGGAGGGATTCCACCTGAATCCACCAGTCCAAATCAGCACTCTGACCAGGGACTTCTCCAACCAGCTGGAGGAGGCTGCTGAGATAGCGAAACCAGAAGTCTTTCCAGGCTTCAGGCAGATGGTTGAAGAGAGAGTCAAGCTAGCTGATGCCTGTGAGACTCTGGAGCAGAAGCAAAAGTTGAAACAAGTTTTCTTGGATTTTCAAGATCTCTTTGTGGTGGACTCATATGACTGTGGTCGCACTGACATCCACACAACAACAATTCCCACGGACCCTGGCATGACTCCCGTGTTTGTGAAGCAATATCGCTTGCCTCTCGCATCAATGGATTCCCTTACTGAAATAATTAAGAACCTTGAGTCCCGTGGGATAATATGTCCAGTCCACAGCACCTTCAATAATCCGGTGCTGGAGATATTGAAGCCAAACGGCCAGTGGAGACTCTGCGCCGACCTTAGGGAGCTCAACAAATGGGTCCATACTTCCTGATGGCCTCTTCCCTACATTGACCAAGGGCTGGCCCAGATCCAGGGGTCACAGGTATTCACTGCAATAGACCTGACCAATGGATACTGGACTGTACCTGTCAGTAGGGAGGACCAATACAAGCTGGCTTTTACCTTTGGGGCCAGCAGTACACATGGACCCGGACTGCCTTCGGATGCATCAACTCCGGCAATGAATTCAAAATTTTTCTACATAAGGCCATGCCCGACATGGGTGAGAGGGGCAACCTGGCTTATGTAGATGATGTCCTCATAAAAAGCTCAACGGTGGAGGAACACATAGCGGAAATCCGTTATGTTCTGACACAGTTGAGGGCTACTGGAGCAAAACTTTCCTTTCAAAAGGCACAGTGGTGTAGAACCTGTGTTAATATCTTGGGGCATGAGATTACTCCTCAGGGTCTCTGTCCCCAGGAAAAGAAAATGGAAACACTCCAGAAATTGAAAGACCCTACGACTCTGCGGGAACTAAGGAGCCTCCTTGGACTGACTAATTACAGCAGAAAGTTCATTGAGGGCTACGCAGAGATCAGTAGACCCCTGATTCATCTTTTGAAGGGGGGTCAAGTGGGAATGGGGTCCAGAACAAGCCGAGGCAGTAAGACAACTCAAAAGAAGCCTCTCACAAGCGCCTTGCCTAGCTTACTGTGTCAGAAACAAGGAGTTCTTCTTGGAGACAGGGTTCTCTAATACCTGCTTGACTGCAGTATTATACCAAAAGCATGACAAGGTCAATAAAGTAATCTCCTATGTGAGTAAAGCTTCATCCTCTGTGGAGGAAACATTCAACGATTGTGAGAAGGCACTCCTGGCAACGGTGTGGGCATTGAAGAATTACAGCCCATTTATCTAGGGGGAACACATCATAGTGTAGACTCCACACCAGCCTCTGCAATATCTCCAAATTGACAGAATCCGGGCCAGAAATGTGAGTAATTCCCAAATTACTTCCTGGATTTTGTCAATGCAAGGCTTCCCTGTGGAGGTTAGATATGGCCAAAACAAGTAGAGTCCCCTCGCGCAAGCTCTGGCTGACTTGCATGATTGTGCCAGAGAAAACTGTCTCGAGGACGAAAGTCTAAAAAATGAAGGACCACATGGAGGCATACCTCAATTCCCCCTACAAAGTCTTTGAAGAAGACAGGTGTGAGGGAATGCCCACTGTCTATGTGGAAGGATGCTCTTGCCATGTTGACAACAACGGGGAAAAAGAACTTGTGGCCGGCGTAGGGAATGCATGGGTGAATGTGTCCCCAGAACCCTCTGCTGGGTACAAGATTGGTCCCCAAAGTAGTCAAGTGGCAGAGTTGATGGCTGTGCGTCAAGCCACCCTCACTGCTGTCCAACATCAACTCCAGGAACTGGTCATAATTACAGATTCGGATTATGTTCGGAACGGGTTCGTGGAGCACCTGGTTAACTGGAAAACCAGAGGCATGTTATGTGCTAATAACAAACCCTTGAAACATGGGAAATTAATTCAAAATATTGATGATCTGGTCACCTCGAATGGGATGACCATCTACTGGAAAAAGATCAAGGGTCATTCCAAAGTAGAGGGACCAGACAAAATTGGAAATGACTTAGCTGATCAGCTGGCCAAAACCGGGGCCATCCAAGGGGATCTAATAGAGATTGAGTCCCTATTGGGGGAAATCCAGGTCACTGCTATCACTAGGTCCCAGACAAATGCTCACAATGATCTCTCAACTGCACAATGGAGTAAGGAGACCCCAGATGCTGATTTGATTACGGCTCAGAAAGGGGATCCAATAATTGGTAAGTTTTATCAACACATTCAGGACCCTGAGAACTTTCCCCTGACGGATACCGATTACATAGGGAAAGAGGACCTCAGAGTGTTGATGAAATGTCCAAAAATGTTCTGAATCCAAGACGGTTTGTTGGTAAGGAAATCCCTAGCTAGCCATGGTCAGTGGGTGGTTCCTACTTCATTCCGAAGCCTGATGTTAAGTCACGCTCATGATACGGCCACAGCCGGTCATAGGGAGTTTCATACAACACTTGAAATCTTAAGAGAGGTTGCATACTGGCCACACATGGGGCAGGACCTGGACCAATACTTGAAAGGGTGTCTTGTGTGTGCACAATTTCAGCCAACATCCCTCACACACCGTGCGCCTCTCCAAAAGAGGGGGATGACACTGCCATGGTCAGATTTACAAGTAGATTTCATTGGGCCCGTGATTCGCTCCTCTAGGGGAAATAAGGACAAGTTGACCGTTACATGCTTATTTACTAAATGGGTGGAATGTCTGCCGGCCCCAAACTGCAAGGCAGAAACAGTAGCTGCCCTGATGATCAACCACATCTTTTCGCGTTTTGGACTACCTCAAAGGATCGAGTCAGACAGAGGTAGCCATTTCACCAGCAAAGTAATGACCAAGATGTGGGAGATACTTGGGGTTAAAAGGAAGCTACATATTGCTTACTGGCAAGCCTCTAGTGGTGTAGTAGAACGATACAACAAAACCATTGTGAGCATATTAAAAAAAATTGTGGCAGATTCTGGGCCAAGTTGGGATATTCGATTACCTCTTGTCCTAATGGCCATCAGATCTACCCCTCATCTGCAACTAAAATGTCAACTTTTGAGCTGATGACTGTACACAGGATGGTGCTTCCCCAGCACCTGCTCTACAGGACCCAAGAGCAGACATTGATCAATGCCTTCACAACTCATGAGTATGTAGAAAATTTAAGAAAACACCTTCAACATGCTTTTGCCTATGCTTAGCGAAATCTAGAAAGATCAGCCGACAGCATGAAGACCCACTATGACTTAAAGACTACCAGGAAAGAATACAATGTAGGAGACCTGGTCTATCTATACAATTTCCAAATGAACCAGGCCAAACAGCGGAAATTTCTGCCTACCTAGAAGGGACCTTTTGAAATTGTAGACAAGATCTCACCAGTCGCCTACAAGATCCGCATCCCCAAAGGCAGTTTGGCAGAAGAGGAAGATAAGTGGGTCCATATTAATCAAAGAAAGTGTTGGCATCCTAGGCACACTCTGCAGCATCTGGAGGAGTCTTCTGGAACTCCAGAGGGGGCCACTCCAGATCCATAAAATTCCAACTCTAAAATATTCCACATATAGTCTATAAAATACAATAATAAAAATGTCCTGATTTATCAAATGTATATGTCCGCCCCACTACATTAATAGTGGTGGGGAAATGTCTACAAATATGTTTTTGCTTTGTCATCCTAGGAGAGAGAGAGAGAGAGAGAGAGAGAGAGAGAGAGAGAGAGAGAGAGAGAGAGAGAAGAGAGAAAGAGTGAGAGAGCGAGAGAGAGAGAGAGAGAGAGAGAGAGAGAGAGAGAGAGATAAACCATGGAGACTAACCAAGGAGGATGACCCGGGACCCGGAGCACATATCCAAGGGGCCCAGAGTATCGCTCAGTACTCCCATCAGGACTGGCGAGGAGAACCAATCGATCCACCCCTGATGGAGGAAAAGATGTTGAACTTTGCCATGTGTGCAATCCAAAGAGATGAGGCTGCCATCCCAGTCTTGTGAGTTTCCATTGATGGAAGATCAATGCCCATCAGAAGAGGGGGGCTTGTGGGATGTCTTAACCCACTGGTCCAAGCCCTGCAACATCACTGTGCATTCTCAGCAAATCATTGCCTTTATATTCGCGTAGAATCTGCCTATATATCCGGCTCGCCAAGCCGCCCTCATTCACCAATGAGTTCCTCGTCAGAAATTCCAGATTTAGACTATTCTGAAAATCAATCTCACCAACAGCCAGCTTCAGTTTCCTGTAGTCCGAGACTCTGAAACCATCAATGCAAAATTCCCTTTGTAAATCTCTAGCGCTTTTCCATTCATCCTCAACGAAAAGGTCTCCAACCCAGCTGATACCACCCAAAAACCATTCAGGCCAAAAAAAGGATTTGCCACTCAATTTAATAGATGGATTCATCCATATTGATGCATTTGGATCCCTGCATGCATCCACACCCAACAAGACATTCAAATTCTTCCAGGTAATCCTCAATGAAGTAGTCAATACATCTTTCACACCTTTCGATACTGTTGTTAACAATGCCCTAGGCGACAGAGGACCGTTAGCACCAAGGATGTGCGAGAATGTCAAATTGTGTTCCTTGGGTTTGACAGAACGGACAAGACGAATTAAGATCCTAAATAGGGTCTATTGGACCCCGGAAAAACTGTGGAGGAGAGGTTTGAAGGATGGTCCGGAATGTTGGGCGTGTGTTCAGGAGGATGGTACGATAGAACATATGATGTGGGATTGTGTGAAGGTCCGAGGGTTTTGGAGTGATGTTGGTAAGATATGGGATGAAATACTTGATGTGACAATTGATTTGAATTTTGAGACAATAATTCTGGGGAATGATTCCCTCTTGGATGATCTCTCTCAATGCCAAATAAAATGTTTTTTTAGAAGGGCTGCAATGGGTAAGAAAATTATCCTTCGAAATTGGAAATCTGTTGCTACAATAAATAAAGAAATGTGGCTGAGTGAGATGTGAGATTTGGCAGCTATGGAGGAACGTTTGTATAGGAAACAGGGCAAGGAAGGTTTGTTTGCAAAGATATGGGGGAAATTTGTGGAGCTTTATTAATTTTGATTTTGTAGGTAATGAGATGTGAACAAAGGGTTGGGTGGGTTTCTGTGACTTTGTATATACATTTTTTATACATATGTTCTTGTATTATATGTTGATGTCTTATGTTTCTACATTGAAAATAAATTTTCAAAAAAAAAAGACATCACTGTGCATTGCTGGCAGCAGAAACTTCAGAAATGGCCACTGGAAAGCATGCGGCTCGCTAGAAATCACCAGAAAGTGTGCCGTGAAAATCTGAAAAATAGGCCGCCATCCACGTTTGCCAATGTCAGTGCTAACACAGGAGACCACTGCCAAAACCCACCATTTAGCTGCCCACAGAGCAAAATCATTGCAAAAGAAAAAGAGCTGTTTCAAAAATCCGTTTTTATTTGGTGTCAAATTTGCAAAAATCATGGCTCACAAACCACCCAAAAAGATCCAACCTCCTTGTTGGGTGGTCAACATCATTCTACCATTACTCACCTCTATCAGAAGCCGGCGATTTAAAACCATCTTGTGTAAAGTTGTACATTGAACTCAAACTGTGCCAAAGAAAGACTTGCTATCAGAAGGCTAAGAGGTGGATACAATTCAAAACTATATTCTGAAAAGGCTTGAAGTAAGAAATTGGTTAATGTATGTGTTATATTATAAGACAAGACAATTTTTAGACATTGGGTTTAAGAGTTAAAGTTTCCCACACTGTGCTTCAAACACATTCCACACCTCTCCCTGAACAAAGGAAACTTCCCCCTGCCCTTGGCTAAGAAATTGACAGGCTGTTGTGAAAAGGAACTAGGAGGGGCACCCTGGCCTGTTGCTCTGAGTGCAGACAAAGGAGTCTTTTGGCTGAATAGGAATGCTAATTCGGGTGTGAGTGACAACAAATTGCTGGCAGGAAGAAGGACATGTGACCCTCTGAGTCAGCCCAGCTCTGGAGGCGGACCAGACTGACAATGTGGATTTGACATTGGAGTAAATGTATGTTTTAGAAACATGCTTATAACAAATTGCACTGAACTGACAAAAATGTGAAACTTTTAGATTGTTAAAATGAAAAATTAGCTCACAGTTTAAGACTAAGGTGGAATCCGTGCGATGTTCTGAGACTAAACCCCGGAATGTATTCATATTGTAGCTACTGTGTTTATGCTAGGAACATGAACAATTACAGAAATGTGCTCAGATGGGATATGCATGCATGTATAAAAATGGGTACAGAACTAACATTGAGAAACCCACCAAAAGCGCAAAAAAATTGTCATTTCTGAACCAAAGCTCTTAGGAAGATGAGAGTTGAACAGAAATGTACCTTAATTAATCCGTGATGTGTATATGTAATATTAACAAGTTGTGCATATTGTAAATATGTTTTTTTTATGAAAAATAAGATATACTGTACAGAGACAAAGGGTAGGGTTTTTCCCCTAAGCCATAAACATGACACATGATGACACAGGATGACACACTGCTCCTTTCTCCAATCAGGGGACAGGGAATCCTATGACCTATCAGATCCTTAGAGGGTTGGGCATAGAGAATCAGCCTCCCCACCCACTTTGGGAATACATAAATAGGGACTGCTGAGGACAGGCAGGACACACACTTTTCCACTCATCAACTGATTTCTTGGCGAAGCACCCTGCAGGAAGATCCAGGCTCCAGGAAGATCCAGACATAGATCCAGAAAGCAGATTCCAGAACCAAGCTCTAGAACCAAACTCTAGAACCTTGAAGCAGAGAGGCCTAACCCAAAAGCTGAACCCTTCTCAGCAGGCCTTCAGAATCTTTTGCAACCTGATTCTAACCCCTAAACTTCCACTGGGCCTAACCAAACCATTCAACAGCTTGGCCGAGCTGTTTCGCTATTCTAGCTAAGAACCCTGTCCTAGAACCCAGATCCATACCCAGAGAGCAGAGCTGTATCCAGAACCCGTCAGATTCAGACCAGAGTGCCGTGCGGAGAGCAGAACCCAGTGCCTGAGAACTGTCCCGTGGCGAGAGAATCCCAGCCAAACCCTTGACCAGATCTTTGACGGGGCCCACTCTATTCCAAAGCCATAGGAGTGAGTATCCAGTCTAGAACTGTACATAACCAATCTCTTAGTTTAGAGTAACCCAATCCAACCATTCCAACCTATCTAGAACTGCATTATAGAATCTTGTGTCCACCTGAATCCTTTTCATTGTATAGTCTGTGATAATTGTAGCGACAATCATCAATGCGCTGATATTTTTTTCAAGTGTCTTGATGCACAACAATCAGAGCGGAAGACGCCCTGTTTCTGGTGGTTGTCCCGTTGGGTATCTTGTAGTTTCATAGCCCTTAGTATAAATCCATATTTATTCCTAATCTTTAAAGCGCAATCTTTCATTTTGAAATCTTGATTCTGTTTCTGAAAAATCTACCTTCACAAAAACCTCTTCAATTCCTTATAGTTTTTCCGTAATCACGTTTCACGCACTCGGAAAAGTTGCTGCGAATTGCATTTTGGTTAAATTTCATCACATGTCAGAATAGCTGTTTCTTGTTTGCAACTGCAGAATTTCATTTCGTTTTCAACCTGATAATCATTCATAATCATTGCTAGTGTTGACCTGAACCAATCCAAAGTAACTCTCGAATTAAAGTCATTTTTAGCATTTTTCACATTCATTGCAATCACATTCATAAGCATATTGACCTGTTTTAAAATCATACCTGTTCTCTCTAAGCTGGCTGGGGGGAACTGGGATTGAACTGCATTATTGATTGTATTCCTGAAACACGTGTGCCCTCATTTCCATCTCTTCATATTGCATAGTGTGGGGAGTGAGTAGTCACAGGGGAAAGAGTGATCATATTGTCTTTTGTGGAAATCATATCAAGTTTTATTTCTGTGCTGCATTCTTTCCTATTATTGCATTTCCTTGAATCCATATAAAGTATTCTCTGCTACAGTATCCTTCCTATTCCTACTCCTAACTGATTAAATGGATTGTTGATATTGTAATATTACCCATTGCTGATCATTGTTCATATTCATAAGTGTGCTATTCAGATAATATTCTATTCATAAAAGTGTGATATATATATATTGTCCAATTCTTCAAATAAACCCTTTAATTTGCAAAACAAATCTACTTCTTGGCTCAGTGAGGTCGGGGAGATCCAAAGAGAGGGGCGTTATATAAGGGTTCATCATCCAGATTTAAAGAACTTTTGACATAAAATATATAAATAAGCATCCCAGACTAGGCATTGACTTAGTTGGAATGCTGGATTGAAGTCACTTGCAGAAAGATGTGAGAATTGCACCTTTCTTGAGGTGATCTTGCCATTTTCTCAGTCTGTATAACTATTTAGATGTAGATGTGTATTGTGTGCATAGTTGTTGTCAGGGAATGGGGTGGCCACCCCACCTGTACATTATTGTGAGACACTCCTAGGGTGGCCAAGGCCATCCTCACAAGTGTTAGCTACTGCTGTCATTTTGTGCTGTGCCTTCCTACTTGTGTTCTCCTGTGTGTTTTTGGGGGTCTGCTTGCACAATAGTTGGTGGGGGTGGCATGTCAAAGTGGTAAGGGTTTTAAATGATTGTGCTGTGTGCTTTGGTGTGAGCGACAAGTATACTGTTGTTTCCACTTGCTATGACTGTGTCAGTGGTTGGTGCAGTTTATTATATGGCTATTGACACACACAGTTTGCCTCTCCCAGACACACAGTCTCGGGGTGTTGTTATGGTCATGGTGGATTAGTCCTGATTCATAATTGAAGGGAACCAGAGATGTGGCTTCACTGTGTGTGCTCCACAGGGGCTGGTATTCATGTGAAGTAGGTTTGCACGAGCTGATTGCAGCCTCTCCCTGTGGCCTTTGGCCAACCAAGTGCATGGGTGGTGCCTGTGGTTGAGGGCAATGTCCATCCTGCATCTCTACTGGTATGCCATGGCGCTTGACAACATTGTGCAGGACAAAAGCTGCCACAATGATTTCGAATACTACTGATGGGGCATATAGCAATACGATGCCAGAGTGGTCAAGGCAGCGGAAACGTGACTTGAGCACACTGAATGTGTGCTCCACTAGGCCCTTAGTGGCTATGTGTGCTGCATTGTACCTTACCTTGGCTGGTGTGGCAGGATTCAGAATGGCGTGAGCAGGAATGTTGAGAGGGGGTGGGCACTGTCCCCTGGAAATGTGTAAATGGTTGTTGTTGGCATTGATTGTCATGGTCTGTTATTCAGTGTGTCATATGACTGTATGCATGTGCATGACACGTTGATACTCATCAATTAGCCAGGTGTTGCCAAAGGTTCCAGATGCCAGGGCCCGGTACAGTGGTGCCTGGCAGTAAATGAAGCCATTATGTGTGCTTCCAGGGAAATTGGCATTGACTTGAATGATGACTCAGTTTGCATCACAGATTACCTGGACATTAATTGAATGCCAATGCGTCTGGTTGCGGTAAATGTGCTCTGTCAATCGGGGGGAGGGGGCTGTGGTGCAACATGCGTGCAATCAATTGCTCCAAGTACCTGTAGGAACTGTGCTATACCTAAAACTACTGGCACACTCTCTGCCTTGCCTGCAGTGTGCGTGGCTTGTATATGCGCCTAAACGGGTTAGGCCAAAATGACCACGGTCAAAAGGACTGAGTACCAAAAGTCTTTTTGTTCACATATGTATATGTGGGGGGTAAAGTTAATACAAAATGTATAGGCGTAAGGTGGGGGGGCTGTGAGGGGTCTTCCCCCACATATATATAAGCGAACAAATGGGGGGGAAACTGACTTTTGGTAGTCAGATTTTTCAACTCGGTCATTTCACGCAGATCCACCTAAACACACTCACTTGAGGTGATGCAACCCAATTCCTGGTGTAGACATCCCCACGGGGAGCCCGAGAGCTCCAAATGGAAAAGCAGATTCAGGCAGACACAACGCGGCATTGCGGAAAACAACCGCGTTCTGTCTGCCTGAATCTGCTTTACCATTTGGGGCTCTCGGGCTCCCCGCATTTGGGGCTCTCGGGCTCATGGGAGCACCGGAGACCCAAAGTGAAAGCCACAGCAGGCAGAAACAAACACGCGGTTGTGTTGGAAAACGCAGCGGTTTTTCTTTCCAAGTTTCTCAGGCTCCTCCGAGCCGGAGGAGCCTGAGAAACTTGGAAAGAAAAAACGCAGCGTTTTCCAACACAATAACGTTGTATTTATGTTTGCGGTCGCTTCAAAAGCGACCGCAAACATAAATACGTTTTTAAAGCTGCAGTTTTATTTCTAAGTTTTCCGGGCTCCTCCAGCCCGGAAAACTTAGAAAAAAAAACGCAGCTAGTGCTTATTTTTTGTAAAAAAAAAAATAGCACTTACCGAGATTCAGCTGCAGCTTTCCTACTCTGGTCTCCGGTCCGCGTCCTCCGAGTCCCGGCACTAATGAAGGGAAAGCTACCCAGCGGTAGACTTTGTTTACTACAGCTGGCTGGCTTTTCCTTCATTAGTGCCGCAAAAGCAAAAGCCAGCACAGGAGGGCCTCCATTTCACAAAATGGCTGCGCCCCTGTGCTTGCTTTTTCGAATTTTGAGCTTGAATAACTCAAAATTTTACATAGGAAGTTTTAAAACTGAGGATGCTAGTATTTTTTTTTATGTGGCCTATCTATTTTTTAAATAAACATTTTTACTAGACCATCCCTTTAATGTCAATATTTTGTGATCAAAATAGAGTTCAATTTTGGGCAAGAAAATAACATGGTGCATGCTAAAGGCACGTTTGATTGGCTACAGATGCCCATGTGGGTAAGTCAAACTCTTGTGTGTGTTTAGGGAAATCAAACCACCAAGGAAGCACTCCTCCTATCCCCCGTCTACAAGGGAATGGAATCCTGGGTGAGAGAATGAAGTGACTGCCCAGTACCAGGCATGCTAAAACTAAGTGTCAAAGTACATTGGAAACCGCAAGAGAGGGTCTGGCTGAGGTATGTGGTGCAGGCAACGTAATCCGCACTGACGCATGTGGTACTACCAGGACCAGAGAGGCTCCAGTAGAGATGTACGCTTTCGCAATGTCCCTTTAGGCACAGCTCCTCTGCAGCCGTAAGCAAATTCGTCTGTCGGGTACTGGAAGACCTCCTCCGAAAGCTCAGCCTCTTTTCACACAGTGTTCTGGAGACTAGACGCTCATTTAATCTGAGAATATCAGTAGGCATGCTCCTCCTGGTGAAATCTGTCTCTAGGATTCATTGGTGAGTCAAGAAAATACCCAATTGAAAGGCCTTTATCCAGAGTATTCGATTATCTCCACAAAAAATTCTCAATTACAATGAACAGTCACGCTCAGGATTTGTCCAGAGATGTCTGGCATGCTACCATGCGCGTGCCTATAGCTGCTTCCCTACGTTATTGATAGCAGTGATCGGGACCAAGTGGCTGCCTCCTTTTTTGAACTGGGGTGCTATGCTCGTGGTGCTTGTAGACCAACAGAAGATACAACTTGATGGCCACCATGGGAGGAATCCTTGTGGAAGGGTGCGCCAACCCCTCGTGCCGTTAATCTCGTTTTTGGGAGCACTCTAGGGAAATATCTGCTATTAGACACATCACATGGTACTTTCAAACATGGCAAGACTATTCTGCTCATGAGGAAAACCCTGTGTCAAAACCTGGATCAGCACCAAATGAGGGAGGCCAACGGAAGCCTCCAAGCATCAACTCCAGTGGATTCGATTTATTTTTTATTTATTTATGTATTTCTAAAGCGCCAAAAGCCCACGGACATCGGGCGCTGTAACAAAAACACACAAGAGAATCTATTTAACACTGTACATGATGGATGGGTTCAAGATGGCTCAGTGTGGGGGCGGGGGGATTTACCTAAACAGATGAGTGTTGTGATTGAGCTTTACCTGCACTCTGCTATGTATGGATGGAATGCTGTGAGTGACTGATGTGGAATGCTGAGTGAGAGAGAGTTATGTTATGAGTGGTTCCTTGAATGTCACTTGAGATGATGGGGTGACTGAGAGAGGATGCCGGTGGATGTTCCTGTCCCTTTGTACTTACCTGTATGATGTACATGGAGCACAGTAAAGAAGTTGATTTCTCCTGCAATGATGTCAGTGTCATTATTGGCCAGGGACCCAACTTAACATTGGCAATGAGGATGCTGGCTGTGCTGGGGGGACAGCACCACGAAGGGGACATCCACTGCCCACCAAACGCTGAGAAGATCCTCTCTCAGGTAGGAGCGCTGCAAGCTGCAGTGGGGGCAAGTGAGGCCCAGCTATTAAAGTATTGAAGAAGAGCCAGGGCCAAGGGCAAGCGAGGAATGCCAGTGAGCAGACAAAGGATTTTCCAGGGCCAAGAGCCAGCAAGTTGCCATAGGACAGTGAGTTCCTTAAAGAGTGGAGAAGAAGATAATTGTGGGGCTAGGAGCCTGTTATAGAGTATTGCAGGGGCTCGGAGCCCGTTTCAGAGCATTGGAGGGGCCTGAGGCTCACTGACTTTGCACAGGAGAAAAAGTGGAGAGCTGTTGTAGCTTTGGCGATTTTAAAGGCAAGAGGTGCCCTTGAGTACCGAAGGGCGTGCCCTTTGTTATAGCAACAGAGCAGGGGGGAGTGGCAATGCTGAGGGCAGCTGAAATTAGCTGAGTGTCTGACTCTTATGGCAGTGGAGCAGTATCCCTTACCTGTCAGCACTGGAGCAGATGGTGTGAACTGCGAGGTGGCATTGTTTGTATTGTTAAAGAGAATTGGAGGCGGGGCACTGTTGTGCTTGCGTTGTGTCTGGGACGTGGAGTCCAGCTGCAGTTCTACAGGTCCGATTGTGGGGACCGTTGGGGCAGAGTGCTCTGTCCTCCCATGTGGTTCATCTAAAGTGATGACGTCGAAGGGAATGTTGGGGGAGTTGTCGATCGCTCCGGTGTAGTGAAGTCGTCACTGTTATTAACATTCGCTCCCACTGAACTTTGAAGAAGAAAACAAAAATTAAAGGACCCTGCGACGTTCCGACGTGTTTGCCGTTCCCGTTCATGTTACGTTCGTGGAACATAACTGGCTTAAAGCTGTTTCTTCTGTGCCGCGGCGAAGGAGGAAGGGGCAGTGAGTTACCATTTGAGATGGCACGGCGTGTTAATATGGAAGGGGAGCCAGCGGCAAGGGAAAGGTGCAAAACGCGGTGCACGGCTGCGTGATACATTCGCGCCTTGAAACACTTGTGTATAGGCGCGTTACAAATACCATATCATATCATATCATGGCAAGACGGAGAGATGCCATTGAAGAGAATGATGTGGTTCTACCCACAGAGAAGGGATCACTTTTTCCAAGAGGGTAACAAGTGGTCAGGGGACAGACTGGGCCACGTTCCCTGGAGGTACTGAACTGTATCTGATACTGGCAAGAAGAGCAGCGATCAAGGCGAGATTGAGTGCCATGTGGAAGTTTATGGCAATCGGCATACTGAGTTGTGTCTCGGAGTTTTACATTGATTTTTGGGCTGGTATTATTATTGTTGCTACATATATGAGGCCTTTTGGAGAGTGTTTGGTGCTGCATGTAGTGAGGTGCTGCAGTGAGGTGCTGCAGTGTGATGCAGAGTGAGGTGCTGCGGTTTTCCGGATGGATGCGTGTGTCCTGGGTATTGAGCAGTGAGGTGCTGTGGTTTTCAGGATGGCCGGGTGGGTCCTGGGTATTGAGCAGTGAGGTGCTGCGGTTTTCAGGATGGCCGGGTGGGTCCTGGGTATTGAGCAGTGAGGTGCTGTGGTTTTCAGGATGGCCGGGTGGGTCCTGGGTATTGAGCAGTGAGGTGCTGTGGTTTTCAGGATGGCCGGGTGGGTCGTGGGTCCTGGGTATTGAACAGTGAGGTGCTGCGGTTTTCAGGATGGCCGGGTGGGTCCTGGGTATTGAGCAGTGAGGTGCTGCCGGGTGGTGGTGTTGCAAGCAGATGCTACTGGAAGTGTTTGATAGTGAGGTGAGGATGAGTGTTGGGTATGAAGTCGTGGCCTATGTTAGGTTGAGTTGGGGTGCATTCTGAGTGTGCTTGCTTAAGTAAGTTTAGAGTGCAATTAATTATTATTTGCAAAGAGATGTTTAGAGCAATGTCTTAATATTTTCCTTTCACAGGTGGACTTTTAGCAGAACTTAGGGAGTGTGCACTGTCAGTGGACAGCATGTTGTGAAGTAGGTTGTATTAACTTTTAATTTCCAGGTTGAACTTTATGGACAACACGATAAGAGTAAAATGTGTTAAAATGCACAGTTTAGTGCATCAGTTAATAACATGTAAGAAAGGTTTATGAGACTGTGTGCCCCTTGCTTTGTGGGCGTTGTTTTGTGTTGGTAGAGGGGGGAGGGGAGATATGTTGTGATTGAGCTTTACCTGCACTCTGCTTTGTATGGATGGAATGCTGTGAGTGACTGATGTGGAATGCTGAGTGAGAGAAAGTTATGTTATGAGTGGTTCCTTGAATGTCACTTGAGATGATGGGGTGACTGAGAGAGGATGCCTGTGGATGTTACTGTCCCTTTGTACTTACCTGTATGATGTACATGGAGCACAGTAAAGAAGTTGATTGCTCCTGCAATGATGTCAGTGTCATTATTGGCCAGGGACCCAACTTAACAATAAGTTTTCAGTGCTTTCTGAAAGGTTTTTAGGTTGCGTCAAAGTGGTTGGCACGAGG
Source organism: Ambystoma mexicanum (assembly GCF_040938575.1). NCBI lineage: Eukaryota > Metazoa > Chordata > Amphibia > Caudata > Ambystomatidae > Ambystoma > Ambystoma mexicanum. The sequence continues at coordinate 665,353,629 of NC_090929.1, forward strand.
TTCCATAATTTGGCTGCCTTGACGGTAAAAGATTTTCCGAGGCCTTTTTCTCCTTTGGAATGCCAGAGTGAACTGCCTTTTCAACACCATAACGCAGAGGAACTAGTCGTCAGAGTAGGTAGGCTGAGGGAAAAAAATACTCTTACACTTCCTTTAATGAAAGTGTCATATTTCAGATAAACCAAAGCACCAAAGACATCCTCAAAATTGATGTTGATTTATGATGACTCGAGCTGAAAGAAAAAGTACAATGGCATAGGGTACCGCGCATCCAATCACTGTAATCAGGCCCTTTTGGGATCTGAGAAAGTGGGTCATCAAGGTCAGCATTCTCAAATCCTGAGCTCCGACCGAGAGAAAACACTAGAGCTCTGAGATCCACCAGACCATATCTAGCGGGTGAATAGGATGGACATTCAGGAGTGTACTACGGTTTTGTGGACGATGACATTCTAACAATGGTTTCCACTAATCTGAGGTTCCCTGTGTATTGCTCCCGGAAGCCAATCAGGAACACCGGAATCTATGCCAAATACAGAAAAGCAAACCCCATACAGGAAGTTCAGGCTGGGAATCCTATCCCTGAAATCATTCTGTGGGCATGGACTTAAGTGTGTGAGGAACTTGCCCTGGCAACTGTAACCGGAGATTGCGTGAAACAAACAATTATCAATGTTCTTTTCCTTTGCCCCTACTACAAAATGCTCAAGGACAGAGACGTTAGACTCCCCAACCGTAGCTTTTGCAATACCCACCGACATTTGGAGAGCGTGTACAGAAGAGGGACAAGATTGAGAATACCAGCCTGGCCTGCTATGTACAAGGGGAGACTGCTAGGGGGCCCTGTTATTCTGTTCCACCAGGTGTCATCATTGGCAGTGTGTCTGTTTCCGTGTGAGTATTTATCAGTTAGTGACGTGGAAGATTTCAGGATTTAAGGCTGGTTGATGTGCCATGGAAACTCTGCTCTATGGACTATGTGCTCATATGTTGATTGCTTTCATGTTTTGTTTTTGTTTTTGTGTCTTTAATGTCTACTTGACTATACAATAATTGAGTGGACTGAGTGGTCTGAAGCCCTAAAAGCTGGCTTACATATTGTCAGTAATGGTCGAGTTGGATCCAGGCAGCGTGTGTGCCCAGACTTCAAATTTCCCGAAGAGACAGAGCATGGCCCCTGCCGTGCCATCACAAGTAGAAGAATTCCCCATTAATATAGATGAAAGGGGAATTGGGTGAAGGACGTCAGTTCATAGTGGGGACTTTGTCTTTAGAACTCGATCCTCAATTGGGTTCTTCAATGCTTGGTTGCAGTGATCTCTGCTCATGAAGTATGGGGGCTTTGGCTTACACATTGCCTTGCATTCACATCCTACACCTCGCACCCAGAGAAGGAACCTAGATCACAGAACTCCTCACTTAACAACAGTACACCTTAGGAGCTCTTCCTCAGGGATCAGACAAGAAATGAAATAGAAATGCGCCAACAGACACAGTGTGGGTTGTACTTACGACAGGTCACTTGGCCGTTGGTCACCGTGTGTAGATACGTGTCACAGTAGGGATAACACTTATTCACCAGTGCAACCTCATAGCAGCCGTCGTGTATTCTGCAGCACCTTCAGTGGAAGATTCACAGAGGAAGGGTCAGCCGTTATGCTCACGTCTGCTCAAAACCCAGGCCGAGCGCCACCCAGCTCCTTCCGGGCTAACTCCCACACCACTGCAAGGAATCCACCGCTCTCACCCAACCAAGGACCACCTCACTGCATGCACTGCCATTCATCTGCACAGATCTCATACAGTACAACTCATTTGCCGCCCTGCACCCAAATGCACCTCCTGCCTTTCACCTGCTCCATTTGCTGGAGAACCAGACCCATGTACTTACCTTCTCTCTCACAGCACAAGGCACACCTAGCTGTCTATGACTTACCCTCTAACCTTGCCCGCACGGAGCACATCCAGCACAAAGACTTCCCAGCTCCAACGCCCACCCTGGGCTGAACACCGCTCCCTCTACCCATGCAGAGCACAGTCAGTTAAACTCACTGCCTTAGAAAAAACCTCAGCTGTATCTACTACTCTACATCAACGAACTAAAACACATATCTTGTTAAACCTACTGCCCTGCACACAACGTCAAATGCAAGTGAACAAATTGAATAAGTCACCTTTCAACAATCCCACCGAGTGCTCACTGAGCTAAACCAAAGGTCTTCCACTAAACCCAGGAACCCACTACCCCCAACGGTTTATAGTGATTGCATCGAATGCCAAAGCATCGAATGCCTTAGCATCTAAAAAAAAGCAACGAAAAAAAAACATCAAATGCATTTTTTTAAGGGAGCTCCCCCTCTACCCTCCTTTTTTACCCCTTAAAACCAATTAAAATTAAAATAAAACCTTTACCTTTGAAATAAATGCATTCAATGCTTTTTTTCCGCTGCATTTTTTCCGATTCTTTTGGCATTCAATGCTTTGTATTCGATGCAATATACCTGTCTTTGTGTGGAGTGAGTTGGGGGGTATCCAGTCATTGCATCAAATACAAAGCATTGAATGCCAAAAGCATCGGAAAAAATGCTTAAAAAAAAAGCATTGAATGCATTTATTTCAAAGTAAAAGGTTTTATTTTCATTTTAATGGGTTTTATGGGGTAAAAAAGCAGAGGTTGGGGGGACCCCATAAAAAAAATGCATTCGATGTTTTTTTTTGTTGCTTTTTTTTAGATGCTAAGGCATTCAATGCTTTGGCATTCGATGCAATCACTATAAACCCCAAGACAAAAAGCCCTACTTAGGAAAATGTGCTCCACCCCACTCAGGGTGACCACAAAAGTGATGGGTGGAAGGTTTCGAATTAATCTAAACCACTGGCAATCTGGATCAACCTTCCACACCACCGTTTTTTAGCCCGTCTGCGCCATTGCAAAAGGGGACCAGCCATGTGCAAATCAGTCAGCAGCTGCCGCCACCGAAGGTAGCAGCCCAGCCCGAACTGCTAGGCCAGGTCCCCTCTGCACAGAAAACCCAGCAACCCCAGACATGTTTCGGCCTTGTTGGACCTCCTCAGTGAGGTGCAGCCTGGTTCCCTGTGGCGCAGCGAGCAAGGGACCCACGTCTGGGCATACCCTCTCTCACAAGGAGAAACAAACTGACCACAAAAGTGATGGGTGGAAGGTTTCGAATTAATGTAAACCACTGGCAATTGCTCTGGGCCCACCCCACTCAGGGGACATCTAGTTGAAGCCACTAAAATCTGTTTATCAGAAACGGAGCACAACCAGCTGATTCAACTAACTTGCAACCACTTCACAAAGGCACATCACGCTAAACCCATTGCTTGTGATCTGCTCCACACAGGCCACATACTACTGTCCATTCAACCTACACAGGAAACGCCTAAAGTAACCCAATGTTTGTACTTCATACACAACATACGCCCTCAGGCAACCTGCTGTACCCATCACTTTCCACGCACCACAGACATACGGCCACTACCGGGAAACACTACCCTACACCCTCCCCCACCAGCACGCCAAGCTGAAGTGGACCCCACTTACCACTTTACACAGGCCATACCCAGATGAACCCATCACCCGAAACCCTATACAATCATGGCAGAACAAGAGGAGCCCACTGCCTTGCAAACACACAGAGCAAACTTAGTGGAACTTCCCAATGATGTCACAAAGAGTATGCCTTGCTGCACCCACCGCCACCCACCGCCGCATGCAGAGAAATAGCTTAACCCACTGCCTTCCATCCATTGCATTTAGGGCAAGGCATGTTAAACACAGTGTCATCCTCTGACCCAGCATGTGGTATACCTATCTCAACCAAGTGCCCTCCATGCACAAAGGGCACACCTAGATGCATGCATTGAATTCCACTCCCCCACCCCAAAAGTGTCTCAAGCTGAATCCCCACACACTGCTAAGTCATCCAAGCCCACTGCTTCTGTCCAACTCCACGCACTGGCTGGCCTTCTTGTGAAAATGGTGTACCCCCTTTACCCACAGCCTTTGCATCCTTACACCAATACAGAGAAAACACTTTTATGTGGGGGCATTTGAAGTGTGGTGAAAGTGCACATGCCTGAGGCCCACATTCACACATCAAAGAAATGTACAGTAGTGGCAGAAACCACTGCTTCACATTATCCACCTCCACCATCACATTCAATGACACTATTGATGGGTATTATGCATACATTACCCAGACCTACACCTCCCCTCACCGGTCCTACCTTAGAGGTGGTTTTAGCCCTTTGCTCTAAGTGAAGAATAGGTGACATCAACCACAAGGTCATCTCAAAGAACTCCAGAGCTGGTGTCATCACATTAGCTCTGGCATCCAAATAGTGGTCAGCCTTGTGGGTGTCCAATGTTTGAAAAGAAGCTCAGTTTTTGCCAATCCCTCAAGGATGATGCCAGGGCTCTGCGTGCCTCAGTTATAAATGCCTGATCCCTGTGCCTCAAAAAAGGGAAAGGCACAGCCCCATGTATGTACTTTTGCACAATGAACTGCGGTTTTGTCGCAGACGTGCCACACTCACACTCAGGGTATAAGTCCACCAGACCCCTGAAGTGTCATGCTCTATTTAAATATGTTTCATGCAATTCATTTGCCCTGGTCTAATGTTACTTTGGCAGATCATATTCAGAACATAAGGAAGGTTCAAGCAAGCACAGAAAGTGGAAGAGGGAGTATATACTCATTATCGTAGACACTCAATTTACACGAATCTCAGCCTAACCAAAAATGGCTCCACGATTCTCTTCAGATGCAGGGGCCTTGTGTGGTGCAGCCCAAAAGCCTCACTAAGATATGCTTGACAACAAAAGTTAGATAGAATTACCAGTCTGTGGCGTCAAGGGGCTGCCCTTTGCCGCCAAGCCCGCAGTAGCATCCATATCCATTGTAGTCGCTTGCGGAATACTTCTTTGAGGTCTGCTGGATCATTACGATGAAGTTGACAAGGCTTGCCCAGATCGGAGTCACAGCTGCATGATGAAGAGAATATGATTATTGAGCATGGTGCGGCATGGGCTACCAGATTGAAGGTCCACCCGTGTTATGCATTACCCAAAGTTCCACTATTGGCAAAGTCTGAGGACTCATTACAAATACTGCCATTATCAGCAATATTTCTAAGTACATCTGTGATATTTGAAGAATCAATTGTTTTTATTGATGGGCTCTATGGCTGTCCCTCCCTCCCTCTCTCATTGGAAGTGACCTCGATCTTAGCCCAGACGTCCTGTCCTTAGCCCTGGGTTATTATATAGCGATTGTTTCACCCTCAGTATGTTAATCACTAAATAAACCGAGGTTGACTTAAAGGCACTGGGCCATATCTCACTAACCTCCCTCTGGGAGTTTAAAACTTTCCCTATTCTAGACAGTTAGTCACTTGCTCAGCAATGGATTTATTTTGGTATCAAAAACCATAAAATCAACATATTAAAAACACATTCTATCAATTTGAAACACCTACAAAATATAACTACTTACATAATATCATATTTCATAAATAAACATTTTAAAAATAAGAACTGAAAAGCTTCCTAACTAAATTTTGTGATTGCAGTTTCAAAAACCCATATATTTTCCATATAGCATATATTTTCCATATACCATATATATTTTTTCGTATTCGCCAGGCTTTCTTCAGGTATGGACTCTGAGCACATAATGCTTAATTGTTTTGAGTACACTTAAAAGTCTGGATAACTTGATGTGTTGTATCGATCTTCTGTCACGTCATATAAGGACAGCATATTAGAATGTACAATCCTTCTTCCCTCACTATTTGGCATATCTTACATCTGTCCATATTAACTGAACACCATTATTCTGTAACAATCGCTAGTGGCAGAACGCCCAATCTCAGCGTATTTATGTTTCTCTATCCTCCAGAAAGTTGAGATACCTTTCTAAACCAAAATGTAATTTGAAAGACATATATCTCTCTGTTATCTCTCTGTTATACCAGTGGCAGATATTTATGATGCATAGTACCAATAGTACCCATCCTTATATTTCTGTGTAATATTTGCTTTAGACATGCGTTCGCTGCATTTGGGATGTTGCCCGTTAGGCCTGAATCCAGTTGGGTACTTAACTCATGAACATATTGGGCCCAAGGATGTTTTTTTGAACCACGTTGTGCAAGGACATCCCCTAGAGCTGATCTGTAGGATACTAATAAATCAGAGGTCATGATCTTGGACCAGTACACCCAGGGTTTTAGCTTTGCTTCATACACTACCCCGTTAACCCTTTGTTCTAATCAGCGAGCAAAAGAAAGCGTGCTTTTAGGTGAAGTGAGGATCTTCTTCAAGATACCCATCTCCCTGCAGTCTGAGTGCCCCCAGATCTCAGCTATAGAGCTCAGAGGAGTTTGCGCACGCCCTCAAGATCGCTAAAGGTTGGGAGATTGCTTGACCTCCGTACTGTTTCGGGAAACATTGAACTGCTTTCGCTTGTGTCGTGAATTTTAACAGAGACTTATTGATCTGTTTACCCCACCGACCACTATCATCTATGTGGACTCCTTGGGGCGTGGCTTAGCTGTCGGAGCGAGCAGATGTAATCCTGCTCGGCTCCCAGAGGATCTTTTGATCCGAAGAAACAATGCGCTGCCAGATTCAATGGAACTCTGATCGTACACCCGCTGATGGTGGCTCCCCCTATTACTACAATTTACAAAATACTATTGGTAAATAGAAAGAGGGGTGAATTCAAGGTGTTGAAAGATTCGGATAGTGACTTGCACTTGACGTTCCATGAAGACCAATAGCACCGGATCTGCTCATGTACGCCAATCTAAGGCTCATAAAGAACCGATTTAACAACTGCCAGTCTACATATAATAAACCCCTTGAGGCCCAATGCATGTCCCAAATGTGGCTCTTTACAACCAACTTTCCTCCATATGGTATGGCAATGCCCAAAGTTGAATTGTTTTAGGAATGCAGTGATAGCAAAGATCCATGACATAGGGTCTACACAGCGAATATGGTCTCCAGCTATGTTCATATTGGGGCTATTTCCTAGATGCAAGTCAATGAAACAGGTTAATAGAATGATTGATTTGGCATTGATCTTAGCTAAACGGTGCATAGGCATGATGTGGTATAGTCCCTTTGGCCCAGCATTCGCTGGTTGGAGGTCTGACATATTAAAGTGGGTAAGGGCAAAATTACAAACATTGGTGAGGACTGAGGGGGGTGGTGATACCACGGACCGGTCAGGCAGGACGGTTGAGGGAGTTTGATTGCTGGATTGCTATATCCATCTGAATGGGGTTAGAAAATAATCTATAGCCCCATTCTTGAAGAAAGAGCTGCCAATGAATTCAAAGACTTTTGGGTACCAAACTTTGTCTTGCTTATCAATACTTTATTATCAGCATATAGCAGGATTCCTTCCTTCGCAGAACTGGGGCATCCAGTTCCAAATTTTCATTTTATGTGGCTATTTTATTAATGTATTGAAGTAAGACAAGGGATTGTCAATCTCCCCGATTACAAGCATGAGGAACTGGGCCTGAGGAAATCCCCCACACTCAAAAATGGAAGAGTCCAAGAATGTGACACATTTTACTGTTTATTGAACGCTTTCGTAGCAGGGATAGCCGGATTCTCCAATGGCTGTCATTTTAAGTAAATCATAGTCAGGACTGTGTAAATCAGGAGAACAAATATTGAGGCGACTGAAGGGGAAGGGAAAATGTACTGGAGGGCGGTTTCAGATAGATGAGTGGGGATTATATTTGTATTTTGTATGTCGATCCCAAAGGTATGTCAGTTTATATTGCCCGGTAGCATGTTACATTTGTCCCACAAAACGCACTCCAGAATTGTAATTTACATGAGCAATAAATGGGCACACCTTGGAGTCAGAAAAAATAGCTTCCAAGGGATACATAGATATACGAACTTTGCTATGGAGCACATTTTGCAATTCCTCAGAGCCGTAAATAAAAGTAAAATGTAAAGGCATTATGTGTGTTTTAATACCATTGTTCACTCTTTGGAGCATTTTTGTGGTTTTTGAAGAAGGGAGGAAGAAAGGGAGTTATATTTCTGCCTTGCTTTCCCACTCCCTTACCAAAAAGCACTTGTTTTACACCAGCATGACATTTTCATGCAGGCGTAAAACCATTGGGTTCCTCTGGTATCCGCCTGCTTATCACACCAGCAAAAAGCAAATGGATTCCATAGACATGGAGGCATTTACGCCTGCGTTTACACCTTTGTTTTGCACTGCACAGTGCAAATGATTAAGATTGCACTGAGGGGACTTATTTGCACGTTAGTATCCTCCATGCAATTTACGATTGTTTACAAAATGAACTTCCATTTTTTTTGTCCACTTAAGATTCTGACACTGCTTTTAAGATGATATAATCGAATGCAAAATGTGATGGAAACGTTCTCCTTCACTGTAAACTCTCTGTGCCGTCCGGTACACGCTCACACAGGAGCAATAAAGACATGCTATATAGTAGTAGTGATGTTCTTGCACATTGTTTTAGTGCTTACCTTCTCAGTCAGTGGTCAAGTGAAATAATTATCTTAAAAGTGCATATCCAGTAAACTAAAGAGTTATGCTTTCATCTCAAAGGGAACAGTTCTTTTCAGATTTGTTATGTTTGTGTATAGTGTGCTAAGGGCAGTGCTTTAAGTGGGGTAAGAAATTGAGGGGGGGCCCTTGTTTGGGGGCGTGGCTTTCATTGTGGGTGTGGCCTAAAAGTGCACAAATCATAGTAAGGTGCGCAAACAAATATATAAATGTATGTGAGCATTTATATGTTTGTATGCGTACTACTATGGTGTGTGTACTTTTCAAGCCATATTTTATAAACATAGCAATGTTACATATTTCTATGTTTATAAAAGGTGGCTTGAAAAGTGCACAAACCATAGTAAGGTACACACACTTGTGTGCTTACCTTACTATGGGTTGTATACTTTTCAAGCCACCTTTTATAAACATAGATATTTGAAACAGGTTTCTATGTTTCTAAAAGATGGCTTGACACGTAACCAATTCAAGGCATCTTTTATAAAGCGTTGATGACGGACAAAACAAACCGCAAGGTGGCCTTGTCCGTCGACAAAGCTTTATAAAAGATGCCTTAAATTGTGCACGTTTCAAGCCGTCTTTTATAAACATAGAAATATTTTTACCTTTATAAAAGATGGCTTGAAACGTACACAGTTCAAGGCATCTTTTATAAAGCTTTGCCGACGGAGAAAGGCACCTCGGGCTCTGTGATCTATCTGCTCAGAGCACATAGATCACAGAGCCCGAGGCGTCTTTCACCCTCTGCGAACCCGCGGGCTCCGTGATTTAATCTGCATATTAGATCACGGAGCCCGCGGGGGTCAGTGACCTGGGGAGGGAAAACAAAGGGACAGTAACTTCCTCTGATGACCCTGATGAGGGGTCATCAGAGGGAGTTACACTAACTGACAGAAGTGCCGCCAGCCTCAGCATCACTGTGGCTGGCTGGCACTTCTGTCAGCTTGGCCGACATAATGACGGGCGCATCTCCCGTCGCGGCTGCGGCCGCGGCGGGATAATGCATCCCGCTAATGTTGTGTGGGACGGGGGGCCCCGGCTGGGCCCCGGCTCAGCCCCACTTTCTGGAGACTGCCGGGCCCCGGCCCCGGCAGGCCCCGGCCCACTTAAAGCACTGGCTAAGGGTCCATGGGTATTATATTGTTAAGTGCAAGAGACTGATTGGACAGAAGAGGAATGCTGATATGAAACGGAGCAAATTCATAGAGACCGTCCATTAGCTTTACACCCAGTACTCTACCCTCCTAATGATGAGAGATTACATCTAGGTATCTCTGGATCCTTCCGCAAAGGGGAAACATCTAAAGAACTGTAAGTGGGTATAAAAAGTAGTTTCAATATAAACAATACAAATAAAAGTAGTTGAACTCTACTTCCATTAATACCCACTCACTTTGACCCTTGTTCTTCAAAGCATAACCCCTCATCAACCACCGAAAAGCTAGGAAGTGGCCCCTCTGGCTGCAGCTTTGACCCAGCAGACCCAAAGCCACATTCGAGCAAGCATGGAGCTATGAAATCGAGTTGGTGCCACCAGTTGAACAGCTCGTCACTGAGCTTTTGAACCCTGCTTTGCACCCTCTAACTGCTGAATAAGCCAGTCAAGCCCGCTGCTACGAGAACATCTCAACTGACATAGAACCCCATTAAGCCAACATTCAGCCCTGTTGGCAATTTCTTGAATCTCCATTTGCACTTCTAAGACATTGATCTAGCCCAGGGGTCCGCAACGTTTGGCTTTCCAGATAGCTTGTACTACAGCTCCCATCAGACCTAGCAAGCAAAGTCAATGGCAGACAGTCATGGGAGTTTTAGTCCAACCCATCTGGAGAGCTAGAGGTTGTAGACCGGTGATCTAGCCCATCTTTTTAAATTGTGTATATAGTTTTTAAAACTTTAACACAGCATACCGCCAAACACTACATTAGGAACCTACATTAACATTCCACCATTTCATTAAATAGACTCATAGATAAATGCATACTGAAAACACTCAATATCACAATAACGTTAAATATACAGGTTCAGCTATCATAAATAAATTAATTAGTATTATGTAAAAATAAAACTCTTAGCCATCAAATTGCATCTTACATTGGACATGCAATTGACATGTTTACTTAAAAGAGAGTGCATCTGTATTAAGCAGCACACTAATGAAGTTTCAGTCCCAAATAAATATTCTTCTCCAAAAATCTTCTCTACAAAGAGAGTTACCTGAATGAAGATAACACCCCAGGAACTTCCTCTGTTCTTTAAAAGTGGCAACACAAGCAAGTAGGACATGTTCTATAGTGTCGTGGGACCCTACCCCTTTGCAGAGCCTACAACATCTCATAGATGGGGCCAGATTTCTGATAGGGCCCCATCTCTCAAGGGTGCCCAATAAATTAGACACGAGCTTCATGAAAATCTGTCTAAATGTCGGACTATGAAACATTTTTGCATATTGAGGAAGACATTCAAAAGGTTTATGAATGTTACTAAATGTATCTTATGGCTTATGTTTTGTAATTGAATCCTGATCCTTAGACCAGTTAAACCTTTTCATTTTATTTTTGAGGAGAACCGGATTTTCCAACATCAAAGTACGACCTAGATTATTTTGAATTAGAATGGTGTCACCTTCCTTTATAAATAAAGTAACATGCCACAATTTCCAGACTCCTCTAAATAATTCAAATGAACAAATAATGAATAAGAAGGATGATCTAAAGTCTTTCTCAATAATTTACATTGTTTCCACTCGGTTTAATGTTGCCATGATTCAATGCACAACCCATACCTAATAAAAACCAAAGTTAGTGAAGACGGAAGGCCAGGTAATATCTTCCAAACTGTATCTTCAATGATGCAAATATTGTGCCAATCTAAAATGGATAGCTCTAATCCACATAAAACAGAGGGCAAGATTGTTCCCACATAAAATGTTCTTAACGGAATCAGAGAGTATTTACAATATTTAAAATAAAATTCCTGCATCAGTGCATGTAACAGAGCAAATTTAATCTCTAACCTAGAAGATTTGCTGGACCATGAACCTGCCTGAAATATAATCACCAAGGTACACAATGCTCTTGCCTATTTTTAGTTTGGTTCCCTCCATAATCCACGAGCTTTTGAGTATTACCCTCCTAGTTGTAGTTATTAAAATTGAAGATTTAAATGGATTTAAACATAAGTTATTTTTTAAATAAGAATTCAGACAATACAGTGCTCTTGACAAACCTTTTGAGTTTTATCAGACAAAATAATATTGTCGAGAAGTGCTTCCTAAGTGCTGTTGTGCTGGGATACTCTGTTCTACTGCTGTCATTACCTGCTGGCGCTCTGTGCATTTTATTACTGGTACGGACGTTCATTGGGCCACATGGACTAACAGATATTCTTTTTACATCGCAGAGACTAATGCTATATGCTAAATACAGATTAGAAAACTGATATATTCTTCTTTTCATTGTTTTTAGGTGGGAAAGCCCTCAAGCTCTGCCCATTTTCCCAGCACCACCTCAAAAGCACAGACGCGCATGCGCATTCGTGAAGTGCTCCTTAAGGGCTGTTGTGCTGTTTGGTTGGGGGGCTGAGGGCGTTTGGTTGTTTGCAGTTACTGTAAAATCGTTTGAATATACTTTGAGAATAATGAGTACGAAAGATATGTCAGCAGCACATCAACTGCGATGCCGCTGTTGACTGAAATAGTAAAGTTACTCCCAGAACCACAGCAAACTCCTAAAAGTACAGCACGATCCATAAAATTAACGCGAAACGTGGGCTCAAGTGTAAGAGCTTGCGCTATCTCTCTGACGAGTGGTATTCGTAAATACTGTTAGGACACCGTTTGCCCGCAAGGTGTATTCACAGCACTTCTTGTTCCTTCACTTTGCAGCTAAAATGATATGAGGAAAGACGGTGACACTAAAGAACTCGAAAATGTGTCATCGATAATTAATTTATGCACGCCAAGTGATTTGCCAACTGACTCGCTTGTAGCCGCAGGGTATACGTTGGATATAGACTCCGAGCAAGTCACCATGGGTATGCATGTACATAATAATGTATGTAACACTATAGCACAAAGGCATAACCCAGAGGCTGAATCAAATTCAATACTAAAGTCACCTGAAGCTGTGAGAATCACTGGGCTGGCAAACATAGAAAATAGTTGTGAGGATGAAAGTACCTCTTTGCCAATTAATGTTACCAACATGCATAACGCCATCTCGCAGAGAACGGCTGATTCTTTGCCTCTTACTCTGATTGCGGAAGAATTGTTACTATCACCAGTAATGTTTTCAAACTCGGTGCATGATTCCTCAGCATTGTCGATTTCATTCACGAACCCAACGCTGAGGAAAAGAAAAGAAAACATTACGCCCCCTCCAATGCCTCGCCTATAAACGGTTCTACGTGATTTCGCTGAATGAAATGTCATCGTGGGACATTTAATCGCCGGAATCTCATCGCCAGAAACCCTGTATTTTTTATTTTTTTTATTTATGGGGGGGTTCCCCCCAAGTCCCCCCTACTTTAATAATCATACCCCAACCCGCACAAAACACCCCCCAAAAATATCTTTTTAAAAAAAGGGTTTCTGGCGATGAGAATTCCAGCGATGAAATGTCCCACGATGACATTTCATTTGGCGAAATGCGTGTATACCATATAAACATGACGTCCAATGCATAAATCACCCTACATGCTATGAATACAGCCCTATTTTCCCTAGCAAAACATTATGAAACCCTTGATAGCAAATTAAATGAACAGACTAGACTAATTTCGCAACTGATTCAAACAAACAACCAATTGCAAAGCAAATTGAAGGCTGAAACCTCAAATAATGATTTGACTTGCACGGACCAAATATTGGGTTCACATGAACTTTTGCTGAAAAACCACATGAGAAATCAAAATATTATTTCAAATGAAAGGCTTGATATTAAATTACAGGAACACCAATTCAATTATACAACTGGTTCAATCCACTATTATTGATCAGCATAATAAAATAAATGTTAGCACAACAACCAATTAACTCAATCACACAGAGTAAGTACCAACCTCAGATTCCAAATGTGTGACTAAGTCTGACGAAGACAAATTCGAGCAAATAGATACTATACTTTCTCAACCCTCAAAGGCTGTGAATCATTTAAGTAATCCAGCGTTTACTATATTTACTAAACAAAAGAAAAAAAGGTAAATCAGCTCTGATGCCATGCAGCAAGAAAAGCAAAAATTTCAAACAGCCAGCAACAGCGGCAAAATCTGATTCACGTTTTTTTTATACATTCCTTGAATCTACCAAAAATTAAGGTTCAAACGGCTAGTAAAGCAGTTTCCCAAAAATATGCAGCGTTAGCACGTAATAAGAAACTTGTACAGAACAAAGAAAATAATACTAATGAAATGGATAAAGCTGCTTCGAATCTCATCTATGAGCCTCTGCATAGATGAACTGTTGAGGTTGATAATATGAGAAAAAGCACCAATTCACAGCAAAACACTAATTCTGGCCGTAGCTTAAGAATCAATACGCTAATTCCATCTGTTCTGGGAAACGTAAACTCTGGTCAAAGCTTACGAAATAATACGCTCTTACCCTTTGCTCCGGGAAAAGATGATATTGGAAAACTCTCCACGTTAGAACAGAGAAGAGAGGAGATAGCCAAATCGATAGCCCTATTTGTAGCAAATTCTGACAATACCCGATTGACCAAAGAAACTAATATAAACAAGCATCAAAATAGACAACTTCTTTGTATTTGTATTTTTGTATTTTATTTATTTGTATAGCACACCAGGCCAGGGGCAACCGGGCGCATCACTTAGTTACAACATAGGAAAAACAGACAGAACCATAATTACAAAGTTTACAAGTATAATACAGAATTTACAGGTATAATAATAGCAATGAGAGGACAAGCAGATTATATATACATGTACAAATTAAGCAGAGAACCCAGAGCTAAATGTCCTGGGTGGCCAGCCAGGTTTTCGTAAGGTGTTTGAATCTCGGGAATGAGGGTTCTGCTCTAAGCTCATTAGGAAGCGTGTTCCAGAGTTTAGCTGCCAAGATAGGGAAGCTAATTCCACCTGATCTTTGGAGATTGAAACGTGGAACCTCGAGGCAGTTTAAATGAGCCATTCTGCGGGGTCTAATGGAGTTGTGGAGGGCAAATCGGTTGGCCAGGTAGCAGGGAGCTTGGTTATGAAGGCATTTGTGGGTAAGAGCCAGGGTTTTCAGGGAGATACGGTGTGGGACTGAGAGCCAGCGAATATTGCGTCTGGTGTCGGATATGTGTTGGCGCCTGGGAATGTTGAGGGCAGCTCTAATCGCATTGTTTTGGACAATTTGCAACTTGTTTAGGTTGCAGCAATTGGTGCCTAGGTACAGTGCATTGCAGTAATCAATCTTGGATAATACAAGTGTTCTAGCCAGGGTGACACAATTGGTTGCGGAGAGGAAAGGGCGACAGGCTGTAATAAGCTTGCAGGTATATGCCGCTGCGGAAGAGACTGAGTTAGTTTGCCTGGTCAGGGATAGGGTCGAGTCAATGTAGATCCCTAGGGTTTTTGTGTCCTTGGCGGTTGGGATAATATTCCCATCGATGATGAAGGACATGAACGCAGGGTCGAGTTTGGTAAGTTTTTGTGGCGAGACAAGAATAAGGAGCTCAGTCTTTTCATCATTAAGACAGAGTCTGTGTTGAGCCATCCACGCCTGGATGACCTGGTAGATGACATTGATAGCGAGGGAGTCAGCCGTGCAGTGACCTGAGATAGGGATTAGTATCTGGGTGTCATCGGCGTAGTTGGTGTAAGTGACACCCAGATAGTCCAAGATATCGAAGAGAGGTTTGGTGAACACGTTATACAACGTGGGTGAAACACAAGTTCCTTGTGGCACGCCACAGGAGACAGGTGCAGGAGGGGCGGCTGCTAGTGGACAGAACACGCGCATAGATCTATTGTCTAAAAAGGAGCTAATCCAGGTTGTAGCTTTATCGGAGAAGTGTGCAGCTAATTTAAGGCGGTGGCAGAGGATTTCATGATTGACGAGATCAAAGGCCGTCGAAAGGTCCAAGAGGAGTAAGAGAGCAAGTTTGCCTTTGTCTTTTAGATCTTCAATCTGTGTTTTTAAATCTATGAGGGCAGTTTCATTGCCGTGACGTGGCCGGAACCCAGATTGCCTAAGTCCCAAGAGTTTGTTAGATTCAAGGTAATCTTGAATTTGTAGATATGCTTCACGGTCCAGGATTTTTAGTAAAAACGGGACCGTGGTGATTGGCCTGTAGTTTCTGGGTATACTAGCGTCCAGGGTAGGTTTTTTCAATAGGGGGATGACCCACGCGTCCTTTAGATTGTCAGGTACGATCCCAGAGCTAAAGGAAGAGTTGATGAGCCTAGTAATGAATGGCGCAAGGTCATGAGCTGCTTCCTTGATTATAGCTGCCGGGCAGAGGTCGCCTTGGCAATTGGTCGGTTTAAGGCTGGTGATGATCTTTTCCACTTCGGAAATGGAGAGTGGAGAGAAGCTAAAAGGAGTCAGAGAGTCTGGGATGGGGTGGTTTAGGGTGGGGATAGGGTTGGGTTGTGGGTTGGATTGTAGGCTTGATTGTTTGTTATTGATTTTAATTTGGAGGGTGGCAATCTTGCCGAGGAGAGCCTCTTGGATTTTGGTACACCAAGTGCTATCTTTGATGCAAGTGTCTGGTGCAGTGACAGGGGTTTCAAGTTCTTTTAGGATTCTAAACAATTCTTTGGTGTTGGATTTGGCTTGTTCGATACGTTTATTGTAAGTGTCTTTTTTAGCCTGGAATATGGCTTCCTTGTAGTTAAGGGTGCCCAGGAGGAGGCACGATTTGTTGGCTGCGGACTGGTTGCTTTTCCAATGTGATTCCGCAATTTGTTTTTCTTTGCACAGGTTTCTGAGCTGGGGTGTGAACCAAGAGTTCAGGTGGGCTCGAGGTTTGGGTTTTCTCAATTTGGATGGGGCGATGATATCTAAGGCTTTTTGCATAGCGAGGTTAAAGGTGTCAACCATAGCCGTGGGGTCGGAGCATGAGTGAACCTGGTCATTGAGAGCCAGGAGGAGGAGGGGGAGGAGTCTGTCGCAAGTGATGTCACGTTTATTGCGGGTGGCAGTAGCCGGTGCAATGGTAGGAGAGAGGCTGGCAGGTGTGGACTGAATGTTAAATGTAATTAAGTTGTGGTCGGTCCATGCATACTGTTGGTTAGAGATGATATGGATAGGACAATTGTGGGAGGCTAGCCAGTCGAGGGTTCTCCCCTTAACGTGGGTAGGTTGGTTGATAAACTGTATGAATCCTGCATTCATAAGCATATTATCAATAGTCATGGCAGCAGTGTCATTGGGATCAGTGAGGCCCAGGTTAAAGTCCCCTAATATCGAGGCTTGGGATTTGGTTTTGGTGTTATGAGTGATGATGTTGGAGAGGTCCTCAGCGAAGGTGGATAGCGGCCCAGGTGGCCAGTAAAGTAGATGGAAGGTGATAGAGTGGTTAGGAGTGACGGCTAGTTTGGCTGTCAGTGCTTCCATAGAGGAATAGTGATGCACAGAGGAGAGGTGGAAGTTTAGAGCATTTCTATGGATGATGGCAATGCTACCACCTTTGGACTGGTTAGAGTTACGATCGTGTCTGATAATGTTGTAACCTGGAGGGATGGCAAGGGAGAGTAGTGGGCCAGAGGCTGCGTGAAGCCAAGTTTCGGTGATAGCCATAAAGTCTAGGTCGAGGGTAAGAATAAGGTCAGCCACTTCTAGAGCGTGAGCCGTGAGTGATCTGACATTGATTAATGCACCCTTAATTTTGCTAGTGTTAGGGAGGTTGGGGTGAGGTGATGATGGGTTTTTCAAGTGTGTGGATGCGGTGGAGGTCAGAGGCTGTTTGTTAAGATGCACAGAGTGATGGGAGGCATGCGTGAGTCGCGAGCCAAGTCTGGCATTTCTCAGGGTGATGGAACATGGTATGTTTGGTGAAGGTGTGGAAGCAAAGTGTTGGAGCCATAAGGCTGGGTTGTTGAGGTAAGGGTTGGTGTGGTGAGCAGTGGACGGCATAGTCATGGTGTTGTGAAGATTGGGGTAGTGGAGGGAGGCAGTGGGGTAATTGGGTGCTGTCCCACCGGTGTGCCGTGTGAGGTAGAGTAGGGTGGGCAGTATTCTTGCAAACAGAGTAGTGAGGGTGGAGGGCATGTTGGCCTAATACAGTCTAAAAGAAGATGCCTGCCAGAACTACAAAAAGGGTGGTTGAGGTAGAGGTGCTGTTGTAGGCAATTGCACACAATGTTAAACAATAATAACAGTGACCACCGTAGATGCAGTGGCGTGCACAGAAAGTAAGGCAGCAGTAACCGTGGTAGCAGTGTATTAGGGTACAGATACTTAGATACCTAGATACCTAGATTCGATTTTAGCAGAGGGAGCCAAAAAGGCAGTCGATTAAAATGCAGAGAGGCACAAGTTCAAATACATAATCCAAACATACCTATATTCGATTTTAGCAGAGGGAGCCAAAAAGGCAGTCGATTAAAATGCAGAGAGGCACAAGTTCAAATACATAATCCAAACATACCTAGATTCGATTTCAGCAGAGGAAGCCAAAAAGGCAGTCGATTAAAATGCAGAGAGGCACAAGTTCAAATGCATTAGTAACAAACACATAAATGTGATTTGTCTATAAGGAGAGTGGATAGTAGAGATGTCTACCAGAATGTAGAGTACATAGGTCCGACTAAAGGTGGCGTACTGTTGCAAATGTTTTAAGCAACCTTATCGTCCAATGCAGTGGCTGGGACACATAGCAGATGCCGGTAAGGTAATAAAGGGAACAGATTGAGTGGACAAGGTAAGGGGCGCAGGTGGAGTAGGTAAGACAAATATGGATTACTCACAACCTCATAAGAAACGAGCAGGGGGTATGGCCCTGGGCTCTGGTCAGCTCAGGACAGTCTCTGGACAGTTCTTGGCCTTGCCCTCAGGGCCTTTCCCGGAAGGGCCGGCTTGCGCCTCCCGGCGACTGATAGGTGGAGAGGCACGCTGGGAGAGCCAATCATCAGTCTTCTTAGGTCAGGTGAAGAAAGCACAGAGGAGGGGAGGCTTCAGAAGGCACAGGCGGCCATCTTGGAATGGATTCAGCCTTGTGTGCTATAATGGTGGTCGAGTGGTTGAGGCTCAGTCAGAAGGCCAGCCACAACTTTACAAAATTTGCAATGTGCAGCAAACGCAAGCGTTTAAATTGTAGTGCACAAACAAAACAAGAATCGATTTTAAATGGTTACCGCACCTAACGCGCTAAGAATAACCCAGGGAGTCACAATTGCTAGGGCTAGGTGACATACCTTGGTGCACCTTTGGTCCCACCAAATCAATTATGCTTCCCACTTTTGCCAAACCCAGTATAAGTGCTCAAGAACAGACTCAGCATTTAAACTCCTTCCATAAACAAAACAGGAACAAAATACACTGCAACGCTAATACTCATCATCATTTGATACTGCAATGCAGAGGTGGTGTGTTTCCTTTCTATGATTTAAATACAACCAGTTTTCTAAATGTTCAAATGACATTGCACAAGTCGAGTTAATTAAAGAAGACGATGCCTCTATTGTCAAACTTTGGATGTCGTCAGGGGCAATGAGGAATATGATTTGGAAGGCCAGAAATTATCTCTATCAATTAAGTTTTCTATTGACCCAACAATTTCAATCTCCTCTGGGCACCTCCTTACAACTAATGACAAATTACTATAACCATCAAATTGTCGATTTCAGCTACTATGAAAATAACCTCCTCTGAGGGTCTGCTAAAATCTGGACGACTGGTAGAACCAACATCATCCTACTCCGCACAAACTTCCTCAAATTAACAACCAGACAAAGATTCATTACATAAATGTAAATTTGCTTCATGGAATACCAGAGGTCATAAACATTAATCAACCACCATATTAAATCCACTGAATTCTCATGATATTATAGCTTCATCCATTGATTATACAATTATTGCAGGTGATCTAAACAGCAAATGTAGCCCGATTCCTGGCCTTAAATTATCCAAGCTGTCAAGGCGCTGGTCATTGCTCATGGATGAGAGACAGTTCACCATGGTCAATGGGTCAATGCCAGATGACACCCCTCCCAATTACACTTGGTGGAGAGGAAAACAAATGAGTATAATAGATTATATATATGTTGATTGTAATTTATACACCTTGACTAAAAATGTCCATATATTAGAACAAGAATAGAGTGACCATGATATGTTGTCTCTCTCGTGGGTATGGCCCGCCAATGTAACCCCAGTAGAATCGAAATACTACTCTGAATCGCTTTCTACATCGAATGGCAGAGACCGTTTTAAATGGAGCCCAAAACTATTACAACAATTAGTAGGGTTGATAGAATATCCTGTTGATGCAAAAAATTGCAAAGCTGTCACATAATTGCCACGATCATAGGTTAGTTCTGGGAATATTACATGAGAATGGTTTGTCTTATATATTCCCTGTAAACGTGTTGGAGATGCAAAATATTGCAAAGCCGTCACATAATTGCCATGATGATAGGTTTGTTCTGGGAATATTACATCTCCAACACGTTTGCAGTGAATACATAAGACAAACCATTCTCATACATATGATCAAGCCATACGGAATATGAAAGTAAAATTCAGAGCGGAAAAACGTTCTCTAAATAATGTACCATCGGCAACTAAAACGTTTTGCCTAACCTGGCTGAAAACGAGATATGAAAATTGGGTTAAATCCAGTAAAGCGATCATGATACAATTGGATGCCGAGCAAATGCAACAAGCTTTAGCATCTAAAAATTCAGCACTAATATGGGGGCTACTTAACAAAGCCAATAATACCATGCAGACTCAGGTTCAAATAAATGCAGTCCCAGGAGAAACCTGGGTTTGTTTTTATAAAACTATATACACAGCAACACCTTTATCTAATACAAATTTAGACAATGCATCGATGAAGTATGAGGATATCCCTTTCACTGTGGAGGACATCATTTTTCATATATCAAAATGTTGCTCTTCCAGAGCCCCAGGCTCAGACGGGCTCTCAAATGCAATGCTCAAATTGCATCCAGAGGCATGGGCCAGGATTTAATATTCTCCCGAGTGGTACATAATTGCCAAATTCACCCTTCATGGCGAAAATCTATTATCGTACCAATTTACAAAAAGGGCAATCAACAATCCCCAGAGAATTATCAACCAATAGCGCTGCTTAACGCCCCTGGAAAAATGTTTGCGCTCATAATCCTGGAGAAATGTAATCAGTGGACACTTCAATCAGGCCACAAGACCCTTTCCAGACGGGCTTCGTGCCCAGGCTACGGACAACAGTTAACCTCTATGCACTCCGTGCTATCATATCACATGAGAGGTAGACGAAACAATCACTTTATTTAGCATTTGTTGATTTCCAAGCCACATTTGACTCAGTCTCTAGAGATATTTTGAAGACAAAATTAAATGAAGCGGCTTGTCCAACTTATTTGCAGCATTGGCTAGCCCAATTCCACACGGATACAACAATTCAAGTGCGCTTGACATTAGATAGAAGGGATCTCTGCCCCAATTTCAACATTCAGAGGGTTGAAACAAGGGTGTCTTTTAGCTTTGGTGCTTTTTAACTGTTTTATATCCGACATGGAACACCATTTTACTAATATTGTATCTGACCCTCCGAAATCGGGATGGCATGCAGTCCCCTTGTTGTTTTATGCCGATGACCTGATCTTGCTGGCTAAAACCCCAAAGGAACTGCAGACTCTATTATCCCAACTAAGAAATATATTGAGTTGAATCAGCTAAAGGTAAATCTTACAAAATCAAAGGTGCTAAGAATTTTTACATGGACAAAGCATTAAGCAAAAGTCTTTCAAATGGTTCTTCCAGGGGAACCCCCTTGAAATTGTGGATGACAAGCTAGGGCTTAACACCAATAATCATGCAAGCGATCGCCCATATCTTAATGAAATACAGATACAAATAAAAACAGCAACTGCCCAAGCATGCATTTTGCATGCAAAATACCACAAATTCTCTATGAGTCCGGTACTCACTTTTTATAAGCAAAAAGCCGTCTCAATTATTATGTACAGCATAGAAGACAGAGCATGGCGCCGGGAAAACTTCTGGTTACAAATAGAGGGATCCCTCTGGAAGAGAGTTTTTAAGCTTCCCAAATGCATGTGCATGTGCACTCTGAGACATGAGTTTGGTTTACACTCTAAATCCTATGTACATGTGGAAAATGTGTGTTTTTTTACAGAAAATGCATCATGCCATCATGGACTGGCACTTTATTAAATATCTTGTCAGATTATGTGAATAGTTCAACACACAGAGCAACAAGGTTGTGGAAAGCAAAGATTTAAGAATAAAAGTCAGCGGCTGGAATAACTGATGAGTTGTTGAAATCAAATCCAAACAATGCCAAGACCAAAATGTAGTACTCTGATTGGATTAACACCAGAGAGGAATGTTTGAAACGTCGACTGCTACAAGAACACAGATCCTTGACCAAAAACTTCTCCTCTCCAGAAACATATTTAATTAAATTTCCTGATTCAGAATACAGACACACATTTTTAAGATTCCGTTTGAACTTATGGCCTACTAAAGATGTCCTTGAAACACGCAGAATAACTGAGAGAGCAAAGCATATTTGCAGACACTGCCAACAACCTAATCAACCGGAGACTACTAAACATCTACTAACTTCCTGTCCAAACCTACTGAGCTCTCGAAATAACTATTTTTTATAAATGTTTTACTAACTACAATTCTGTTATCACACCTGAAGTACTGTGGCACGGTTTGTATAATGCTGAGCCCACATCCATGAGATTGACCATAGTGAGCTTCCTGAAAAATTTGAAAATGCATGAGTAGCGTTTCAACTAGGAAACGCTGTTACCTCATAATGTTGGTTTTCCAATGTTTTAATGTAGGTGATTTTATAACAATGCAATTGTTTTTATCAAATAATGTGAATATGAAATGTTGGTTTTACATTGGTCGTATCTTGCATTACTTTGCACTAATGTAAATGTGTTTATTTTATGATATTCTTCTTTTATATAGAGAGTTTTATGATATTTCTTTTGTATTCTAGGCAGATTTATCTATTATCAAATAGTTTTTTCTTTTTATATATATTTTTAAATTATTGTATAAAATAAGGTTCTATGTTTGAATTGTAAGGTTGAGTTTCTCTACCAAATCAGTAAAAATAAAAAAATAAAAATATTCTCTGCAACGAAAAGGGCGGGAATCTTGATATGAGCTAACTTTGGAATAAATACATTCTGAAGGAATAAAGAATCAGTAAAATCTGATCATTACAAATTAAATAAACATTGCGACAGAACACACCCTTGTCACAAACCTCTAAACGTCATTACTTTAGTGCCCAGAATGTCCTCATTTTTCAATCTGATGTTCATTGATGTCCCAGGATGAAACAAAATGGAAATTTGTAAAATACCACTTGATTTACCCCACTTTGACAATTTATTACAAAGTTCGGCACAGTCGACACAATCGAAAGCACACAAGAGGTCTACTGTGGCCATATAAAGCGTAGATTGATTCTAAATCCTTGCATGGCTTTGAAGCAATGTAACCAGAGACCCATAAAGAGAGGTTCCATACCCTATCCTAAAACCTGTTTGAACTTTGGTCAGACATCTAATCGTTTGTGCCCAATCATTAAGATCGTCCAATAAAAGTGACGCAAAGATTTTTGAGGATGTACCAACGATGCAATCAGCCTATAATTGGCTGGGTTTGAGCAGTCTCCTTTTTTAAATATAGGCACAATATAACAGGCACTCCATAATTTAGCAAATATTCCAAGAAGTGCAATGTTGTCAAAAGGTTTGAACAAAATTGTCGACCAAAGAGTAGGGTTATCTTTCATCACCAAATCTGGCAAACCATCAGGGCCCATGACATTTGACAATTTACCCTTCTTTATTTTCGTCTCAAAATCAGATTCTGTAGCATAACCCAACCGGGGACCTAAAGTGCTCGAGTCGTGTACCAACAAAGAGGAGCTCTAAGCCAAGACACTTTGAACCAGGAATAGCATCTGAAATATAATTACCTAAAGCAAAGGAAAAGGAAAAACACCAGGCATCAACACTGTTGATAAGGTGCCATAAAACCTGCAGTTTGAACTTAATGTCCCTAATATCCTGATTAGTTCTATAGGAACAAACCCAATTTCTGAACACTTGTTTGGACTTCCTTACCCTTGACCACACCTCACCAGAAGACTTCAGAATACATACTATGGAGCAATACCATATTTTACTGAATAGTTTTATCATAGACATGTCTACAAACAAATTGTCGCTTATGTTCTAGCCCATCGGTAGCATGGTTTGAACATACTGCTCTTGTGATTGAGTGCTCTTGAGCCTGTCTAACCATCATGATGACACTGTAGCCGTGGCCCAGAACCATAGCATTGGCTCAAGACCATCTAAAGCATCAGAAAGACAAGGTTGCTGATGGTGAGCCACCAAAGACTAAGCTATTTGAACGCATGGGCTAGATGCCAATCTCTATGCTGGCCCTACTTACCAATTGAGCACCCTATCATTAACTGAATCCTCTAGTACAGGCACGGCTGCCGCCGGTATTCATTTTTTTCCGGCACCCAGAAAAGGGCAATAACCGGGTCATTACGACCTTGCTGGACCCGGTAATTGCCTTTTTTATGGGCGCCGGAAAAAATTCTTCCCCATTCCCATTGAGCCCCAAAGGGCTCAATGGGAATGGGGAAGGTGGTAGCACCGGTGCCGTTAATGACGGTACCGGTGCTACAGTCCTGTTCGGCTCGCAGGCACCGCGAGCAGAACTCGTAGTATGGTAGTATGGTGGTACGGTAGCAACAGTGCCAGTAGCGATACCGGCGCCATTGTTGCCTTACCGCCATACTCGTAATGAGGCCAATGTGTCAAAAAGAGCCTTTTACTTAAAACACATTCTATTGTGATTTTGTTACACTATTGTCCTTAAAATTTCACAGAGTTGGAAGCTAAATTGAGCTGTGCTGGGTTTTCCAGATCTGGTGGCTGCATTGGTTTTCACAAAAGGATCACGATTTGGAGAGAGAGGATGTCACGAATCTCTATTTTAAAGGAGAAACACGTGAGAAATGATTAACAAATGATCTCAGGACAATAATCATTCCATGGCGCCTTCAGACCTCTGAAAAGAAAAGTGTGAGGCTTCCACGGCTTGAAACAATGCGTCAAGCCTGTCTCTTTTTCTTACCAGCAGGGGCACACTTTTCTTTCATGTTCATTCAGGGAGCAGCTGATGTGTGCCAAAGTTTGCATTGCTATTTTGACATGCACAGCTACGTCTTTTAGGCATACTTCAGCCCCCGCCCCTTCCTCTGTCATGCAAAAGAAGCGCCTCTTAGAAGGCACACATAAAATGGCAAAGCGTGCTGAGAAACCTTGACGGTTGATAGGAACTGAATGTTGCCTGAATCCCATGCTCACAAAATTCTCCTCATTTGCTGAAGCTCAATGTGCATTTCTTTGGGCCGGGATGAGCGGGTAGTGGGCGGAGCAACCCATAGCTATTCCAATACCTATTGTCTGCAGTGGATGGACATGCATTTGTAGTGACAGCTCTTGGCAAAGCCATCTCTTTCTTTACCTGAAAACCTACACCTATACTTTGGGCTCCTCATGGGACTTATGCCACATATGCACACAAAAAAACAAAAATGAATCATATATTTTTTTCTCCAGAAAATCAACATACTTTTAAGCGACATGTGAATAAGTTGGTTGAACCCAAACTTTACCAGGATGCTACATCGTCCGCCATGTGTCTGCTGATGTAATAGTACCCGCCTGTCACCCACTCTTGTCAGCAGTTCTATGGGTAGCCTTCCATTTTTGAAAGCCACAATCCGGTTCCGATTGGAGTGACATCCACCACCAGTTTTACACCACAAAAGTACTTAGGTCTGTGTTGTATGCCGACCCACCCAAAAATCGAACAGTCGAAAGGTTGATTTAGAGTGATCTAGTGTAAATCTCTAAAGCTTGCCCAATTGCTGGAGCCCGATTTATAATCTAGACACAGAAATTCAAATCAGTCCCAAAGGGCACTTACTGCAGATCACAAGAAGAACACACCGGAGGGACGTCATCTCCAGCAGAACCTGTTAAAGGAGATATATGGGAACAGAATTAATTAATGTTAAGAACGATTTGATACAAACGTGAAATGGAGCTCCTTGATGAGCTGGAGTCATGACTCCTGTAACAGCCAATCACAGTAAGAGCCCACCGCTAAAATGGTGTTGTGTGTTATCTGCCCATCTTTCCTTTCGTTGGTGCTCAGAAACTGCTGCAGCATCAAGAAACTATTCCAACATCAGTCCTCCAATGTTTCCCAATGAAAAATAAAACAAGACATGTTCATAATACTCATCGTCATGTATTTTTAATACATTGCCAGTGAGGGACTGTTTGTGATGACACCTGTTGCGGTACCTACGCACCCGGTTGATTTAGAAGGATTTGTCCTTGAGAGTTAAGGTGACGTTAGAGATCTTGCGTCGCACCAGGTTTAGCTACTACGGAGACGTAGAGCCCCTCCACTCCGTATGTGACAATATGTATTGGTTGTGTTGAGCTATACCTTCGTAGTGCGCCGAAAAATAATGGAATAGGCAAGTAGTTATGATCAGAGTTATAAATTCCTTTTATTTTTGTGATATTAGAGCCTTTGTGGATGACACGTGTTTCGGCAGAGCTGCCTTTTTCAAATCCAGGCTATATGGTTAGCTCATAGGTCACTGCATAATGCATGAAGAAGCTGATGTTCACAGGGATGAATCCCTCCTGGAGAAAAAAGTCCTCCGTATATTCGAGTGTCCTGTGTTTAACGCATTGGGTAAATGTATTTTTAATAGGATCTAAATCCCCACACACAATTGTGAGGGCTATCAGCCTTTCTATGCCGAGACGGTAGTCGTCCTATTATGCAAAGCATGAATGCAACAGTAGTTGAATTATGATATGCAAACTTGTATACAACTTCATTGGTATGTGCATGATGGACCAGCAGAAGTATCACGTATAAGGTAAAAAGTAAACACTACTTGTATCTCCCTTTCAAAGAAAGTTAGTGTAAAGGAGGGCAATACCTCAACCCCTGGACTCTTTCCAGGGAGAAAGGTCAAAAGGAGACATCACAAAACCCACTTTTTTAAGAGACTGGGGTATGTTATTTTGCATAAGAACATTCCAGACTAATCAGTTATGAAAATACTTATTTAATTATGGCTATATAACACTATGAAAAATGACTACTTGCATGGAATGTTATCACACAATACTAAAGTAAAAGATACATATATACAATCACGGGAGTAGGGCAAAATATATTACAAACTCATGCAAGGGAAGGTAAGTATTAGTATGCAGCACTACAGGTCCACAGAGATACAACACTAACTTTAAAAATCCATCCATTACATTGTTGGGGCCTTGCACCCAAAAGTGGGGAACACGTTAGTGAGGGGCTGCTGGAGACCAATGAAGAACTCCAAAGGGTAGAGGGCAAGTTATTCTAGCTAATAAAAGTGTCCCCAAAATTAGGAGTGCTTGCACAAGCAAGCAATGGCAAAGCTAAACTGTTGTAAACGTTTCTAAAAGTTACCAAACGTTTAAAAGGGAGTTAGGGGTTCAGGTAAGTACTGTTACAAATCACCCCCAATTCCCACCTTCAGCTCTGGTTCCTGATGCTCTGTGGTTGCAGGTTCAAGCACCTCTTGGTAGGTGACAAATACTGGCGCATGGTCTTCAGGTTGGAGAATGCAGGAGAACTCACTGCAGTGCCCCTCTCAGCACAGGACTGGATGTAGGAAAGCTGTTTTGGATGATGGCCACCGATGCACGGCGATGCAGGGGGACACACTTGTAGCGGTTGGACTTCGCCTCGTATCTCGGTTCCCCTTGATGCTGGAACCACTAAACTTGGCAGAGGTTGGTCTTGTAGCATAAGCTGTAAATTCCCCAAGTTCCAGGCCTCAATGCAGAACGGCGACATCTGCAGCACACTAGCCCAAAATCTGAGTTGGGGGGGGTTCCCCTGGATGATCCAGGGGAACGTCCAAGGTCTCTTCTTCCCAGGACTCTGAGCTGACATCAAGAATGGATGTTCCCTACACTCCAAGGGTCGCAGCTCCTTCGCAAGACTGCTAAAGATCACCTACAAGGCAGGGCTTTTCCAGGACAGCAGCAGAAGTTAGTCACCAGACCTTCTTCCAACAGGTCCACTGTCTCCCTACACATCTTGCAGCAAGATAGGATACTTGGCTCCTTTGTTTTTTTTCCAGGATCTCTGAAGAACAGGTGCAGGGGTCCTCTTCTTATTCAAAAAGCAGGTAAGAGGTGAAACTCCCACTAGCCAATCGAAGATCTGGCCCACACACCCACCCCAGCAGTGGTCCAATCAGGACCACTGGTGGCATAACTCACACATACCATTCAGACACACTGTAACCGGTTTGTGGATTGGGGCCAGACAGTCCTACACCACTTCCTGGCAGCTTGCCCAGGCACTGGAAATCCATATAACGGTTTTCCTGTCCTCCCAGGTCAGGAAGAAGGTTTAGCGACAAGATGGCCAAGGTACAAACAACAAACCTTGTGGCACGGCCCTGTTTGGAGTAGAGAGCCAAACACAGCAAGGCTAAATCAAAATACACCAACAAATAGCAAAAAGTAACTGCTGCCACCAGCTTGTCCCTTAGGCACACCTAAAGTAACCAAAAATCCTCTGAGTGTTAGTCTAGGACAAGACGAAAAGTGTACCCCATTGTACTGCATTGTAAGATGCATTGTACAATGATAAAAAGTTACCAAACATGATGACAAAGTAACAAGACTAAGGGAAGCAGTGTTTCACAGTTCTTATATCCTGAATGACATGTCAGTTTCCCCATGACAAATTAAAAAAAGCCAGTGTAGTCACTCTACTGCAAAAAACAGGTCAGATTCAAAAATAAAAGCAGAACGTTTGGGGGCCATTAAAAAGTGAAGGAAAGGCGCTGCAAAGAGAAAACTTTCCAAACAATGTGTGATATTCTTATAGAAATGTTGCCCAAACATCTCACTTTTAAAAAAATCTCACAGCTATAAGGTCCAGGGGAATCCCCTCCTTCGTTAAAAAGCTGAAATATTATCAGAGGGGAAGTAAGGACTTCAGTTCGGCCTTCTACCATCCTGAGATTTGATTTAATAAAGTATTTTATTTTGAACTTTAAGTCTGTTGTCTGTGTCTTGCTTCATGATGCCTTCACACCTATACCATTCCTATTAGCACTGGGGCAAACTTTGCCCATGTGCAAAAATGCAATGAGACTATGGGGGTCATTACAAGGTTGGAGGTAGCCATGGTGCTATTAGCGCCATGGTTACCCCCTTACCGCATAATGGGTCTGGGTTCCCTGAATGGGGAATTACCAGGCCATTCCAACCTTTGAGGACCCAGTATTTCCCCATTCAGGGAACCCATCCCCATTTCCATTCGAGCCCCCATAGGGCTCAATTGGAATGGGGACCATGCTAACAACAGGCCCATTAATAAAGGGCCCGTTGTTAGCATGCTGGTCCTTTAGTGGCTCCCACTAAGGGCGCCTGGTAAAACGAGCCACCCTAAGTGGGACCCGCTAAAGGACCACGTAATGCGGCGATAAGGGGTTAATGGCACAGGCACCTTTACCGGTGCCTTTAACCCTTCAACGCCAACCTTGTAATGTCCCCCCTATATCTTTTTTGCACTGGGGCAATTTTTGCCCAATTGCTTATACCATGCCAAACTACACTTGTCATGGCGCAATGTTTTTTTTAATATGTCCCAGTGTTTTTAAAAAGTGGGCAAACTTTACCCTGGTGCTAATACCATGCAACCTTGCACTTGTACCGAACAGTAGATTTAAGTATTTGGCCATAGCCGAATACAAAGCCGAATGGTTGCCTTTTTAATGAATAAAGTTATGATATGATATGATATGATAATTTATTTATATAGCGCCTATACACAATGTGTTTCAAAGCACTTCAAGGCAAGGGAGGGAACAAGGGAAAATACAGCCACATTCTTACAGGCCATGAAAAGTAAGGATGTGAAATTAACTATCGTACTCGGCCTTATGACATTTCAGATAGTGCAAGAGCTAAGACATAGATAAGGAAGGGAGGGGGGGAGTGGGAAGGAAATGGAAACAGACAGGCGACTACCGTACTAGGCCTGACGACATTTCTGGTAAAGCCGGATAAAAACAAAAGGTGAGGGAGAGGGGTGCAGAAAGGGAGGGGAGGAACAAAACAAGCGACTATCATACTAGGCCTGACGACATTTCAGATAGGTATGTAGAGAAGAAAAACACTTTGTAAATGAAAAACACACTCTAAAATATGTACATTAATTTTTTATTACATTTCTCTTCTTTGTTGTCTACAGAAGATGTTAATGTCAACCATGAAAAGAATACATTATCAGAAAATAAATCGTTCAATAATAGCACTGTTCGTATTTTTGTGCATTCATGGTTGTTGCTTGACGGCAGGACCCATTAACTAAGACTAGCCTAATTATAGAATGCATTTATGCAATCACTGCGGAGGAAGACTGGGATGGGTCTACTTGTACTCTCAAATGTTCCTTTTGGGCCTTCCAATCTTTAGCCTTCTAGCTCCAGCAAGGCACTCACACTCAAAAGGAGTGATTACGTCATTTAGCACCCTGCTGACTGCTGTAGTGCTACTGAATACAAACCTTTGGGATGTTAGAGCCATGCTTTCTACCTGTGGCAATGAGGCAACGGGTGGGGTATGTATGTGGTGTTTTGGGGCATCGTAAAAGACGGCAGCTAAAACTGTATAGGGAATGCTGGGTCCCCCATGGTTCTCAGCTGACCCTATAGGGAGGGGACGGTGCTGATTTTCAGATCTTTAAATTGGCGCATGCTTATATTTATTATTTTCTTAATTCATACATCAGGTAGAACAAGGGTGTAACTGTATGTTGTGCGCTCAACTTTCTTAAATCTTGTCGGAATGCAGCAGAAACTATACTTGAGGTTCCCCTTGGTGCCACAAATAATAATGTGTAGAGTAGTTGTATTGTATAGTTAAGTTGCGCAAACAGATTAATAAATCATAGTGTCCAGTACTCTATGAGTAAAATTCCAATCTCATAACAAACTCAATAATTATAGATGAAAACTGTCCAGTATGTGAAGAGTGATTTAATTCAAGTACAGCCGACACGTGTTTCGACCATCAGGTCGTTCTCAAGGCCAAGATGTTGCTGGGAGTTATTCCCTAGATAGTTTAGCGAGGTAGCTTCATAAATGTAGAGTAATTGTTGCAGACCTAGATCAAAATGCCCCAATCTGTGGCAGCAGGAAAATTCCTCCCAACATTAGATTTAAAAAAGAGGGATATTTGTGTAATAATGATGAGGAGATACAAGTTACAAATCATAGTTTCCAGTACTCTATGAGTAAAATTCCAATCTCAACTCAGTTGGGATCTCAACCCTTCAAAAGATCACAAGGTATTGGAACCTTGTTTTCATAGAAAAATATATTCTCTTGAAAGACCAGGCTAATGAGCAGCCACCTTATTCTGCATAAGGCAATTGAGCCATCCTTTAAGTGGGCATTTTTCAAGGACTCTCTATAAGAGGCAAGAGTCTGCATGAAACTCAACAATTACTCTACATTTATGAAGCTACCTCGCAAAACTTTCTAGGGAATAACTCCCAGCAACATCTTGGCCTTGAGAACGACCTGATGGTCGAAACACGTTTCGGCTGTACTTGAATTAACATTTTCTCATACATGGAACCTGCTTGGCATCCTCCTGTTCAAATGGGCGTGGGTTCCTGGCCTCCTCAGGACAGGCATTCTCGGCCTCTGATGCACCACCCAGACTTTGGCACAGGCCAATCGCAGATAAGGAGTTCGTATTGCCCGGGACTTCACTCACAGGTTTGTATGCCTACACTGTTTTATCATTGTATCTTCTAGTTCAGTATCTCCTTCATCCAGGGTATGTGAGTGTGGGGGAGAGCCTCCAATAGAGTGCACTCAGACGCGTTTCCAGTGTGATCTGTTTCGGGTTACTAGAGAGTTCCCACCGCTATCCATGATCATGCTTCCTTTCATGGAGACTACAGCCCATGGCTTCATTTTTAAGGGCATGCTTAGCTTGTGACAGGGATTTTTGGGCACAACAGCACCTGATCACCACTCTGTAGTGTCACTGTGTTGGCACCTCTCCTTACGTTCTTTCATGTTTTAGCTGCTGCCTGCTGTTGTCTCCTTTGCTGGGCATCATCTGTAGCAACCTGCTGTGACCTGTGGGATGGGATAGCCCTCTCACCTTGCGGCCCAGCAGGACCCATGCAGTTGCACCAGATGTACACAAAAAGGGTAGATTTACCATGTTTTCTCTGAAAATTGATCAAATCTTTGAGGGTTCGCGCCTCCTGCTAGAGCAAATCAAAATACTTTATTCAGGACGTGCATTAGTCTCTCCACATCTCCATTGTCACACAGCCACACCGGAGTGATTCTTCTATGCACAATGTCATTGTTTTCCACAAATGTGTGTAGTTCGCTGCCGTTCAATGGTTGCTCATCTTCAGAACAAACTACCTCGGGGAAACGGTGGTGTGCACATTTCTTCTTGAGCTTCTGCAGGGCGACTTCGGCGGATGAGGAGGATATGCATTCTACCTCACAGGAGTTGGGAGAACTCATCCAGGATGACAAGAAAGTGCTGATCAGTTAATATTATTCATATGTCCAGGCTTACGCTTTGCCATGGGGACAAACTGCGTTCTGGGGTTTCTTTCTTTGTCAAAGCCCTCCACTCTAACTTCAAAATTCTGGAACCCATCCTTTTCCCTCAGCTTTGTGGGCCCCTGATGCCCACTGTGCATGTGGCTCATTACTTTGTCCACTAGGCAAGGATGGTGATTCTGGAGTCCTGTATTACGATGCTTCCCTTTGCACAAGACAGGTCCTGTCTACTTCTCCCTAGACATGGCAGAGTGGTGGCCACATTGGATCAGGTATACCTTCCAGCATCCCAGTCTCGCGTGCCTCATTATTAGTCGGAGGCAGCCATCTTTCTCTGTGGCAATAGTGATCTCTTGGTCAATATGGATTTAGGAACAGCTGCAGTGATAATGGTGTTGACATGAGCTTCTTCTGCTGTGGCCTAATAAGCAACCATTGCTTTGGGTTGTTCCAGGGGTGTCGAGATAAGAAATCCACCGGGGTAACACTTCCTTGACAATAGCACAAAGTTATATTTTTCTCTTGAAGTTACAGAAACCAGCGTTCTATTATTGCAGATGGGCATTGTGGCAATCCTTCCATGATGGGAAGCAGGGCTTATGGTCTGTGATTAAGACCACAGGCCGACCGAAGACATACAAGTGGAAGGGCCGGTACCCCTACACAGCTGCCAATGATTGATTAACATAGTTTACCATAAGGGCCATTACTTTGTCTCCTCTGGTTCATTTTATCGATCACAAGACTACTATATTGTGTCTTGGGAGCCTGGGATGAATAAAGTGCATCACAGGGTCCTGTATTGGAAGGGGTTTCCAGTCATCTGTACACAAAACAGGTCGTTAAAGTCTTCATGCCCTCTGAAATGCTGGGTGAGCATGGCCACAAGGTTCTTGGATGAAGTAGCAGCCAGTGGGTTGTGTTTTATGCATGTAGGTCCATGCTCCAATAAACAGGTGTCAGGAATTGTATATGTGCCTCTGCTGCAGGGCCCTGCTTCAGTGGTGGCCAGCTCCACAAACTCTCCTTCATCGCCAGTTGTTTGGGCATGCGTGTTCTGAGCTCAGGGCGTGCTGGAGCAACACATGACAAAGGAAGCAAGCAAGGAAGTGATGTAGAGAAACCGGAGTAAAAGGGAAGGAGGTAATGAGAACACTTCTGTATACACGAAGGGAGTAGACAGCCTTCAGGGCTCCAGCAAAAGCAGCTTTTAACAAGCAGACTGGAAAGCATGCATTGAAAGTCCCAAATGAAAGGGCTATATTGGCATGTTAGAAGACTGCTCACTGCCAACATGGGTGTGGTGTGTGGCCCATTCAACTGTGGGCCGTTGCCCCTTTAAGAAAGAGTGCTGCTGGCACAAGAGCGGCAGTGCAGCAGAGCCCCAGGAAGTGGCAACTCGTGTCTGTGTCATTATTGGTTTCGGTTAGCCGTGTGACCACAGCCCATTGTCGCAGCCCAGGCCTGGGTGCCCCCAGAGCCAAGGCTGTCATCGCTGGGTGCCCCAGCCACGGTACGTCTGTCCGGTGTTCCGGAAGTGGCAGGTTGCCCCCCGGCGTTCCGCTCACTGCGAACCCTGCAGTGCACATTGGTAAGCCGGGTGCTCCCGGTATCTTAGTGTGACCCGCCCTGGTGGCGGGCCGTTAACAATGGAGTCAGTAGCTGCGTCCTCTCCTGAGTCTCAGGCCCCTTTCAACTGAAAATGTTTAAAGGTTCTGATGCTGTCCATGGTTAAGCGGGATCAGGACCTCGACCAAAGTCCTGATCCCATGACACCCACAACGCGCAGCAGGCCTCGAAAGCTTAGAAGCCAGATGCTGATAAAGGTGCAGTTCTCTTAACATAGTTGGACTAGTGAATTTGATAGATCCACGCGGGCCAGAAGCCGTGGCCTCCCAAGGAGCAAAGGCCCGCTTTGCATTTCGGCTCTGACAGTGGTGGCAAGATGGAGTGGGAGCTGATGAGGTGCAGCAAGTATGTTTAGGCATGGTATACTAGAGGAATACACTTGGGGGGGTGTGGGGGCGGGGTTGGCAGGAATGCAGGCTTGTATTTTTCATTTTAAGGTGAGAAAGAGTTGTTGGGAGCCAAGCAAAAGAGGAGAGAGAGGGTGACAGGAGACCAAGTAGGTTTTAAATGTGTGCATTTGTGGAGAAGCAAAAGACACAAGAGACAAGCGAGGGGGGCAACACGAGGCAAGCTATTGGGCTTGTCCTACACAACATAACATTGCTGCAGCTTCGCTCTGAACAGCAGGCATATATGCCGCAAGTGGAACCCATTGGCGCAATATATTCTCGTTGTTCACTGCTATCTACAATCGAGTGATTTAATTGCAGAACATTCACCGCGCAAATGTTCAGTGCAGAATATTAATCACCAAGAAATTGACCTGTATATTTACTGTTGCTGCCATTGCTATTATTTCCCCTGTTCCCTTCCCATTTAGCCTTGTTGCGCTTTGAAACCCAATGCTGTTGTATAGGCGCCTAGCACATGCTCAAAAAAATAAAAATAAAATATATATACAATGCACAATTTTAAAAGAAGATACAGATAGCAAGTTTGGGAACGGGGGCTCCGTTTTTAGGGGTGGGACTCATGCCGGGCTGCAAAGTTTTTCCCATACATTTTGATGCTGCTCTGAATTTACAAACAATGAAAATAAAAAAAATGAAACGTTCGAGGATGAAATTATCAATGGTAAATACCATGGAACCCTAGAGTTGTGCCAATGCCTGGAATTACATGTAATTAATCCTTGTAGCTGACTGACAGTGAGTGTGCATTATGTATCAGTATTCCCAGTATTTCCTGGTTACACTTGCCCTGTTGCTGCACATCCATGTACATAGCTGAGTGTTTTATATATAAATCTGTGTGTAAAGGTGTGCCCAAGATAACACAATTAGAATAATTCTCAATGACGGAGGATCAGGTGCACGTCAAAACCCAGCTTTATTCAAACCACGAATCCAAGCCGGGACAGCAAACAAGCACATTCGTTCTCATAGCTCTCAGCTCTTTTAATGATTACAAGCGAGTTATGTACCAAAACTGCGCCAGCAATGACATCACCTTACAATATCAGTTTACAAAATCTACGGGCAAGTTGGGTTGGTTAATAGTCCAAACTACATATGGGATGCATAAAGATTAGTTACTTCATTGGTCACTGTCTATCTGATGGCTCTGCCTTGACCCATCCTACTACTGATACCATTATTAATTCATCATTACAGGGACAGCTAATTGGTTGGCATTCACCATCATAGGTGGTGTGGCAAAGGGGCATCTTATTGGTTGGCATCTAACTTAAAAACCTTTGTCCTTTTGACAAAGCATCAAGATATGTGCAAGACACAACTGGGGGATCAAACTCCGTTGTCTGCCATAATTGTAATTAAAGAATACTTCCTGATTATCCCAAGGTGATGAGGCCTTCCCTCTCCTTTGAACTCGGCCTTGTGTGCTGTCTGGTGTCTGCATGTGCTCTGAGGAAGTTCTGCAGGTGTCTTTTCATTGTTTGGCTTGCAATGAATAGCCAGTGTTTTCGTGCCTGTACCGTATTTGAGAATTAATTTTCTTCAATTTATTAAGATTTTAGCTAATTCTAACGTGCATGTTGTGTTATCCATGACCACTTGGGACACCCTTTCCCTATTCTCTATAGAGTTTCTTACCATATTACTCCCGTGCACCTGGACATCAAGAGCTGGTTGTTTTTATTATTTCAATTAACTTGAAAGGTTACTGCTTCATCTCCTGGTAACTATTATCTGGTCGTTGCATCCGTTCTGCACGTCTACTACTCCCTTCTGTGCTTAACCTTGGCACATGCTATGACTACTGCTCTAGACAGCTTCACAGCTTCTGAAATAAATGTGTTTTTGTAAGTTCAGCCTTTTTCTGAGGCCCTGCTACTTCTAGACCCACTGTGGCCTCTGTGCTAGGAAAATGGCTACACCTTGGTTCATCTTTTGACCTGTTACCCTGCATCCTCTTACATGTTAATGTTCTTTGGGGTTACATATATATGTGTATGTATCCTTTGTGTCTATGTACATGTGTTTTTCATGTCTGTGTGCGAATAATCTTCCTGTCTAGGTGCTCTTTAGTTCTACGTGTACACGTTTCTACTTCTTTTTTTATGAATGTAACCATCTGGTTACTCTCTATCTATGCATATGGTAATAACTACCTGTCACTCTACCTGTCACTCTGCCTGTCACACCATCTATTCTATTCCTTACTGCAACTTCATGGCCTTAGTTTGTTTCGTCTTTCACCGCAGACTCTCTGGGCGTTAGGCCTGTCTCAGCTTGTGTCGATTCTCACCTGGACGATACTGGCAAGGGGCAGGGACGGGAAACAGTACAGGCATACTCATCTGAGTCAGGGCAGTAGGTGTTACCTGAATATATGCCTGCCCCATTACATGTGTAGCAGTGATTGTGTACCTTGGTGCTGTGAAAGCTTTAAAACCTTTCACTGAAAACAGAGGGAGCGCATCGTTAACAAGACAAATCATACTGATATTATACAGCACAAAGAGCCAAAGGGACTCATTTTTTAAAACATTCTAATTGCACGGAGGGGACCACAAATGTGTGCACTTATGTTCACTTCTGTCCCTCTATGCCATTTTGTTAATGCAAAGTTTTCACAGAAATCCAGAGGATTACATATATTCTTTTCACTTAAAAGTGTAAACAATCTCAAATGCCTTCTGGCATACATATGCATGGTAGGGGGCTACACGCGTTCCTATGGAATCCGCTAGCTTTTATCAGGATCTGCAAGCATGTGGATTCCGTATAGGTCCAATGCATTTACGCCAGCATTAAAATCAGACGCTGGCAGAAATACATTTTTGTTTGACGGTGGAGCATATGACGGTGGTGGAAACATAAATGTCTCGTGCCCCCTACTCCACCTGTCAAATAATTAAAAAAAACTTGAGTGGCAGCTGAAGCATAAAACCATACATAAATGCATTATTTATTATGCATCAGTTGCCAATCCTTGGACTTTAAAAAAGAGGCCCAAAATGCATCTTCCAATGAAACTCTTAACACCCTTTGGTAGTAGTTTGAGGACTAGGCACCTCATCTAGGAGTGAGAGGGTTGCACTTTTTATTTAAGTCAAACTCTTCAACAAAGTGAAGAGACAAAATGCAGTTTCCTGAAGTTACAACACAAAGTATAAATAGAAAAAATAATACACCCAAACCCTGAAAACCCTAGTAAAGAAAATCCATAAAAATACCGATTATTTATAAAAAAAAACTCAATGAAATGTTCCTAAATCAATGTCACGCCGAAAGGCTATCAGAAATTCCCAAAATGTAAATAACTCTTAATGCCTAAACTTTGTAAATGGTGAGCATACCCATTAATAGGGACATAAGGAAACATACAATTATGGACAACTCTACAGAAGAAAACTACCCATGTCCACCACAACTGACCCCCCTACCTTTGCACATATACACACTTGCTCACTCATCTCTACCACCCACCTACCATAATTCACCACCATACTAACACCCGCTCACCATTCCTCACCACCTCTTTTACCCCAACCAATCACCCTTTCTCACCTCCCTCTATAAGCCACCCAAGCATTTACATTTCGCCCGCCTGTTGCTAAATGAACTATGGGATTGGGCAGATGCCCTCAAGCTTATACCGTTAAATCAAAGAGGTTTTCAGGAGGGACTCAGTACTACGACAAATTGTTGACTACCTGTGTGTCATTTGCTGGAAATGAGGCTGATTGCCCTTAAAGCAGCTGGGCTTGGGTCTGCTCTCACAAGGGAAGCCCTGTGGTCTTTCTTCACGAGTGGAAACAATCAACCTTGTATTATATTATTTACTGTCTTTTGGAGAAAGATTGTCTCGATCATGGTGGACTGCACCTATTGGGGATTGATGATTTTTATACCTAGCTTGTTTTGTGTTATTTGTATGTTGTGTTAAAAGTTTTTTTGGTACAACTGTGTGACATGGTCATTTTAAAAAAAGATATACGTTTTCTCAGCCCCTTCACTTCTCTCACCTATCCATCCTCCCCTCTCAACATCCATTCTCTCCTAATTTCCAGGATTATGCTGAGGACACACAGCTTTCCTTCAAACTTGCCTCTACTACCGCCTCTTCCTCCTCTCTCATCCCCAATTGTCTGACGGCCATACAGGCATGATGTGCTGCTAACGATCTCTGTCTTAATGCCAGCAAGATGGAGATCCTTCTCATTGGGACACCTGTACCCTGTTTTCCTCCTACCCTCTGGCCACCTTCCTGGGGCGCTTTATATTCTCCATCCTGTGAGGTCAAAAACCTTGGGGTCAGCTTTGACACTGCTCTCTCCTTCACCCCTCACATCTTGGACCTTGCGAAGAAGGCACACTTCAAGCCGCCCCTCCTTAGAGGCATTCTACCTTTCCTCACCTTCCCACAGAAGCTCAATGTCCCAGAGCTCTGATCCTCTCCAGGCTGGACTATAGCAACATCCTCTTCCTCAATCTCACCCTTTCCTCCCTATGCCTCCTTCAGCTAATCCAGAATAGGGCTGCAAGACTTATCCTTGGCCTCAAGCCCAGGGACTGTATCTCTCCAGGCCTAAAATCTCTCTACTTGCTCCGGGTGGCCACGAGGATTAAATACATGATCCTCTGCATAATCCATAAGCC
This sequence comes from Ambystoma mexicanum, assembly GCF_040938575.1. Taxonomy (NCBI): domain Eukaryota; kingdom Metazoa; phylum Chordata; class Amphibia; order Caudata; family Ambystomatidae; genus Ambystoma; species Ambystoma mexicanum. The sequence goes on from NC_090929.1 coordinate 665,392,824, forward strand.
TTTCTGGGGCCTGGGACCACGCTATCTACAACTCTCCAGCCCTAAATACTCCCCTGCTACAGCCCTCCGCTCCTCTAATCCCAACTATCTGCTGGTCAAATGCTTCTTCAAGCAGAGAGTGTGGGGTAGCCTTCCTTCCCCTTTCAGACTTGAGTCGGACCTCCATAAATTCTGGAAAATCCTCGAAACTCTGCTTTTTGCTATCTCTTTCCCTTCTTCCCTTCCTTGCTAATCACCCCACTGCCGCTGAGACTGGTGGCCTGGTCCTCATGAATAGTCCAGGATACGAGGCCCTCTACCCAGTCGACACCAGGATGCTCCATATCCACTGAACTGCCCCCTGTATGCTCCCTGTCTGGCAGTAGTGCATCCCTACCTGGGGATAAACTGCCCTGCCCTTAGCCTGAGGCCTCCTCCCTGGCTCACCTTGGCACTTCACTCGGTTGTATACAAATTGACAGTTTCCGAATTGCTCGCAGGAGAATTGCCCACAGGAGAATTGACTGAATTTAAAAGGTCAATTTAGACATATATATGTGGAGGAAACCCCCTGCAAGCCCTCACCCAATCCAAAACCCCCTGCAACCCCCACACAATAACCTTAAATAATTTATTCACCCAAACAGACCATCCCTATTGCTGCACTTCTCTTCTCTTCACTGCACTTGCACGTCCAAAGGCCACAAGGATTAGTTAGACCACAATCCCATATTTACTGTTCCCGCCAATGTTATTTACTCCCCTTGTTCCTTCCCCATTTTGCCTTGTGGTGCTTAATACAATAATTCACCACACCACACCTCCAAACCGCCACACCGCCACCAGACCACCACTCCACATTCTGACTCCACACCACCACCACTTCCCACCACCATAAAAGTCCCACACCCCACCATTCCATCATCATACACCCACTCCTCATCCCTCTCCACACTAGCACTCCCCACCACCACTCCTTCATGCCAAAAAAGGCACACAATCACTCCCCACTGACACCACTCCACGTCACCACTCCCCACCTCTGCACCTCCATACCACCTCTTCCACTTCACACCACCACAGTCAACTCCACAATGCCACACCACCACTTGCCAACACCCCATCATGCCACACCACACATTAATGCACAACTCCACACCACCAAACCACTCCATCACTTCACCCCACTCCACTACTCTATTCCACTCAACCATACCTCTTCACCCCACCACTCTAGCCCACACCTCCCTCCACACCCCAATCCGCACCGCCACATCCCCACCCAACACCCCCTTTAAACCACTCCACACCTCCAACCTCCACACCACTACACCCCACTTAGAACCACACTAACCTCCCATAACCACTCACCTGCTCCACCTTCCCACATGTACACCTAGCCACTCTTACCCGTGGCTAACTACACGCAAACCACTGTACCTCTACCACAACCAACCCAACCTTGCTCAGCCCCCTCCACACTACCCAACCTCCATTCATACCCCACCCACTAGTCTTTATTCAACACTCTATCCCCACCCACCACAATACCATCCAACACCTCCACATCACAACCACCACATCCCCACTTCATTACCACTCCATGCCCCTCTTCACCAACAGCCCCACTGTACACCACCACCCACTCTACACCACACCTTCATGCCACTCCACACCTGTACACTTCCACATCACCACATCCCCACATCATCACTCCACTCCACACCACTTCACCCATTCCACCAGTCCACCCCACTCAATGACACCATTCCACTTCACCACATCACTCTGGCCACCCACCCCCACTCCAACCCCTCACTCTAACAGATGCCAATCTATCCCCCTACTGTAACTCTGTCCCTTCAGCAGCCCACTCTGCCCCTTTCCTCCCCTTCCCCACTCACCTCTTCCCCGACCCACCCACCTTTTATCACCATCCCTTTAGACCCACCCAACCTTCTTCACCTCCATCAACCCCCACCGCCCAACTTTCCTCAGCCCCTATAGACTTCCTCCTGACACTTCCTCAACCCTCTACCCTCACCAGTGGCGGCTGGTGAGTTTGAAAGCTGGTGGGGCGTACATTTCCCACGGGGAATTTAGGAGCGCAAGCCCACACCATCCAAGAGTGGTGCAGGGGGGTTCTCCCTCTGTGAAATATTTTGATAAATGGCCTCCAAAATGTGCAATTTACTGCCAAATCCACCGAAATATGACATAAAAAGCATTAGGTTTTACATACTAATGGTGGTACATTTTTCTTATCCAGCCAGCCAGTGCCAGGGCTCTCCCGTCCTGGGTTGCTCTTCTCTCCTGGAGAGACTCCAGAGGAGGGCCAGCCCAGGAGATGATGGTCCTGCTGGGCTGGATGAAGCGTAGTGAGTGGTGACTGAGCTTCACTGAGCCCATCCCCCACGGGTTCTCCATCTCCCGTCCTTAGTCTGACTCCTGGTCACTCAGGAGAGGAGACAGCGAGCTGTCCTGGGCTATGCACAGTGCTCCGAGTCCTGCCCGCGGCCCACTTCCCGGCCTTCAACAGGATCCTTGGTGAAGGCCGGGCGGCAGCCCGTGAGCACAATAACAACAGGGTCAGTGTGCACGAGCCATGACACTGGCACTGCATCTCGCAGTGAGATGTAGGCCGAATGCTGTGGCACCAATTGAAAGTTAAGTAAACTCTTAGTCATGCCGCATGGCTTAAGACTAAGAGTTTACTTAAATTAACTAGTAGTAGTCACGTTGAACCAAAAACAGAAAATGCTGGTGTCGGTCACATTTTTTGGTTAAAGTGGGCCACTTTCTTGGCCAATTGGGCCAATTTGATGAGTTGATTCACTCTCTGCGGCTTGTACTTTTGACCAGTGTTGCTGAATACATATTTTTTTAGAATAAATCTTCCCCTCACTATCCATACAGTGCCACAAAAGGAATGAATAATTATAGGAGCGGAGCCGGAGCAGAGGCCGTCTCTGGCCTGATTCGGAATGCAGGGGCAGGGCCTCCTAGACTAGAGTCCCGACTCCCTCCAAGCAGCCCATGTCACACTGCTGGGTCTGGGATCCCCAGCCACCAGCCACACTGCCAGGGCTCTCCCGTCCTGGGCTAGTCTTCCCCTCTGGAGGGACTCCAGAGGAGGGCCAGCCCAGGAGAGGAGGGTCCTGCTGGAGCAAGCGTGATGGTGAGTGGTGACTGAGCCCATCCCACCAGGGCTCTCCATCGCCCGTCCTGAGTCTGACTCTGGACTCCAGAGGAGGACCTGGCCAGCCAAGCCCAGACTCCTGGGCTGGGCGTGCCTAGTCCTCCTCGGGGTCCAGAGTCAGACTCAGGAGGCAAGACTAAGAGCGGTCCTGGGCTGTGCACAGTGCCGCTTCCCAGTACTGCCCACGGCCCACCACTCGGCCTTCACTTGGAAACCTGGTGAAGGCCTGGCGGCGAGCAGCGGGCACAATAACAACATGGTCAGAACTGCAAGCCATGACACCGGCACTCATCTCGCAGTGAGATGTAGGCTGAGTGTCGCGTCCTGCGGCCGCCATTTAGCTAAGTAAACTCTTAGTCTTCACGCCACATGGTGAAGACTAACAGTTTACTTAACTAATACTAATCAATTACCAAGGCACGAGCCCCAGACGAGTCACACGACGTACCTTAGAGTTGGCGACGGACCGTCGGGCCTGCAACAGTAGAACACGTGAATGGGCCTGGGTCTGGGAAGCTGGAGTCCTAGTCGAAGAAGTCCACCACCACACACCTAGGCTACAAGAAAGAACGAGAAGGTGAAGCACACAGTGTGCCCACAACACGACTCCACCCACACACGGATTGTCATTGGCTGGCAAAAAGCCAATGACAATCCACAAGTTGTTGCCATACTGCATGCATTGCCTACAGGAGGTCTAGTGGAGGGCTCCGAGACTGGTGCGCTGTTTGCGCACATTACCAAGAGTGCAGGGCCACCCCTGCAGCGCCCTGCCAGCCTCCTGAATGAGAGGATGGGGTCACTCAACATGGCAGAAAATAACGTTAATACCCGCCGCTCGGAAGGGTGTGCAGCAGCAGGCCTGGCTCAGGCCAGCAGCCCAGGATACACACTGCAGAGGGGAAGATTAATAAATAAATAATTAATCTGCTGCACCGCACAACATTGATTTGCATTTGCCTACACGCACAGCAGAAGAGTTGTCTCTTCTCTCTCTGCGGCTGGGGCTGGTTGCTGGCGCCCCCTGGTCCTATGTAAACGGCCACCACTGACCCTCACCCATACCACCACCGCTACACATCATCATTCCACACCACCATTACACACCCACACCACCACCACACACCACCAACAGACAACCACTCCCCATGACCACTGTTCCACACGTCACTCAACACCACTACTCCACCCCAATGCACTACTTCACATCTCCACACTACTTCACACCTGCACGCCACTGCACTCCACACCACTACACCCCAATCCATACCACCACACCCCAATCCGCACCACCACTCCCCTACCCAGCATCACCCTCCACACCACTCCTCACCTCCACACTAAAACATTCCCACTACAAAACACAGCACCACTACTCAACACCACACTTCACCCAACTCATCCACACCTCTCCACCACATTCATTCTAGCCCCACTCCAACTCTAACACCTCATTCCCTCCACTATAACCCCCTAACCCATTCAACACCCACCACCACCCACATTCTGGCGTCACCCTTCCTCAAGGCTCCCTACAGCCACCCTTCCTCACCTTTATACCCTCACCAACCCTTCTTAAGCACCCCTTACCCTGAACCACCTTTTTCTTAAATCCCTATACTGCCACCCACCCTGTCTCACCTCCAGCTACAGCACCTACGCAACATTCCCCAGCCCCCTCCACCTCACACGCCCACCCTTCCTCTTCCCCTCTACAAAGCCCATTGACCCTTCCTCACCCCCTCTAAACCCACCCATCGCTTCACCAATTCACACATGAACACCGCCAACACCACATTGCATCACTTCACCCCCAATCTTCACCACACCACCAAACCACTCCACACCCCTATTCCACATAACCACACCCCAAATCACAACTCCATACCACCACTCCACAGTACCACTCTCCCCCACCAATTTACACCACCACACCACTCCACACCTCCACCCCATGCCACCAGTCTACCCTACTGAACCACCCCGCCCCACCCCATCACAACACTTAGGTCCCCACCCCCACTCTAACGCCTCACTCTAACCCACCCCACTCTAACCCTCTGCCCACACACTACCTCCTCTCTCCCCCTCACCCATCCTCAACTCTCTGTACTTATATCCACCCACTTTTCCTTAGCCTCCACTACTATCCCAACCTGCCCTTCCACAACCATATCTATCCCCACACACACACCACCACTCCACATGACCAGACCACCACCACACCACACTCCTCATCCACACCCCGCTCCACCATTCAAAACCATCACACCCCATTACACATCACCACACCCCCACTCTATGCCAACAATCCATGCCACCACACCACTTCACACTTCCATGCCACCACACCACTTCACACCACTCCATTCCACCACTCCATCGCACTCACCCACACTACTTTTCCAGACCACTCTACCCCCCGCCCCACTCTCACCCCTCACTGTAACCCAGCCGACTCTAACCTTCAACCCCCACTTTAACCCCTTCACCACCCCCATTCGACCCCTGCCTATCCCATCCCCACCCACATCTACCCCACCAACTCTGCCTCACCCCTTAACCAACACCCACCCACCCTTTCTCACCTTCCTCTACCTCCACCTACCCACTCCTACTCACCCCTTGACCCCCACCCACCCTCCCAGCCTCCCTCTCTCATCCATCCTGCCTCATCCCCACCCACCCTACCTCACCTCTTCTAGCCCCACCCACCCTTCCACACACCTATCACCACCCACCCACCCTTCCTAATCCCTTTCTATCCCTCCTGACCCCCGTTACTCATCCATTTCTCTTGCAGCCCTTCCACACCTCCCTCTACAGCCACCCACCCTTCCTCACGTCTCTACCCCATCCACCCTCCCTCAACCCCCTATTCCACGCACCCTTTCTCATGTCTCCACCCCAACCACCCTTCCCAACACCACATCAAAAGCCCTCACCCGGCATTACTCCCAACCATGCTTTCTCACCCCTCTCTACCCCACCCACCGCCACCCTTCATTGCCCCTCTCCTTTCCCACTCACCCTTCCTCGCCCCTCCCTATTCCCACCACATTCTACCTCAAGCAGACTAAAACTTCCTTCATACCCACCCACATTAACTCACTCCACTCTCTCCATTTTATCCCTTCTACCCATTCCACCCCTCCTCATCCCACTCTAACACACACTACCCACCCAACTTTACCTACATCTTCTATGCCTCACTGATGCCCACCTACCTACCATACCAACCCTACACCATCCCATCCAGCCTCACTCCTGCCTATCCCCAGCAACCACACACACTAGCTCACCCTAATTCTAGGCCATTGCCACACTACCCCACTTCACTCTATCCACACCTTCTATACCTCACCCATGCACCCTACCTCACCCCTGCTTATCCCCACCAAGCTGCCGACACTAGATTCCTTCTGCCCACCTTTACTGATCCCGGCCCTTCCATGCCTGCAATGCTCACCCCGGCACCCTGCTGCTTTATCTTATCCCTGCCGCCTTAACTCACCCTACAAATCGCCATGTTTCTCTAAAAGGCTACACACAGGTCTCACAGTTAGGGTTTGCTGGCATGTAACATTACTAATAAAAATAGTACAAATATTTCTGCACACTGCAGTGAAGAGAAGCCTTTCTACTAGGTCTATTGCTAAAGCTATTTTTCTTCAAGAACTAATTTGCAGACATGTTTGTAATTACTGGATAGGTAGGGCCCACATATTTACTGCAGTCTTGCCTATGCCATAATTTCCTCCCTCTCCTTCCCCTCCCTCCCTTCCTCCCTTACTCCCTTCCTTCCTCCCTCCCTCCATCCCTCCCTTCCTTCCTTCCTCCCTCTCCTACAGTCACAGTCTCAAAAACAGTCCATGTCAAGGCCTGTTGTCATGGAAGATGTTAATGTTTCTGTCCGTAACTACCAGCACATTCTGGGGCTATGCTATGTAAGGGACTCACCCGTTGCAGTAAAGATTACTTTAACCCATTCTCTTGCATAACTGACAACAGCATCGGGAGTTGAAGAAGTCAGTATTTTTTTCAATGAACATTTGAAATACCAAAGCATTTCGGGAGGATAGCTCAGGGGCAACGTGCTCGCCTTGGAAACAAGACGACAAGGAGCAACACAGGTTCAATCCTCGGTCCACGCTTAGAAACCTCTGGGTATTAAGCGCGTTAAAAATAACCTTATATCATATAAAAGTACCAGGCACAAGAGCACATGGTTCCTCAAGGCTCATATTCCGTTGAGCCGTAACGTGATTGCAAGGCGTAAAAGCCTTGAGAAAGGCGTTAGCGCCTTCCGTTCACTAAACGGCTCATTTTGAAACAGTGGCATGGCGGAGAGGAGGGGCAGAGCCCAACTTGCATTTCCTCCGCTCCCTTCCTCTCCACCATACAAATGGTCCAGCATTTACACCGGCATAGATTTTCATGCCGGCGCAAATGCTGGGGTTCCCTATTGGGTCCACCTGCTTTATGAAGCAGCGTAAAGCAGGCAGACCCCATAGGGATCCATTGTACAAGCTGCTCGCCATGCAAGCATGGCAGGGAGCGTGAACAATAACAATGAAACCCTCCTGACATCCTCGCATGTCGGGAAGGGTTTCATTTCAATTGGGAACACTGCTTACCATGCACACATGGTAAGTAGTGTTCCCAGCTGAAATTAAACCCTCCCTGGCATCCGGGGGAGGGTTTCATTTCATTTGTGACCGCCTCTTTCCATTCATGGCAAGCGGAGCTCACAAACAAAAGTAAACGCTACCTTGCATGCCAGCATGTCAAGCAGCGTTTACTCACTTTGCACTGCAAAGTGCAAATGTGAAGGGCAAAGGGCATCGTACACGCTTGTACGCTGCCGTTTGCCCTTTACATTTGCACTCCGTAGTGCAAATGAAGAAAATTTGGCGGCGGGACGACGCTTATGTTACAGGGCAAACGTAACAGCTCCACGCAATCAAATTACGTTTTTAATAGAAAATGAGCCACCGTGGAACTCATTTCGACAAATGCGTAAATTGTCCGGAGGCGAGCGCGTATCTTTGCACTTATGTGTAAACAGGTCCCCTTCGGGCAATTGTCATCATTTGGACTGTGGAAAGGAAATGAGAGTTCTAAGGAAACGACAGACGACTCTTGACATTTCTCTATTTGCACCCCGCATTGCAAATAGAGCAAACGCCGACAGGCAGGCGTTTAGAATGATTTCCAATGGTCCCTCCAGCTTTTTGCAAAAAGCAGGCTGTTTCCATAGGAAATCATTGGTTTTATACCAGCATGAAAATCTCATGGTGGCGTAAAACCAATTTGTGTTTGAAGATAGCGAGCAAACGGGAGACGGAAACGTAACTCCTGTTCCCGTCCTCCACCTTCAAAAATAACGTAAATCCCTGGAGCATGAATGGCGGCGTTAAGACGGGCGGAACTGTTTTACGCCTCTCTTTAGCCCCTGCACACACGCTCCAGGAGACTCAAAAATGAGCCCTGATCCATTAAATGTTATTTGGTTCTACATGTTAAAGGTATTTGTACCGCACACCGTCACCAACGGAATTGGTCCCTAGGCGCTCAATTCGTCCCCAGGCGCTCAATTCGTCCCCAGGCGCCCTGTATTTTGACATTGCAGATATAGATTCACAAATTTTTCTGATAAACAACACATTTTGTGATCCCTCTCTTGATAAGTGCACAATGAACATATCAAAAGTGTGGTTTCCTAAATTAACTTGTTAACGAAAGGATTGTAAGAGAAATGCAGTGCTTGTGATAAAGCATCACATCAGTACACAATTCAGCATCCACACTGCAAAAATTCCAGCTTCGCGTCGACACTGGAATTTGAATCGTTGCCCTCCCAGCCAACTCGTTTACTTCAAATTTGAACCGAACTTTCAAGATGCACAATCATACAATCCTTACAACTACATCTTTACAAGGCCCAGAACAGCGGTTTGTCCTAATAGATCCATAGTCCTAATATCTGAAAATGTATCATATATTTCATTTATTGAGGATGTTGCTGTTCCCTTCAATTCTGATGTATACCTATATTTAAGCATTGCACTCAACTGCAAGATTATCCCCTAGAAGGTCTTGCTTGATTTCCTATTCAAAAGACCGATTCAACGTTACGCGGTATGGCCGCAGAGACCACACTTCAGATGCAGAGCCTGTGTCGGCCATTTCCTTTTTTTCCATCTCTGTCTTTCGCTTCCGTCTCTCTTGCAACTATTCTCCGGGATGCTTTTTGCAATTATTCGAAAATATAATCCTTGAAATGTGACTTGTTTTTCTTAAATCTTATCCTAAAAACAATATTTCAATACCATCACCATGGCTTTCTCAGACAGTGCGGATAAGCCTTGTTCAAGTCCAATTGTGTTAATTGGTGTAGCCTGAAAGAAGTTCCAGCAAATGATTTCTATTTTGGAATTATTGGAACTACTGGCCTTCATTCCTTAAGAAAGGAGTACCTTTGAAGACCATCAGCCCTCCAAAATGCATGGTACATTTACCTAGGAGATTTCTAAAATTAAGCTCTTCCAGGGCACCTAGAAGCGAATTAGTATGGGTTTCATGGATATAGAAAATTGTGTCATGTTGTGATTATCCAGAGGGAAGATAGGTCATAATGTGCAGCACTTCCTGCCAGGAATGTCATGTTACTTGGCATTTATATAGTGCCTTATATATCATTGGTATGACCTCAAAGCGCTGGTAGGTTAAATGCCCTCGGGAACCGTAGTTCAATTCAGTAGAGAGAGAGAGTGTCGTATGGTGCGTGGGTGCACCAGATATGTGTGCAGCTGGTGTAGCTGTTGGATGATAGCTGCTTCCTAGCAATAATTACCTGGCAGATAGCATATTCTGTGGTTTGTGGGAGGGGCACAACTGTAGTAACAAGGGCCTTTCCCCAATTTAAATGCTGCTGTGGACCACAGAGCTACTAGGACAGGTGTGTGTAGAACTTCACTGACTGCAAACCACACGTGTACTATAGCTGTTGCCTAGGCCTGCCAGCCTACAGAGGCATCAGCACACTTCCAGGGGAGCCCTGATGGGCTGGGAAATCATTTGGAGGTAGCTAAGATGTTCACTTGACAGCGCTATGTCGCTGCTTGCTCTCAGACCGTCCTCAGATGTGGTAAGAAGCAGAAGATAGGGTGTTGCAAAGCGCTAACATGTAACACAACGCAGCGCGAGCTAAAGAACATTAAGATGGTAAAGCGAGAGGTCGTCAGTGAGGTTAAACTTCTAACTTTAAAAAAATCTAATACAAGTGGTAATACATAGTCAAAATTTAGGAACACGGCAGTGGACCACTCTCACTATTCTTGACAAATAATCTCAACAGCATTGAGCACATACAGTAAAATCAGGACCAGCTGTGACCATAGTGGACAATATAGACCAGTTCAATTTGTATTTGTAATCTGAACGTATTGGTGGAAACAGGGTTAGTACTTAGACCAGAAAAACTGTACTTGAGAACAGCAACAATAACAAGAGCAATCTCAGTCAAAGGTGCTTTTCAAAATGGATGCACATTTTATTGCGATCCATATGACAGTGTTTCAACTGGTGGTGACTTCGAATGGAGACAGATATTACACGGAACATGAACAAAATCAGTGACACTGCACTGGCTTCAAGAGGATAGTTTAGGAGCGACGCGCTTGTCTTGGAAGCAAGACGATGCTGAGCAATACGGGTTCGATCCCCGGGTCCGCGGTTTGAAACCTCTGGGTATTAAGCGCGTTATAAATAACCATAGTTTAACACTGTTACACATCGCTTCACTCTTAAAAGCGCTAGATTTGTACCATCACTGCAATCATACTATACATAGCACGCCCACTAACAACACTACATGCATCCTGTTACTCCTCTGAACAGCACAGACCTCACCAGTCATTCCCACTGTCCACTGTCCATTCTCTATTAAATTAATGGACACTGCACATATTTCCTCCATCCAAACCTTGCTAACCGCTTGTCCTAATGTAGTTGCACCCATACCCCTTACACTCAACTCTCACCCGACTGCTATTTGTACCCATTCAATTGCGCTCAATGCTACAGAAAGTATTATCCCTCCCTTCAAGAACACAGTGTACTTTTAATACTACTAAATAAGCCGTACTTATTCTCGTATACGCCAACCACATTATAGGCCCCCATCCAAACTTACCAACAAGGTGTACAGGAGAAAGACCTCTGCGCTTACGGTGTCAAGAGCTTGCGCGGTTAGGCGCTTAGAGTGGATGGCAATTGCTACTTGGAAATCCTCCCGCTGAATGGCGTTTGCACACTCTTGCCTGTCCCTTTTACCAGATTCTGGGAACCAGAGAAAGGGGAAGAGCCACTGTTGTCATTTCTGAAATTGAAAACCAACTTTGGAATCTGTTCAAGTTCCTGGTTCCCGTAACAGTAACCTTGCAGCGATTTAGGAGCGCACACATAATGTGGGCGTGTGTGGTTATGCAGTGGGAAGGTGCGATCATATGAGCAGCCACCTCCCCCTGCCACCTTGGGTGAAGGGGCACGCCGGCAGTCTGAGGGATGTGTCCCCCACCTGGAAATTGAATTGTTGCTAAGGACAACAGTGTCACTATATGAGTAGGACAGGCGCATGTAGAATTCTTCTTTACTGATGGCAAACCCTACACATACTATACCTGTTGCTTACCAAACTAGCCCATAGGGACATCCATACACTTCCAGGCCTGCCCGTCTCTCTGAAAGGCCTGGTGTGCGGAGGAGTCATCTAGGAGTATCTAAGGTTTTTCAGTGTCAGCGCTATCTTGTTATTTTCTCTCAGTTAGGCCGGGGTTCGAACCCTGAAGCCCGACTGCAGCCTGTTGTTATTCTTTATTTTATTTTTTTATTTCTTACACACATAAAGGGAAGAGCATCTGGCCTCTCAAAAAAAGTGGGTGGACGCCGTCCACCTGCGTGGTCTCTCGACTTGAGCCCTGGTTTCAGCAGTCAGAGAACAAAGCTTTTATCCTATACAAACAGATATGTTTTGACAAGTTTTTGAAAGCAGAGATGGTCATCAGTCTCCCTGATAGCTAGTGTAGAGACTTCCAGAGTAATGCAGCCACCACAGAGACGTATCTGCCTCTGCTTCTATACATGACCAGCACATAGCAGCCTGCTGGACACTTACCTCCGGCCTCGGAATGGAACATAATAAAATTAATGAATTCATCTTTTATAACAAGCTTAATACCAGAGACCAAGCGGGACCAGGATTCAAACTTGTGTTGTTCTGTGTGTTGCTGCGTCCAAGACAAACAAGTTGCCACTGAGCTATTCACATATTGCCACAATCTGGCACCAAAGAACAGGTCCTCGGCCCATGATAAACCAGGGTATGCCTAGTGTGTATTTCCAAGTGGAGACTGAAGGCCACTTGGGTAACAGTAGGTTTTCTTAAACACAAAAACCTTTTATGGGTAAACACAAGAAACAAAAAACAGGATCCAAGTAGTTTCACCTCCACGACTCTCCATTCACATTCAAGCATTTAAGGGGTGCTCCTACTCTTCAAACTTGGACTTAAGGTGTTTTCGGCACCTTTCTACAGCTTTGGACGCAGTCCGTGTCATAAGGGTTTCCAGCACCCTTCTACTCCCACCTCCTCTAATCATAGTTCTGTTTCTATCACCTGCTGCAGGTATATTTGTGACTTTTCTGGATGCCCATATAGATCCCCTCAGGTTTTCCTTCCCCTGTCTCAAAAGGGAGATTTTAAGTGGACCTAATTACCTTGATTGCTCCCCTCCTTTACGTTAATCTAGGCCTAGTCCTGCTCCTCCTTGACGTCATGCCATATGGTGATACCTCGTCCCACCCATGGGGTTAACCCCTTCAAATCGAGTGGTCTCCCCTATTCCCTGGCTAGGGGTAGACGGGCCCTCGTGGACCTTCCATTTCTTGTTAGCTGGACTCTCCTTTCACCTCTTAATTGTCTCCAACTTTCTCCTTATTCTTCCATCACTTCCTTTTGATGTTCTTCTGAAACCTTCCTTATTGTCTCCTTCAGCCTTCTTTCGGTGTTCTTCAAACACCTCCTAGTTTGTCCTACCACCTATTTCTGATGTTCTCCAACTCCTCTTTATGATTGCCTTCTGACTCCTTCTCCCCCTCTTGTCTCCAACCTCCCCCACACTCCTCTTTGCTCTCCAAACTCGTGTATTGTCTCCACCTTCTTCGCGAGTTGCCCCATTTATGTTTATGTTTAATGCTATTTTTAATGCGCGTAAAAAACGCCAGGCAAGACAGTGCTATATCAAATCGGGCAGAAGAGAAAGTTTCCACTTAACTTTAAATATAATAGTTAAGGAAGAGATGGAATTGGAGGGCCTTCTGTGCTTGATCAGGTGAGATTCAGCTCTAAGAGACGATGGGAGCTTATTCTAGAGCCAGGACTCAAGAATTAGGATCTTTGGGAAGAAATATGTCGAAATTCAAACATATGTGGTCAGTTCAATCGAGCTCGGAAACAGTGGTCAAGCAGCTGTTGATGTTATGAGTAGGACCTGAATTTAAAGAGTAAAGCCCAAAGACACAAATCAATTCAAAAGTGGGGATGTAAGAGGATCCAGACTATCATCAGACAGCATATTACAATCAGCTGTAATCAGACATTTATTAGATGTGGTGGACATAGATAATACAAAATTAGTCCTTTGCTCCACAAAATTATTCTTATTTTACAGTACAGAAACTCACAGGAGGTGAGGGAAGGAACATTTGAGCTCATTATAAGCCTGGCAGTATACGGTAAAAGTAGCGGTAACAGTATTACTGCCACTTTTACCATTCTGCAAATGTTGAGACAACAGTAATAGGGTCGACGGTATTAACGCTGATGGCATTACTGCCAAAAACACAAAACAGTATTACTGTTGTATTACAAGCTGGAATATACAGGTAATACCATTGAAATTGGGTGGTAATACTGCAAAAGCACAGAGCATTTACCTCCACCTCAGAAGTGGAGTTAAAGGCATACAGGTGATGGAAATGAAGCCACAGGTGCACCCAATCCACTCAGGAAAGGTACATAAGGCCCACACCTTCCCCAAACACTTTCCAATACCATCATTTTGCAACTGGCTTCTGTGAACATGGACGTGCAACTGCTAGAGCTGCAGAGGCTGGAGAGCAGGACTCAGGGGAGAGGAAGAGGGGGAGGGGGAGGAGACGCCATGTAAGGTGAGCAGCCATATACCAGGTCAGGCCCTCACACTGGTCCTTGACTGACAACCAACTAATCATCTTGTGCCGGCTGAGCAGGGAAGCTGAGCTGCTCACCCTGATCCAGGATGACATAGAGAGCAGGATCAACATCACTACAGCCTCACCCCCACTGCTGAAGATTGTGTCGGTCTTGCTTATTTTGGCATGGGCACCATCCAGCACACTGTGGGAACAGGGTCGGACTGGGACAAGAAATAGGCCCGGACACCCAAAAAACTTTCACCCCTTCACAAAACAGCAAGTGGCATCAAATAGCATTGTTCCTAAGGACACTGCGAAAACTATGGTTATGATTTCACTAATGTGATATACATTTCATACAAGAATGGATCACCATATGTATCATTAATATCTGTGTGTATAGATCCATATTGTCAAATTACTGTGAATGCAAGCAGATGTCCAATGCCACATGGTAATGTTATTGTAGAGCACTTACACTTAAGCTCTTTTTTATAGAGCAAATATGCATACAATATCACCCAACCAGTGTTGGTACTCATTTATCGACCTAAGAAGGATGAAAGGCTGACATGGCCTTGCTGGGATTCGAACCTGCAGATCACACACACATCGCAGCAGCAAGCGCTCAACCCACTGAGCTATCATATCGGCTATAGCAAAATGAGCAATTATTCTCTGGTGGATACCATTGAACAGGTAAGTGATATTTAACAGCAGACCAGTTAAGTTCAACTGCAGGTCTGGTGCAAAGTTGGCAGCATGTCAAGCCTGTGTGGATCTACTTTCAGGCTTCAGAGGTTGGCACAATAGGGAAATCAGCGCACTCACAGGAAATCCCATACTCTGAGCACTCCTTAGGTCATGCATGCAAACAAACATCCTGAACTGCATGTTAGTGAAATGGGAAAGATAGACACATTACAACAAAGCATTCATTGTGGCACAATGAAGTCAATGGCAACTTGATGTGCTATGGTCATATATTTGTACACTGTACAGAAGCTTTTAGGCACAAGGATTTTGTCAAGTGACCGAGGACACCGAGATGGAATGTCTTATGATGATCGTAACAGAGACAACGGCAGAACAAAAACATGCTATTACTGCAATTTGCGAAAGGCAAAATACATAGTCCAAAATGGATGCTTATTTTACTCTAAAATTGGTTGCTTATCACTAATATCACTAATACATATTTATCACTAATACAACAGCACAGCAACTCCAGGGGACACTGTGCCCTCTGGAGTGGTGGCACGGTGACAGCCACCGGCCCGGCGGCAGCCCCGGCCCCTCAACTTTGCATGCTGCAGCAGCATGTGAATGATGCATGCATCATAATTTATGATGCACACATCATGCAAGCAAATAAATCATCAAAGCAAGGTAACATGTGTTACCTTGCTTTGATGAAATAGGCCGTTGCAGGTATTTTTCTTCTTCAAAAATATGTTTTTTTTTCAAAATATATATTTTTTTAACAAAACGGGCCAGGCATGGCCAGAAACCGGCCCCCACCGCCCAGGGACGAATTCAGCCCGGCCACGGGCTGAAAGGCCGAGGGGCCAATCCAACCCTGTGTGGGAGTGCTGCACGGCATGTCCCATCCCACATATTCAAATGTGCTTGTGCAGGTGCTGGAAGCACTCCTGTGCCATGTCTCCCAGCACATCTCCCTGCCCACCACCTCGGCACGGGAGAACGTCATGAAGGCACGATTCTATGAAGCACCACACATGCCCAATATGATAGCTGCACTGGTCTACACCCATGTGGCATTGGTGAACCCACAGGTGTCTGTGGAGGTATACCGTAACTGGAAGCAGTACCACTCCCTGAATGTCCAGGTCACCTGCAACCCTGACCCCCTCATAACACACTGGTGTACCCACTTCCTTGATTCTACCCACAATATCATCGCCCTGCAGAACAGCACACTGCTGGCATACATGGAGAGGCGTAGAGGGCAATTGATGAGGATACTGGGTGAGTACAAGTTCCATCACATAGACTATTCTTGCAGCACAATTGACATGCCATGTGAGGGGTGGATTACCACAACCGAAGAATGCATGCCCTATCAAGGCCCTGCTGGATCTGCCATCTCACCCCACACATGACAGACTACAACCCACAGAACTAGGACATGAGTGACAATGCTGCAGTAAATCGCCAATGCATGTTCATCCAACAGGCCAGCAACACACATAGGACTACAGGAACCAAAAGGCAACATTACACATCCCCATACATGGAACAACATGCTTCAATACTGCAACAAAGGAACGCAACACTGGCAAATGTAATGCCATGTACTCAGTTGACCATCGATGTGAAGCCATAATGGAATAGATGCAGACAAACTACACAAGTACAACAAAACACTTATCATGCAACGCAGAGGCCCAACACAGGCACCATGGCATACTCCCCTGTCAATCACAGACCCTGAAAGCGGCGACTGCTGGCTGTGACCTGTGTGCATGATGTTCCACAACCGAGCAAATGTACCCCCTGAATGAATGACTCTATATGCAAGTACTGGCATGGTAAATCATGTTGTGTGACAATACTTGTGAAATACATGCACAGACTGTCTATCAACATGCAGTTGTAACAGGCAACATATCTATAACATTATATGACCTTTGCCCTTGTGACTCTCGATACACTCAGCTAACATGGCTGATGAGACCTGTTCAGAATCCACAGACGTCACAGGAGACCTTCAGCCTGTTAAAATCTAATTTCCAATGCCTACACCGGTGTGGACGGGCCATAATTTACAGGCCAGCGATGGTCAGACAAATTGTCCTTGCTGTGGCATGCTGCACAAGTTTTGCCTCAGGCTGAATGTTACCCTGCCCTCTGAAGACATGCACCCCCAGACGAGGAGGACTCACAACCACGCATTGAGCAGGAATAGGGTAGGGATGGATGTCTGTTTCAGCAAGAACTAACTGACAATTTATTTTGAGGCCAATTGATATGCACTTGCAACGCACCTTTGTATTATTAATTAAATAATTTCACACAATAAGGAATATCTGCATATTGCTTTAAGTGAACAACTATTTAATTAACAATGTCAAACAACTCTCCCCAAAAACCCTGCCCAAACCCTCACAAAAACCCTCCCAAAACACTGTTCCCAAAACACCATCCCATCAACACCACCACTCCTCAAAAACTCTCCCCAATAACCATCCCAAAACACCATCTTCAAAACACCCTTGCAATATCACACAGTTGGCAGTCACTTCCGGTGCCTCTGGTGCTTTGAAGCCTGCTCTAGCACGTTATGCAGATAGCGATTTGAGCACCGCATTTGGGTGCTGGATTATGACCCCTCTGTGGGGTGACAAAGGTGGAGGGCTCAGACCACTAGCCCCTGATATGCTGAAGGGTCAGCAGCTTGCAGGCATTTAGGGACTCTGCGAAGGCCGACTTTGCCACGGTGTGTTCCCTCATCCTCTGCCCGTCCATGGTGATGCAGTTGTGGCCTGGCAGAGGGAACTGCAAATGCAGCGGCGTGACTCCTGCAAGCAGTTCCTCATGGCCTGAATGTGCTCCACCTGTTGGCCCACCATTGTCTCGAGAGATGCCGGCGCCACTCGATGGTGCTTAGCTGAGCCCAAATGGCTGGCATGTTGTGCATGGGTAAAGGTGGTGGACTGTGGGGAGGGATGAAGCTGAACCACGGGGAGCAGTAGCCCATGTCCTGCTCCTCCTCATCGGTGGTGCAGTGTTTGCCAGTGCCACGATGTTGCTGTGGATGCTGATGCACTATCTTATATGGTGAAGAGGGTGTGCTCTGGTGACCTGATGTGTGGGTGCCGCGGTGGGGACTGCAACCATGTGGATTGTCATAGGTGGCAGCTGTGGTGTGGCTGTGGCAGCTTCAGTGATAGCCGTTCCATCTACTTGGCCGGTGGAGGGGCCACTTCGCACCACTGTGGGGATGGTGCGATTCTCTGACCTTGCCAATGATTTCACTGCAGTGGTATGTAGTGGCCTTGCTGCCTTGCTCCTCCAGCTACACCCACTGCCTATTGTTCCGACATATGAAGGGGTAGAGGTGGATAATGTGGCAGCAGTGGAAGGTACAGCTTCTTCAGCCTTCTTGGACTGTGTACCTGCTGGAAGCACAATGGCATGCTGTCAGTCATCTGGCAGTCATGTCAGCGGGCTTGCAAGATGCCTCATGCAACATTGTCTGTGCTCTACATACATACAGTTTGTATGAATTGCATGGGTGATATCAAGCCAATGAGTGCTGCTACTATTAGGTGCAGGTAGTGCCTACTGAGGGTGTACCTGTTGGCATGCCAAGGTCACTTGCTGTTGTAGGTGTGCTGGGGCTTCACTTGCCAACATGGAATATCATTGCACACCAGGGTGCTTCTCATGTTTTCATGTGTTGGTATGCACATTTCACCTACAGTGCATGTACATTAATACTTCCCCCACCTCCCCTGCCACATGCTGTGATTGCCAAATGTTTGCTCAATCCCTTGCCCATTGTGTTCCTCTATGCTGAGGGATGCAAGCTTTTGGCAATGCATTCACATATACGTGGGTGCTGATAGACTTACCACCATCACCATAGCGTCCTACTCCGGCCTCTGCGCTCCTGATCCACTCAATGCCCTCCATGTGGGGGATGGAGCTGGCCTTCTCGTCTCACGGCATGAGGGTGAGGGGTTCCACAGTGCCACCTCCCATGGCAGCACTCTACATCCTGCGGCGTGAGATAAGTCTGCAGGACCCTGGACTTTAAGACTTTTGCTGCATCACGTGGAACAGTGCCCACCATTGTCACCTTGTCCTTGATGTTGGACCATATTGCTGCCTTCCTCTGAGCATAGGTCTTTCGCTGCCTACTGCTGAACGGCTTCTCTGTTTGGTGAACAACTTCATCAGCCAAAGCATTTAGCTCTGATTCAGTAAACTTTGGCTTAAGCAGCCTAGGGTCTGGAATGCAAGCCTTTCCCTTTCCCTGTGACATGATGATTTGCCAAGCATGATGTCCGGATGGCAACAGAAAATGGGAGATTCGGAGTGGATTGAGATTTTAAAGATGGCCGCTGCTGTACTTCCTCTTCTGGCAGTGACGTTATTTCCACCAGCGATAATACCACTGGTTGTGCCGGCAGTAACAGTAATACCAACTTTTCTGGGTGGTATTACTTCCGGATGACCATTATTGCCAGAAATACCACTGGACGTATAGTCGTTGCACCCAGGGGGGTATGCATGCAACCGTCAGGTTATGATATGGCAGAAATTCTGCCAGTCATCCCGCGGTAACGGTAATTCCACTGGGTCGGAATTACCGCCGTATTTGGTCATACATGCACAGTAGCCTGGGACCTACCAAATTCATTTTTTTAACCAACTTTATTTTCATTTTTTTTTTTAACTTAAGACAATGGTTGAGCTTCCGTCACAACTTATGTTAAGAACATTGTTATCAACATGAACCTTTTATTCAACTCCCTTGAACTTTCTTGTAGAGTCTAGTATTGTCTTCATACTTTTCCCCACCCCGCCCCCCCTTTCCTCCCCACCCGCCCCCCATTCCTTTTATTAATTGAACCAATCAAAACCATGGTTGTAACCAGAACAGTTCCAAGAGGTAGGCCCTCGCCATATCTTCTGCTGCCTTTATCTCATATGGATGTTTCTGAGAGCCTGGGGTTTAAAGTATTGATTCTCCCGCTCCCCCACATAGTCCTGGAGTGGGTCCCATATGGCTACGAATTTCAGATATGACCCTGATTTTGTGGCGCAAATGTTTTCCATTGCCATAACTCCCCACACTTTCACCCACCACCATGGAGTTGTAGGGCCCTCCACTGTCTTCCATCGTTGGGCCACTGTCATCCTTGCTGCAGCCAGAAGGTGGGTTATGAGGGCTGCCCTGTTCCCTGAGGCTGCATAGTTCCCTTCTGCCACTGCCCCCAGCAGAATGACTTTCGGGGACCATGGTTGGTCTGCACCCGTTATGTCCCTGATCAGGCTCAGTATTTCTTTCCAGTATATTTTTATCCTTGGGCACGACCACCACATATGGAACATGTCTCCTCTTTCTCCACACTGCCGCCAGCATTCTGGGGGGTACGTGGGGATCATTCTGTGTATTCTACTTGGGGGTAAATACCAGTGGTAACATAGTTTGTATGCCGATTCTTTGATTGCCGTGGATTTGGATAATTTGTGCGCCCTCCTCCAGATTTTACTCCATTCTTCCTGCATAATCTCCTCTCCTATGTCGCGCTCCCAATCTTTCATGTATTGGAGGGAGTCATCTTTTTTCGCCTTGTCCAGTAGCTTGTATAGTCTAGTGATCCCTTTTTAGCCCTAAAGGTTATAAACCTTTATCTCTCTTAGACATCTCATTAAATATCTTGGGAGGAGGAGTCTTTGAGATACTGTAATTATAGATAGATGACTATAAACTCCTTTCACCTACACATTTGGGCTTCAAGTCAGGCCTTGGAACAGAGTCTTATAGATGGTTCTAATAACTCTGAGACTCTCCAAAAGAATCCTAAGGTTTTTAATAAACAGATGGTAACGTCTGGTTTGTTGTTCTGGCTGGGTTGAGGTGGGGGCACTTTAAGGCCGGTCCTCTCTCTTGTCTCCTGTAAACTCCCTCCTCCCTAACCCAGGCTTCCCTAATCCCTAGGATGATTTTCACTAGAGATAGGTAACCCTTACTGTCTAGTAACTGGCTGGCTGTAGGTGAGTCTGAGGGTCAAAGCCTTATCTATCTTACTCACTCCAGAGTTCTCCTATAGGTTTATATCCAAATTGTCTACAGTAAACTGGTCCTTTCTCAACTCACCAGCTCCTTTCTCTCATTTCCCTTGGACAAACTACTCTTCTCTCCTCCCCTTTCTACTCTACTCAAATGTCCTCTCTCTTGCTTCTCACTTCTTCTCACCTTCTGTCCCTCCCTCCTGTCCCTCTGATGTTTGATACTCTCACTCTATCTCCTCTTAACTCCTTTTCTCTTTCAACTCCTCACTCTACTAGTGTCACCCCTCCTAGTCTGCTACTCTCATCGCCCTTCGCGCTGCTATTCTCACTCTTTCTACTACACTCACTTGCACTATTCTCACACCCTCACTTCTCTTCTAAACCCATCTCCTCACCCTGTCCCTACACACCTCTCTACTATTCTTACTCTCTGATACTGCTCATGCCTTCTTCTACCTCCCACACTTCCATCAATGCTATCGTTAGGGCCCGATTCATGGAATTATTTGCAGGGAAAACCGGAACTTTGCAGGCCATTCTGCATGCAAACCGCCTTTGGTTGATTCATGGAATCGACTTTGCAGGTCTTTTTCAGACTTTGCATGGACTTCGCAAAGACCCTGCACGTCTCTGCGAGTGGTCGAGCCCCTTGCGCGAGACTCCTCGGAGAGTGTGGGTTGAGCCTACGCAGATACCTAAATAGGGGGTGGATGTACAGAATGAGGAAGAACAAGGGAAAATGTGGGCACATCGAGGGACGACCCGCAAAAAGAGACTGCACGCCCCCAAATGCATACAACAAAGGGTATTCATGGAACTGACCACACAACATCACGTCGGGGGGGGGGGGGGGGGGAAACAGCACGCAAATCCCTGGATCACACCACCACATGAAAGCAAGCATAAGGCCTGAGGAGCGCGCACAGGTACCTATTAGCGGCTAATTCTGCTTCGCAGCGGGGTGTGTTAGGGGCGTTTTCGGCCACGTCTTGATCATGGGGTTACTTTGTGGGAAACATTCCATGAATACGCGGAGCACGCACGATAACTTGCCTGCATTTTTCCATTTGCCTCGTATTTTGAAGGGCAACGGTTACAGATATTACATTGTATATGAAGCTAAAGTGAAGTCCTTGGCCTTATATGGAATGGGAATTTGGGCCACAGCGGTGTGGGTGAATTACAGCTAATACAACATTTAGCAAGAGAGTATCAGGTCTCTCAGCTTCAGCTCCCACATTTGCTTCATACCACGAGATAGGATTAACTTTCTTCAAGGTCAAATACGGTTAGCTCCAGTCTCGTTGCCTTTAAGTACCTTAATAAACAAAACAAATCTGACTTGCTCCTTGAGAATGTATTGAACTTTGATAAGGTCCCTAAAATTCCCTGGCGGAAGTTTGTATTTAATAAATGTATTAGAGTACGTGCGTTAGACATGGTGAACTCATCCAGAAGCTTAATGAAAGCAAACAAAGCAAAGGCCATGCTGGATCTAGCCCAGGAATGTAAACACGCAAGAGAGAGGGCTGGGCTGAACAAACTCCTTCATCGAGCGGTCAAGACTACAGGGCCACGCTAGTACCTGTTATACAGATGCTTGACTACCAGATTAAGGTTCAAATGTTTGGCTATACATTGAGTTTGTAAAGGCCTGAGTCTCTGCCCCTGTGTATTTGCTGTGTTGAATGAATATGGTGCCCGCATCGATAACGTCATATACTGCCATTTCAAAGCTCTCCCCAGTTCTTTTTGTTTCACTACAGAAAAAGCAACAAGGCCATCTTCTACTGGTGGACACCACTTCTTGAGGGAAGAAACCGGCAGGTCCTGATGAGGTCTCGAAATGGCCGACCATACTTAGCACAGTAGTTGAGGAAGCCAGGGCAGAGCAAATACAGCATTTTCCTGACTGCAAGTTGAAGTCGGATGTTGTGTGGGAAAAGGGGGCAAGCATAACGGGGCTTATCAATATTTGCAAGAGGAAAGCCGATCACGGGGGAAAAGTGCAGCCTTGGCCCGTAGGGTCAGGTGAGGCGCCAGACTAATGAAGGGGATTGAGAGGGATAGAAACAGGAAGGGGGAATTATGAAAGGCCAGCCGAAGCAAAGCAGAGTGAGAGGTGTTCGGGTGAGATCGGGAGGAGAGGAGGTGGGCCTAGAGACCAGGCGGAGTAAGGATGGTGGCGTGGAGCGATGACGAGATTCTGGTGGAAATTATTACAGGGGAGGTGTTGGTAGTGAGAGAAAGAGTGGAACCAGATAGTGAGAGTGAAGCTGTCAGTGGGTGAGTGTTGGCTGGGGTGAGTGAGAGGGACTATGTGAGTGAGAGGAGACAAGAGTGACAGGGGGGAGGGGATAGAGGAGAGGAGCGGAGAGAGGGGAGAACAGGTGAAGAGTGGAGAGGGGGAGGGGAAGAGAGGAGCGGTAGATACGGCTAGTAGAGAAAAGGGGTGAGGGGAGAAGAGAGGAGTGGGATGTAGGTGGAGGAGAGAAGAAGGAGAGTAGGAGGAGAAAAGCAGTAAGGGGGGTAGAAAGGAGAGGAGAGGAGAGGAGGATATAGGGAAGAAGATGGAGAGATGGGGGATGGGGGTACGTGGAGAAGGGAGATGGGAGAGAGGATAGGAAAGGAAAGAAGAGGAAAGGGGAGGAAAAGTGGGGAGAGGGCAGAGGGAAGATGTGGTACGAGAGGAGAGGAATGAAAGAGAGATCAGAGGGGAGGAGACGGGAAGAGGGCGAGAAGAATGGAGGCGGTTCGGAAAGAGGAGTTTGGTGACACAAGGGAAATTCCCATAACAACTTATTTTAACGTTTTTTATGATGTTATGTTGGTTGAATTTTTGCTGCAATTATTAATTTATTTGATGTTATTTGTTCCTTGTCTAACTCATATATACACAGGTTATAATTTGATGAATGCATTACAATTTTCTCTGTTTGTTCTTTCGGGGATCAATATCTCGATTAAGAAATTGCTTGACTTTATATGACTAAAATATATGCTATTCCCAAAGTCCAGGTGGCAGGTCCGTATTCACTGTTTACACATAATTCAGGGGAATAAGGAGAATCATTTATTTTAAGATTTTTAGGGACTACAAAATGGCTGAAGAGACTGTGACTATTGATGACGGCTTGCTGTCCAAGTTAATGTCAAAGATCATACTCTTGATTCGGTTGACGGACAGATCCTTAGGTTGATCAGTGTTTATTAGCTCAGAGGTTGATTTTGCTGATTTCTAAACCCCTGCTCTCGGAACATTCCTTTTCGGCCATTTGTTCTCTTCTCCTCCGCCTCCATTGATTCCTGGCCATTTGTTCTCTTCTCCTCCGCCTCCATTGATTCCTGGCCATTTGTTCTCTTCTCCTCCGCCTCCATTGATTCCTGGCCATTTGTTCTCTTCTCCTCCGCCTCCATTGATTCCTGGCCATTTGTTCTCTTCTCCTCCGCCTCCATTGATTCCTGGCCATTTGTTCTCTTCTCCTCCGCCTCCATTGATTTCTGGCCATTTGTTCTCTTCTCCTCCGCCTCCATTGATTCCTGGCCATTTGTTCTCTTCTCCTCCGCCTCCATTGATTCCTGGCCATTTGTTCTCTTCTCCTCCGCATCCATTGATTCCTAGCCATTTGTTCTCTTCTCCTCCGCCTCCATTGATTCCTGGCCATTTGTTCTCTTCTCCTCCGCCTCCATTGATTCCTGGCCATTTGTTCTCTTCTCCTCCGCCTCCATTGATTCCTGGCCATTTGTTCTCTTCTCCTCCGCCTCCATTGATTCCTGGCCATTTGTTCTCTTCTCCTCCGCCTCCATTGATTCCTGGCCATTTGTTCTCTTCTCCTCCGCCTCCATTGATTCCTGGCCATTTGTTCTCTTCTCCTCCGCCTCTATTGATTCCTGGCCATTTGTTCTCTTCTCCTCCGCCTCCATTGATTCCTGGCCATTTGTTCTCTTCTCCTCCGCCTCCATTGATTCCTGGACATTTGTTCTCTTCTCCTCCGCCTCCATTGATTCCTGGCAATTTGTTCTCTTCTCCTCCGCCTCCATTGATTCCTGGCCATTTGTTCTCTTCTCCTCCGCCTCCATTGATTCCTGGCCATTTGTTCTCTTCTCCTCCGCCTCCATTGATTCCTGGCCATTTGTTCTCTTCTCCTCCGCCTCCATTGATTCCTGGCCATTTGTTCTCTTCTCCTCCGCCTCCATTGATTCCTGGCCATTTGTTCTCTTCTCCTCTGCCTCCATTGATTTCTGGCCATTTGTTCTCTTCTCCTCCGCCTCCATTGATTCCTGGCCATTTGTTCTCTTCTCCTCCGCCTCCATTGATTCCTGGCCATTTGTTCTCTTCTCCTCCGCCTCCATTCATTCCTGGCCATTTGTTCTCTTCTCCTCCGCCTCCATTCATTCCTGGCCATTTGTTCTCTTCTCCTCCGCCTCCATTCATTCCTGGCCATTTGTTCTCTTCTCCTCCGCCTCCATTGATTCCTGGCCATTTGTTCTCTTCTCCTCCGCCTCCATTGATTCCTGGCCATTTGTTCTCTTCTCCTCCGCCTCCATTGATTCCTGGCCATTTGTTCTCTTCCCCTCCGCCTCCATTGATTCCTGGCCATTTGTTCTCTTCTCCTCCGCCTCCATTGATTCCTGGCCATTTGTTCTCTTCTCCTCCGCCTCCATTGATTCCTGGCCATTTGTTCTCTTCTCCTCCGCCTCCATTCATTCCTGGCCATTTGTTCTCTTCTCCTCCGCCTCCATTGATTCCTGGCCATTTGTTCTCTTCTCCTCCGCCTCCATTGACTCCTGGCCATTTGTTCTCTTCTCCTCCGCCTCCATTGATTCCTGGCCATTTGTTCTCTTCTCCTCCGCCTCCATTGATTCCTGGCCATTTGTTCTCTTCCCCTCCGCCTCCATTGATTCCTGGCCATTTGTTCTCTTCTCCTCCGCCTCCATTGATTCCTAGCCATTTGTTCTCTTCTCCTCCGCCTTCATTGATTCCTGGCCATTTGTTCTCTTCTCCTCCGCCTCCATTGATTCCTGGCCATTTGTTCTCTTCTCCTCCGCCTCCATTCATTCCTGGCCATTTGTTCTCTTCTCCTCCGCCTCCATTGATTCCTGGCCATTTGTTCTCTTCTCCTCCGCCTCCATTGATTCCTGGCCATTTGTTCTCTTCTCCTCCGCCTCCATTGATTCCTGGCCATTTGTTCTCTTCTCCTCCGCCTCCATTGATTTCTGGCCATTTGTTCTCTTCTCCTCCGCCTCCATTGATTCCTGGACATTTGTTCTCTTCTCCTCCGCCTCCATTGATTCCTGGCCATTTGTTCTCTTCTCCTCCGCCTCCATTGATTCCTGGCCATTTGTTCTCTTCTCCTCCGCCTCCATTCATTCCTGGCCATGTGTTCTCTTCTCCTCCGCCTCCATTGATTCCTGGCCATGTGTTCTCTTCTCCTCCGCCTCCATTGATTCCTGGCCATTTGTTCTCTTCTCCTCCGCCTCCATTGATTCCTGGCCATTTGTTCTCTTCTCCTCCGCCTCCATTGATTCCTGGCCATTTGTTCTCTTCTCCTCCGCCTCCATTGATTCCTGGCCATTTGTTCTCTTCTCCTCCGCCTCCATTGATTCCTGGCCATTTGTTCTCTTCTCCTCCGCCTCCATTGATTCCTGGCCATTTGTTCTCTTCTCCTCCGCCTCCATTGATTTCTGGCCATTTGTTCTCTTCTCCTCCGCCTCCATTGATTCCTGGCCATTTGTTCTCTTCTCCTCCGCCTCCATTGATTCCTGGCCATTTGTTCTCTTCTCCTCCGCCTCCATTGATTCCTGGCCATTTGTTCTCTTCTCCTCCGCCTCCATTGATTCCTGGCCATTTGTTCTCTTCTCCTCCGCCTCCATTGATTCCTGGCCATTTGTTCTCTTCTCCTCCGCCTCCATTGATTCCTGGCCATTTGTTCTCTTCTCCTCCGCCTCCATTGATTCCTGGCCATTTGTTCTCTTCTCCTCCGCCTCCATTGATTCCTGGCCATTTGTTCTCTTCTCCTCCGCCTCCATTGATTCCTGGCCATTTGTTCTCTTCTCCTCCGCCTCCATTGATTCCTGGCCATTTGTTCTCTTCTCCTCCGCCTCCATTGATTCCTGGCCATTTGTTCTCTTCTCCTCCGCCTCCATTGATTCCTGGCCATTTGTTCTCTTCTCCTCCGCCTCCATTGATTCCTGGCCATTTGTTCTCTTCTCCTCCGCCTCCATTGATTCCTGGCCATTTGTTCTCTTCTCCTCCGCCTCCATTGATTCCTGGCCATTTGTTCTCTTCTCCTCCGCCTCCATTGATTCCTGGCCATTTGTTCTCTTCTCCTCCGCCTCCATTGATTCCTGCCCATTTGTTCTCTTCTCCTCCGCCTCCATTCATTCCTGCCCATTTGTTCTCTTCTCCTCCGCCTCCATTCATTCCTGGCCATTTGTTCTCTTCTCCTCCGCCTCCATTCATTCCTGGCCATTTGTTCTCTTCTCCTCCGCCTCCATTGATTCCTGGCCATTTGTTCTCTTCTCCTCCGCCTCCATTGATTCCTGGCCATTTGTTCTCTTCTCCTCCGCCTCCATTGATTCCTGGCCATTTGTTCTCTTCTCCTCCGTCTCCATTGATTCCTGGCCATTTGTTCTCTTCTCCTCCGTCTCCATTGATTCCTGGCCATTTGTTCTCTTCTCCTCCGCCTCCATTGATTCCTGGCCATTTGTTCTCTTCTCCTCCGCCTCCATTGATTCCTGGCCATTTGTTCTCTTCTCCTCCGCCTCCATTGATTCCTGGCCATTTGTTCTCTTCTCCTCCGCCTCCATTGATTCCTGGCCATTTGTTCTCTTCTCCTCCGCCTCCATTGATTCCTGGCCATTTGTTCTCTTCTCCTCCGCCTCCATTGATTCCTGGACATTTGTTCTCTTCTCCTCCGCCTCCATTGATTCCTGGCCATTTGTTCTCTTCTCCTCCGCCTCCATTGATTCCTGGCCATTTGTTCTCTTCTCCTCCGCCTCCATTCATTCCTGGCCATTTGTTCTCTTCTCCTCCGCCTCCATTGATTCCTGGCCATTTGTTCTCTTCTCCTCCGCCTCCATTGATTCCTGGCCATTTGTTCTCTTCTCCTCCGCCTCCATTGATTCCTGGCCATTTGTTCTCTTCTCCTCCGCCTCCATTGATTCCTGGCCATTTGTTCTCTTCTCCTCCGCCTCCATTGATTCCTGGCCATTTGTTCTCTTCTCCTCCGCCTCCATTGATTCCTGGCCATTTGTTCTCTTCTCCTCCGCCTCCATTGATTCCTGGCCATTTGTTCTCTTCTCCTCCGCCTCCATTGATTCCTGGTGCCATTTGTGATTCCACATTCTCTAAAACCTCCAGCTTCTTTCGGAAAACGCCCAATCTTTCTTTGTGTCAGCGGAGAACGCTTAATTACTTTATAACCTTGGATTTTGATTGAACAGAGAATGCATAACATGATACACGTCCACTTCTCAGTTGTTGTGCATAACTTACAGTACCATTCCTACAGATTAAACTGCAACCAACCAAAGTTACACGTATCTGATCTGAGCGGGTAATATTCCACAGAGACTAGCACCATTGTTTGCCTCAGTGCCATGTTTCCATGAATCTGAAATGGGAATCACAGCATTGCAAACCCTGAACAAAGGCGGCTCCGCTCCGCAGAACTCTCATTGAACCCATCACTATATTGCTCACAGATCAGGCGTACACCCTCACTTCTGCATGCCTTCTAGTCTGGGGTTCATAGCTTAACCATAGACATGGCAGGGTGAGAGGTAATTATGATGGGATTATCTAACACCTACCTATCAAGGCAGTGCAGTGGTATACCTTGGATTGTTTCACAAATGCTGCCCTGTTCTACTGTGGTGGTTCAATATTGGGGTACGTCTCCTCCCATTATTATCATGCTGTCACTCGATGTACGGTGTTCCCAATCAGTGATGTGTATGTGCATCGAAATGATAACTGGTCTGCAGGTCTGCAGGAGTACAGGGATGAGTAGTGCTAAACCACCTACTCAGCCACACTAAACCCAGCAGCGGTCCCAAACATAAAGGCGAAACCGGCACAGCCCAACAGGCATACCTCCATAGCCTCTTTTGATAACGTGTGCCAAGGGCAAGCTATAGCTTCAGGAGTGGTGTGAGCTGCTAACAGCAGCAACCCAAACAGTTTCAGTACAACGGGTCAAAGAAAAAGAATGTCCAATCAAGGTTCTAGAAAAATGGAAACTTTAATATAAAAGTCTCGCCATGTCCTGAGGGCGCACCGGACTGGTAATGGCCTGCGAGCCTAAGCCTAGGTAGGTCATTGCTGATGCCGTACAGCCCCGGACACTGGGGTCACAGCTATTCGCACCCTGTGTGCAAACAGATTCAATGGGCCTCATTACACGGTAGGCGGAGAACCATGGCGCTATTAGCGCCATGGTTCATGCCGGTAAAATACCCGCACCGCCTTGGTGGAAAGGGGAATTATCGCCCCATTCCAAGGTTGGCGGGGCGGTAATTCCCCCTTCCACCATTGCCCTTCCCCATTCCCATTTTTGTCCCATAGGGCATAATGGGAATGGGGAAGGCGGTAATTACGGCACCGCAAATTGCGGTACCGTAATTAGCTCCCTGGTCCCTTTGCGGGTTGGTTTTTAACGCCTGCAAAAAGCAGGCGTTAAATTCCCCAACCCGCAAAGGGACCTCTTAGTAAGGCGGTAAGTATTTACCGGTACCGGTAAACCCTTACCGCCTACCGTGTAATGAGGCCCAATGTCTTTTTCTTTTGAGCCAATAGACAGACTACACTCATTTTCTGCATGTTCAATCTCCCAATCAAAAAAAAAGATGTCCCTGCCATTGTAAATAGATAAAGCACTTAGTCCCTCTACTGTTTCTTTTGCAGTGGCCCGGAGCGGACAGAGGGAGCAAGCGCAGCATCCGCGACCTTGCCTGCAGGTAATTCAGGGATTGGGTTGGGGATGATGTAGGGATCTATGGGTGGGGGCAGAGATTGGGAAAGCGACTGGGGGCCAATGCAACTAGGCAACGAAAAAACAATGGCAATATACTGGGAAAGATTTTCCCAGTAGTAAGAGGTGCCCTTTGTGTGGGCATCTGATGGAGAATGTTTTGCATTGTTTCATTTTTTGTCCTGTCTGTTAGGAAACATTTGTCTGAGTGCAATTTTCCCTCCATATTATGGCTCCCCCAAACTTTTTGCTTTTGTTTGGCTATCCTAAGCTGACTTTTTCCAGTGAAGCAGAGCGTTCAGCTGCGCTCCCCTGGGCTTTTGCTCATTCCTTATGGGGAAACTGACACATTCTTTAGGCTGTCAGTACTGGGAAACTATGTTTCCCTTAGTCTTTTACTTTGTTGCCATTTCTTGGTAACATTTATCAATGCACAAAGTACATTACTGTACTGTGCGCTGGGGTCCTTTTATTTTATGGACCTAGACACCCTCTAAGAAATTTCTGGTGAATGTACAAATGTGCCAAAGACAAACTGGTGGCAGCAGTTTACCGTAATAGTATTTTTACTTATTTTTAGCACACCACACCATGATTAACGCAGATGGCTCATGACGGTGGCCAGTGCCGAAAATGGCTGTGCCACGTAGTCTTTTGTTCTGTCCTTTGGCCAACTTGTCCCATGGCCTAACCCCCAAGTCGAGCTGACTCAGAACTTCCTTATTCAGGGATGCAGCCTCCAATGAAAACTGCATCTTTCGCTGGCTCCTGCATGTCACGTGTGCTAGTGCCCAGGAAGAGGGTTCGGACTGTCTGCTCCCAATCCACACTACTGGTGCCAAGATGTCTGGTGTGCATGAATACATGAGAACCACCATGGACCATGATTGGACCACAACTGGCATGCATGCAAGGCAGCAGATCTTCCATTGGTGGTCCAGATTCGATTACGCATCGAACCTTGTATAAGAGGAGGGGCCTTGCGTGCATTCTATGTCGAACTACAGTGGTTCATCTTGAACTACAGAAGGAGCCAGGTATCTTGTAGAGGAGCAGCTACATGCCTCTGCAGCAAATCCCACCCCCTTACCTTCTATATGTTGGAAGTCTGAGACTGTGCCATTTTTGACACCAGCAGTTGTGCCAATACCGCAGCGAATATTTGAGAAAAGGTATCCACTGAGGAAACCCTATCGAATGTAACGCTGAAGAGACAACAATCTGAGGGAGGAACTCCCCAAAGGAATATGAAAAGAGGGAATAGAGAAACTGGTGATGTTATGAGAGACGAGCGTGACGCCATGAGAATACTGGCTGAAGAGAATGCATAGATCTCACTGAAACTAATAATGGAGTTAAGAGTCGAGTAAAATTTCAGATGTGAAAAGAACATTGCACATGTGTGAAGTGAAGTGCGACAGAAAATCAACTGTTCAATAATTGTACAGATGCAGAAACGCAAGTAGACTAAGTCATCATTGAAGCTGGCTATATGTAGTCCATAGACTGCAGGCGAAGCTGCCATTGTCTAGGAGCTGGACATCAGTGTCATGAATTTAGTAAGCCCGGAGCCATGGAGAGGAAAGACCGAGAATTGTGTTGCAGCACGAATACGCGGAGATCGTGAAAGCGCCTGGCGAGACTGTCTGGCCTGGCATCAAAACTGAAGCAGCCAAGGTTGGTTATCTAGTCTTGCAAGCAGTGAACGTGCAAAGGATGAATCATTCCTTAATATGGTGCAAAGAAAAACACTGGGAGTGTCAAGTTTTATTCATTTAAGACATTTAAATGCTGCAGAAAGGGTCCAGATCATGGTCTCCTGTCACATGAGCCAGGGATGGAAATAAAGTTGAGCTTGGAGTTCTAGAACAACAATAGTGAGTGCCTGCACTCCCGTATTTTCCCACAGATAAGGATACTTTGCAGGGCAAAGTTCAAAGACAATCTTTGTGGCAGAAGGCATGGGTGATGATAGACATTGGGCCAATTGGGTGGGGAGGTAAAGTCAAGTCCACCTCCTGGCACCTGGGTCTGAGCTACGTGCTGATAAGTGAACCGAATGTTCCAGACATGGCACGATCGTGCCAACCAATTATAGAGGGCCGTATAACAAAGGGTCTTATAGTTTGAAGACCAGTGATAAACCGTGTACTTAATAGTGTTGAAGATGACATGTTTTAGAGCTAGGCATAAATTGTCCACCTGATAGTGGGCATCCAATCCCAATCCTAGTCCCTACAGAAGGTATACTTAGATGTTCCCCTTAAGCCAATCCCAACCCTTGATAGGTTTGTCTCATTTGCCACGTAGTATGACGTCACTTCTGGTGTATTTTTAGTATCCAGTCTATGTTTTATGAGAAATTCATCGAGAGCTGAGCGAACGTCAATTGATGTCCATTATAACCTCAGTGTTTTAGATAATTGTTAATAAAACAGCAACCTTTACCATCTTCCTGAGTTGGTCTGATTATTTGGTGTACAGAGTTATTCTGTTTCCCATCCACCTGCATGACACGCTAGCTAATTAAGGCCCTATGGTCACGTGGGAGCAGAGGATGGTTCAGACCCATCGACCTCTTAGCTCGAGATTTTCGGACAATTAGACAACCTCCGCCATCTAGCCAGAAGATCGCAGGGTTTCCTGTGGAAAGTGGCTGAATAGAAAACTTGCAAGAAAACACAAGACGGTGGGCAGGGTCCCTCTTTGATGAAATCCCTACTTGGTTCCAACGGGTGCTGTGTGGATGGAAGGCGAAAGTGGTCCGTTGGAGGAGGAGATGATACCGAGGGCCTTGAGTCAAATGACCGAATGGTGAGTAGACTGAGGGGAATGGCAAACTAAGGGGATGGGATTGTGGTAATTTAAAAGTAACGGGAAATATTGTGTGGAGATAGAACTAGAAGCGGCCAGAAACCTGACCTAAGGGGTTTGAGAAGAAGTCATCTCACACTCCAGTCGGAGTCCTAGGCTGCACGTCAACAGGTTTACACAAGGAGATGATTTAAATCCTGTGACCGGATATTTAATTAGGGGCGAGAAGAAAAAGGTGATCACAGAGTATTTCTGGTAAATGTGTAAAGTCGACTAGTCTGTCTGTATATTTGTGTTGAGTTAAAGTGTTGAAGAGTGATAAATGTTGTAAAGAAATTGAAACGAAGTTAAGGAGCTAAAGGGACTATCTAGGGAAGTGGTTGGTACCAATCCAGAGATAGACAGAGATAATTGGAAAGATAGAGGCTTGAACGGTGATTGTTGGATCGCACTCATATTTGTTGTTTTAAGCATATTGAAAAAGTGGTGAAAGTATTCTATAACACCTGGTGAGTATTAACAGTCAATTGAGACTTGTCAAAATGGGAGACACTCCCCTGATGCGTGTATGTAAGACATTGCCAAAGCACATGCCCAAGCTCAAACAGTATAGTGCGGAATGGGTGAAATGCACTGCAGATAAGATGTTCATGCCGTGGCCACAAGGGGGATCACTGTCAAAAGCCGTATTGTAATACATGACCACATACTGGCACGCTGCGTACATGGAGAAGAAATTGGAGAAAAGATCAGCTATTCCAAAGCTTTGGAAAATGTACCAGGAAGAAAGGGCAGATCCGCCACCTGAAGAGTGGATGCTTAGCCAGTGTAAGGAGGAAGGTGTCAAGCCTTCAGCTCCCCTTACCTCACCTGAAGTAAAAGGGGCTAGTGCGGAAGAAATAGGGTTGTATCCTTTAACCCCTTAAGTGCCAAGGGAGAGGTATCTCGTCCTTGGGATTACCTCCCTGTTGCCAAGGACGAGATACCTCATCCTTGGCACTTAGGGGGTAATGAAACAGAAAATGTTAGAAGGCATTGAATGGTGAAATACCAAAATCACCAAAAAAGGCCTTGCCACTGGGGGGGAAAACCCATGGCAGTTAAAAGGTTAAAGGAACTGAAAGCAGCGACAAGGTATAGTAATCCATATATGAAACCGCCCACTTATAGCAGTGACGATAGTCCAGAGGAGAATAAGAGAAAAGAGGAGATCTTTAAGATCAAACAAGATAAAGAAAAGAAGAGTGAACGATCAAACGCATCAACAGAATTAGAAAGAGAGATTAAGAGATGTAAAGGGGAAAAGGACAATGCTGACGAGGAAACACTTGTACAGAACAAATGGATGGGAAGATAGATATTACTCAAGCTAGATGGTAAAAGCATTGAGGAAGTAAGGCAAAGAGAAGTTAAGGATGAACAGGATAGAAAAGGCAGAGAGCGAGAAAAGAGGTTGACGGAAGATGAACACAAAAGAAAGATCAAGGAGCGACGAGAACAGATGTATCAGGAGGAGCAAGAGAAAAAACAGTAGTGGGCAGAGGAGCAAAGAAAGTATGACAATAGGCAGAGAGCAATAGAAGAAAGGGATAGAAAAGAAAGGAAGAGATAGGAGGGAGCGCAGAAATGAAGGGACACAAGGATACAGAGACGAAGAGAAGAGGAAGAAAGGAGAGCAGAAGTGTAGAGAGAAGAGCGAAAACAAGAAGAGGAGAGAATTAGAAGGGAGGTGAGAAAACAAAGAGAATTAGATGAAAAGTTAGAATGAAGAAGGAGACAGCGGGACTTTGAGATTAGCCTTGTTCGTAAGGAACCACTAGAGCCAAACCAACAATACAATGGCACAGAATAGAAGAGTTCCTTCCGTTAAAGGGAGCAACATCAGGGGCAGCTAGAGTAGCATTAGAAGAAAATAATTTTGATATAGGAAGTATCAGAGACATGATCAATAAAGCCTACCAAGAATTAAAGGAAGGTAGCAAATCTGGAAGCCGAGGGAAGGGATATCAGTCCCTAGTATTCCAATCATGAAGCAAAGAAGAAAATTCATTTAGCCTCGAGCACAGAGCATAACCTTAAGAAGACTAACCTTAGATAAGGGAGAAGGAGATGAGTGTCACACTAGTTGGGGACTAGACATGTCAGATGAGGTAAGAGAATCCTCTCTTGGGGAAGAGGAAGGGAGTGCGTGTATCACAGAGCAAAGCCTGCAGACGGACAAAGAAGTAAAATGGTCCGATCTAGAGCAACCTAAGTATAGGACGCCAGATCCCATAGCATATCCAGAGCCTCCCAGAGGACGATCGTATAGAGAGAAGGGAGAATCACTGCCATATGTGAGCAGGTTAAGATCGCTACCAGCAAGGAGACGTACAGGGATAATTGTCCCTGGCATGAATAGGCAGACGATGGGAACCGACTGCGGGTTAGGGGTTACGCAGTTTCCCTTATTGGAAAAAGGCGGAACAAGACCACAATATAGTCCATGGCCGCAGATGGATAAGGATAATTTAATTTGCATCTCCCGAGTTTGACATCTGGTGCCGTGAAATGGATATACGAGTTAGAGAAAATGACAGGAGGGAACACGCTGGCTATGGGGGACATTAAGGGTCTCTTGGCAGGGAGGAGACAGGGGTGATGACATATGGAGGAGAGCAGGCTATTCAAGTGTGACAGCACAAAACACAGCGCATGACGGAGCGTCATTCAAAAATTGTAGAGCAGATGTTTGGAGGGCTCTCAGGGTGCAGTATCCCGAAACATCAGATATGGGTGCGATTATGACACGTAAGATGAAGGAAGGTGAAGACTCTATTGCTTACATTCCAGATATTTAGGAGGGTTGGCAACTTGAAACGCCGGAACCTTGGGGAAAAACGGTGGCAGTATTTTACTGCATTCTATGTCAGGGGTTGCCCGAGCAAGTGCAGAGGCAAATGAAGAAACAAGTGGGAATGGAAGCAAAGCCATGGGCTGAAATACAGTTGACAATAGTGCATCACTGTCGGCTGTTGAAGGTGAAAAAAGATTAAAGTTGGCACTAGGAAAATAGAGGAAGTTAAATTAGTTCAGAAGAAGCTGTCAAAAATTGCCATGGAAGGGGTGGTATTGACAAGAGGAGAAGTATTGGGAATGCAGTAAGCAGTGGGTACATCGCAGGTGAATATCAGTGCCAGGTGGACCAAGGAGGGAATGGGTTCATGCCACAAAGCAGAGGTGTGGGTTACAAAGGAAGGGTTGGATTTCAAAACAATCAAGGTGGGTTTCAAAATGCACAGAATGAGAATCAGAATGCGCAAGGAGAATCAACCATGGGGGACTAGTCAGGCGGCCTCCCCCTGTTTGTTGGACTTGCGGGATGACAGGACACATTGCACGTGTATGTGGGAACCAAGGGAATGTAGAGAATGGCCAATTCTCAAGAGGAGGGACAGCTTACCATCCACTATATAAAACACAACCTAAGGAAGGGTTTGCCCAAGATCAGACAGTGTATCAGACACAAGTGCCACCAAAGCAACAGACACAGCAACCAGAGCAAGTGCAAATGAATCCACCACAAGAGCAGTCGCAACATGCCCCCATGCAGACACAGCAGTATGCACACACTGGAAAAATACTGACACCTAGACCACTGTCGTAGGAGGAAATCCTTTCACTGGTACGGGGGTATGTATGTACCCACAATATGACAGCACACAGGGCAACCTGATGTGTTCAGTATTATCAGTGACACCAGATCCCCAAGAGGTACCAAGGATTGATGTGACGATAGGAGACAAATCTTTTTCTTTTCTAGTAGACGCTAGGGCTACTCGTTCATGTATACGAGAGGGAAAATATCCAATGTCGGGAATTGCCATGAATGCTCAAGGGTTCTCGGAGCTACAAGTCGAGTTCCTTTTACTGACAAATTACCAGTCTCTATACGAGAGTGTGACGTGTCTGTTCCATGGTTGTATTCATGACAGACACCAGTTAACATTTTGGGAAGAGATTTGATGACAAAACTTAACATGACGATTTCATTTACTGACGAAGGAACAGTGTGTTCCTCTCCCGGAGTACACTACTTAAATGTGGGCAAATCCATACTCGTGTTCACAGTGCACATGGCTTTGCGAGGCACTCGATTAGAGCCAGAGGATTTTCTTTATGGAGTGAGCATTCTATTGACATGGCTACTTGGTTTAGTGGGGAAGACTGTGAGGATAACTGACAAATTCTTGTTCTGAACAACAGATGCGTATGGACGAAGAGGGGGGACAGTCTATCCCTCTAGAGTTAGAAGAAGCCATAGTACAAAGGGAAATGGCAATGCTCGAAGTAACTGATGATGAAGGTAGACCATGGAGGACAGTAATAGCTCTCTAAGAAGGGTACAGGTTGACTGACATTACTGATGATGATATGTTTAGAGAAGACCCAACAGACGATGAAATAGTGTTCTTTATGAGCATTACATACTGAATAAGAATATAGAAAAGGGAGATCCCACAGCGAATGGCAACAATGCGGCAGTGTCAAGCATTTTTTGAGGAAGACTTGGAGAAGGTGCCAAGTGTCTTATGGACTACAGGGACTTATGATGCAGAATTATTAAAGGGAATAGGGAAATCAAAAAAAAGCTGAAGCCAGGTGCAATTTTACCTGGAGCAAGACAGTACCCCATGTCTCGAGAGGCTGATGAGGGTATATTTCAGACTATTTCAGCACTGATGAAACAAGGTATTCTGGTGCCATCAGAATCATTGTGCAACACCGCAGTGTATCCTATCAAAAAATCAAAGGGAGTGTCGTGGAGATTCATACAAGATATGAGACCAATTAACCAGATTGTAGAGGCAGAGTTTCCTATAGTTCCTAACCCGGCGACGATACTATGCAGTATCCGAGTGGAAGCACAATATTTTACTGTGATTGTTTTGAAAAATGCGGTTTTCTCAATCCTCTTGCACAAGGACTCAGAAGACTTGACATCATTTACGTTTCGCCAAACTCATCTAAACACACACTTGTTTGCCCCAGGTGTACTGCGAGTCTCCATCAA
The DNA here is from genome assembly GCF_040938575.1 of Ambystoma mexicanum. NCBI lineage: Eukaryota > Metazoa > Chordata > Amphibia > Caudata > Ambystomatidae > Ambystoma > Ambystoma mexicanum. Next base: position 665,430,850 of record NC_090929.1, read on the forward strand.
TCTTTAACAGGGTCCTCCAGATGGACCTAGGCAATGTTGATTTGAAAAGTGCGGTGATTGAGGAATTGAAAAAGTGATTTCTACAGCCCCCTTTGGCAATTCCCAATTATGCTAGGAATTTTACTTATATTTTACTTATTTGTGCACACAAATGGGACAGTCATGACAGCAGTGCTTACACAGAGGACTACATGGGGGTACAAGCCTTTAGCATATTAAAGTGAGACTTTAGACCCAGTTATGAAAGAACACTTTTCTTGTGAACAAATATTGGCAGCTGCATCATGAGCTGCTCTATGACTCTCATCATGGACCATGCTCTGTATGCCATTCTAGAGGAACCCAAAGGTACATTGACATATCAGAGAGCCTCAGCCTATGAAGTAATGATTTCGAATCCAACAATCAACATTGTCAGATGTAAAATAGTGAATCCTGCCACATTTGTAGCTGGGCCAGTAACAGAAGGCGATTGTGTGCATGACTGTGCAAGTTATGTTGAATTTAATGATGATATACTTTGTGTGAAAGAAAATGCTTTGCCAGGAATGAAAATTCTCTTTATTGATGGTTCTTCGAAAATTGATCAGACTAGTGGAGAAAGGCATTCTGGTGCAGCTGTAGTGAGGCATAGATTAAATGTCAAGTTTGGAATAGTAGCAAGTGCCAGGCTACCATCTCACTTTTCAGCGCGAGCAGCAGAATTGATAGCGTTCATTGTTGCCCTCGAGAAACATGAAGGGCAGAATTTGCCAGTGTACAGTGACTCCACCTATGTGATGTCAACTGTACACACAGGGCTAGTGCATTGGAAAAGGAGGAGCTACCTCTGAGCAGATGGCACTTCAGTGCAGCACGCATCCTTATTGGACAGGCTTATCAATGCACTACAACTCCCAGTTGCCATAGCAGTCATTAAATGCACAGCTCACACTAAGCGAATAAATTGTATTTCTTGCAGGAACGAAGCCTCATATGCAGAAGCCAAAAGGGTTGCGTATTCTCCAGATATTTCAAGTTTTAACACTCAAAATGTCAAAGAGAATGTATTCACACTTATGGTAATGCAAGAAGGGTTTAATCATTTGCCGAAAACTCAATTAATGGAGATTCAAGGGAGTGCACTGCAGGAAGAACAGGAGCTATGGAAACAAAGGGGGGTGTTCATTATCCCCTACAGAAGCATTATGGTGACAGCATAGCACCGGAAAGCCAGTGATGCCAGTAGCATTGTTAAAGATAGCACTTGAACAGCTGCATTACCCCGCACATGTAACTAGGGAAAGTCTTTCTGCAGCAATTGCGGAAGACTGTTTAATTCCAAATATGTTAGAGCATGTTGCATTCTTTGTAGTGAATTGCATCGTGTGTCAGTCTTTTACCACTGGGCATACACTGAGAATGATGTAAGGAGTAATACCTCGACCGAATGGTCCTTTTCAGCATTTACATATTGATTATGTTGACATGCTGCAAGTATGTAATGGATATAGGTATCTGATAGTGGGGGTGTGTCCCTTTTCTAGGTGGATCGAGGCAGGGCCGTGTACGCACCCTGACGCCACTTGCGCAGCAACAGTTTTAGTATGTGAAGTCTTTCCAAGATGGGGTGTGTGTGAAGTGCTCAGATCCAATAATGGGCCACATTTTGCTAATGAAGTATTTGAGCAAATAGGAATATTATTGAATATTAAATACAAGTTTTCTTCTGCTTATCACCTGCAAGCAAACGGAATATATGTGAGGGGCTTAACGGCCTCCTTAAAGAAAGGATTGCCAAGATCAAGCTAACTTTGAAGAAGGGATGGCTATATTGCCTGCCCTAAGCTTTAAATGCCCTAAGGAATCAGCTTGGGTTGGACCACCACCTCACCCCCCATGAACTAGTGACTGGAAGACGAATGAGAACGGCTCTTACACCTTCATCGAGGAGTAGAAGTGATGCCCGGAGAACAGCAAAACTGTTAGGTGATGAGCTGCATAATTATTTGACATGTATGACCGCTAGCATCTCTCTCATTTCAGATCAATTCAAGTGCCGGAGGGGTCCGTCTCGGAACACAGATGAAAACAATCCAGAAACTGAATCTCCTGAACTTTAATCAGCACCTAAATTGTTTGTTGGTGATACCGTTTGGATTAAAAACTTCACCCGAAAGTGGCATAAGCCATGTTTTAATGGCACCTTTATCGTTGAAAATATAACCGCCTCAGCAGTAAATGTCCAAGGCAGGCAAGCTTGATTTCACTTGAACGACATGAAATTGTACCCTAGCGAGACCACTCCTCCTACTATTGCCAATCCTGAAGCAAGACAAAAATAAGAATTTCAGCGTGTGCAGACTCGATCGATGATGAAGAAGAAGGACGATAGAGGAACCAACTAGCTGATAAGGCAGATTTTGCATTTGGACTAAGGTTCAATTGGACACTCCTTACAGATATTATAGCAGGAGTGCAAACCGTTGCTGCGAGCCTTAGGAATCTTGAGAGATTGAACTATAGAAATTACATGGATATGTCAAAGTTATGCTTAAAGGACAGTTCCTAATTAAGAACTGGAAACGAGAGCAATACCCTGATTCCTATCTCACTAAGTACCTATTTGGTTAGCCCCTTGGTCCTGGCCGATGGGGATATACACATGCTTATTTATTTTAGCTATTTCTGTATTTATTCTTCAAGGTTATTCTGCTCTTGTCAGAAGAAACATTGAAGTTTGCACTTTTTTACAGGATCCTAAAAATGACCCAGTGATTAGGAGGTAGTTAATTGTAATCATTGAGCATATACTGCAACACCAGGAGACATTCAACTTCAGGAGATAAAAAATGTTTCTTTTTCCTTAAATGATCACAGTAGAAATGAGGAATGATGAGGCAAACACGATTTTAGGGAATGAACAAGCATGACCAGTACCAGGATGGCGAGAGAGAGGTGGATGTCAATAGTCTTATGTATATTGTATGCATGTTTAATTTCTATATTTGTCTTTCTGTTTCTCCTGGTTCACACTCTCTATTTCATTGATGCAAATAAGGAAGATATGCCTTTGATCCTCTCCACTATGGGAACTATTCTGATTTGTTTATTTCAACTGAGATAGATGCCCCTGCGATTCCCCCCAAAGGGAGAACTGTTTTTGACTTTCTTCATGAGGATTACACAACAAAGCATACATTTGGGAGACACATGAGAAATGCAGAGGTAGATAATGAAAGGATAAACACTTATCTAGATAATGAAGCACACTTGGGTAATAACATGTGGTATCAGGTCATGAAAACGGTGGGAGAGAGAACATCTAAGGACAGTTGCTGTTACACTATGGCCTCCACTCAGAGGGGCTCCTGTGTCTATGTCATCACACAATAAGGGCAAACCCAGGTTTTGCAGGTGTCGCATTGCACTTCACCGCGGCATAAGGAATGTTGTGGCTCCATTTCTGAACCGCTGGCGGCTTTCCTGGAGGAAAAGGCATGCTTCACCTTTACGGACTACAACTCCCATGATCCTTAGACCCTAGGTGTAGTCCTGTGTAGGCAGACACCAGAGCCTCGTTTTCGCCGGGTCACTCCTCCTTCCTGATATAGTGAATGGCAGCTTACTGAACGCTGCTTCTGTTTGCAGTTGCTACCGGCGCTACTTTGACCTCCGTGTCATCCTCCTTGTTTAAACTGCTTCATTTTTGCTTCATGTGTACCAGACTCTGCTTTTCACATACGGACTGCCTTTGGATTTGACTCAACTGCGTTCTGCCTCCTGTGTGCCAAACTCTGCTCATTGTATACGGACTGCCTTTGGATTTCGATTTTCACCTTGTTTGTTTCCTGTGTTCCAAACCCTGCATCACGACCCTGGACCGTTCTTGGATTACAAGCAGCAACCCCTTGAGTCTCTGGAACTGATTACTCACAGCGGTAAGTCAGAGTGACATCCTTGCTCCAAGGACTCTCCCTTCTGCTGATACTAAGGAATTACTGTATGCTTGTCAACCACTTCATCTCCTTTGTCCTGTTTGGGGATTCCTCTTCGTTACCTGGACTTCCTACCTTTCAGTGCACATCGGGACGCTCTGCTGAAGTGCACCATCCCGTCCCTAGTGCGCTCCTCGTGTCGCCCGGGCAAAAGCTACCCTACTAACATTCCCTTTTTTTTATTTTATACTTTCGTTGTTTTCCCCTTGGATTTTTGTCATCTTTATACTCCACAGTGGTAAGAAACACACCGTCTTACTTATCCTCATTTCTTTAAGGGGTTTATTATCTGATTCTGCTCTCTGTTTCTAGGGGGTGGCTGTTGCCCAGTTCCTGTTCGATCAGTATAGGATAGGGGGGAGAGGCTTAAAAGGAATTGTAGCCGATTATTAATAATAAGGACATTACTTTCTATATCCTTGGTGACTCATCACTATTCCTTTCTTTTCAGCTGGATCCGTGGCAGTGCAGTTCTCCCCGCTCTTTTATGTGATTAGTCTCTCTGTTAGTTATACGGCACTACAGAGAGTCATATCGCAAAAAAGGTCTTCTTTCCCTCGCAGAGAGGAGGCTTGGTTGGAGGCCTCAACCAGGCTCCTTCAAGCAAATCCTTGAGAAACCGAGGCATCCTGTCTTTAGGCACTCTCCGTGCGGTGAGTAACAGTTGCTATGTGTGTTCCCTGAGACCTTATGCTTTGGAAACCTCCAAAATATTCATAGCCACAGACGTACCAGTGAAAAAAGCCCATGCCTGAGACATCTCGCACTTTGCCTGACAAGAGGACAGTTCCAAGGCAGAACAGCATCCATGGTGTGGATGAAGAAAGCAATATCTCAAAGAGAGACGATTATATGCAGGATTTAAAGACAGGAGAGAAGCCAGAAACAAGGCATCACATAATAAATTATGAACAGTCTGGAATAAATGGAGCTGGAATCAAGATTGAAGAAAACAAGATTCTGCAATGCAAAGATAAGAACGGGAAGGAAATACAAGAATGTTGGGAAAGAGGTCAACTACAAATCAAAGGAACAGTGCTTACTCATAAATGATAGATTGGTGGACTGGTTGTGTGCAAGGCAGCAGCATTAAACGGACAGTGGGAAGCAGTTGTGGCAGGTGCAGAAAAAGAATGCAAAGATCAATGGCTGAAGATTGCAAGATTGTTGACATGGGTTGACGACGAAGGAGGACCATTGCAGATACTACCCCTGAAGACTGTTTCCTTATGTTTCTGAAATAATGGTATGAGAGAATCACCAGTGTGGCTGAATTTTTGATGTACCAGCTATGAAGAAGGGACAGTCGTCCTGATGGATCATTATTGGGCTTGTGGGTCCAGAGCCTACATGAACCTGCCCAAGGACTGGGGAGGGACGTGTTCCTTAGTCCTAATCCATGTTCCAGCGTTAGTGATTCCTCAGAGTAACCTGAACATTTGTGAACTTCCAAAAACAGATGCCCATTTAAGAGGGAGAAGATAATTCGAATTTCTCAAGCAAACAAGGAGGGAGAATTATTTCTCAGCCAAATCAATAGAAGCCTTTGATACTATCCCATATGAGCCCAGGTTGTTCAGTAAGACTGCCTCAATATTCACAGGTTCTTTATGTCGGAGATCCAGACGATGGCCAATGGCAAATGGTTGCAGATTACCAGATGGGAACTTCTGCAGACATTCAACACCACTGTAAAGGGATTCAATGCTATCAGGGAAGAGCTGAGAGCCAATTGATTAATGACCCTGCAGAATAAATATGTCCTTGACATGATCACAGCGATGGATGTAGGAGTTTGCACCAAAATCGGGCCATCATGTTGCACGTTCGCACCGTCTCACGATGATGAGAATGGGACCTTGACAGAAGCCATAACGTTGCTGACAAAACTGCACAACAAGATGGAAGACGAGAGAGAAGACATCACGTCCATTTTCTCATTGGTTTCACAGTGGATGGCGAACATCTTCAAGTTTCTTTTTTTTATTATTTATTTTTTTGACTTTTGTTTATTGGCATAAAGGTTAAGACAGGTACAGCACAACCTACATAGCAATGAGCTGATAACATAACCGCACATTTGGCAGCCCACCATGGTTAAGATGACCATCAGAAAATAACATCGAGTGGTAACGCAGAGAGGTGTCCATAAGCACACACAGGAAAGGAGAAACCAATAGGAAAAGTTAGACTTCACATGGCATATCGGGCTGACCTGGTGGGGGAGTTGGAGTCAATTCCACCTCATCTCTACTATTCAAGTAGCAACAAAATTCTGACCAAACATTTTTGGGTCGTGATGTCGAAGGCAGGGATCCAATGTATTCTCAAGTTTCTTGGAGCAATATTGGTGATGGTGATGTTTGGATTCTGTGTGACCAGGATAATAATTACACAGTGCAAGAAGACAGCAAAGAAGGCAGTAGGAATGAAGATTATGATCGATGTTGAGTCAGGGTTTGGACCCAATAAATTGAAAGATGAAGATATCAGAAAATACATACAGGCCAGCATCGTAGCACCTGAGGGAACGAAGTTCCTGTATCCAAAGCATCACAAGAAATACATGGAACGATGGCTCTATTGTAATCCGAATGGACAGTGCAGCTACATGACCTGGAGTGTTGATGAACATATAAAATCAGCAGGATCCTTGAAAGGAGTAATAAAGATGTGGACCCGAAGAAGCACTTCTTCAAAAGAGGAAATCAAAATGTGGAGATTAATGAAGGTGTGGTTGATGAATCAACCAGAGGGAGGAGTGTAGAGGAGCAGCCAACTGCCCCTGCAGAAAGTCCCGCCCCCCCTACTACCTGTATGCTGGAAGCCTGAAATAGTGCCATGCTGGCACCAGCAGTTGTGACTATTCTGCGTCGAGTCTTTCAGAAAAGGTATCCACTAAGAAAACCCTATCAGATGTATTCCAGAAGAGATGACAATGTCTTGAAGGAGATCCCCGAAGGAATATGAAAAAGAGAGAAAGAGAAGTTGGTGACATCACACGAAGTGAGCGTGATGCACTGAGAAGACTGGCTGACGAAGAGAATGGATGGACCTTTTAGAAACTAATGACAAAGTAAAGAATTGAGTAAACTTTCATGTGCAAAACGAAGATTGCATGTGTGAAGAGCACTGCAGAAAATGCAAGCCGTTTGATAACTGTACAGATGCAGAAATGCAAGTAGACTAATTGATCATAGAAGCTGGCTATACGTAGTGAATTGACTGCAGGCAAAGCCACCATTATATAGAAGCTGGACATCGGTGCCACAATTTTAGTAAATTCAGACCATGAAGAGAAAGGCTGAGGGCTGTGTCACAGCTGAGAATTAGCTGGGAGCATGGAAGAAACGAGAAGGGCTGTCTGGCTTGGTGTCAGGTCTGGAGGCAGCCAAGGCCAGTTATCTATTCTTGAAGGCAGAGAACATAAGAAGCTGATTCATCCCTTGTTAAGGTACAAGAAAAGAGCACCATGAGTGCCATGTTTTGTTAATTCAAGACAATGAAATGCTATAAAATGGGCCAAATTTGCGGTCTCCTGTCACGTGAGCCCACGGTGGGAATAGAGTTGGGCATGCAGTCCAGAACTTTGATAAGCGTGTGCTCACACTCCCTTGTTTTCCCAGAGACGAGAAGACATTGCAAGGCCAAGTTCAAAAACAGTCTGCATGGCAGAAGGCATGGGTGATGAGAGATGGTGGGCTAATTGGATGGGGAGGTATAATCCAGTATACTCCCTGGCACCTGGGTCTGAGCTCATATGTTGCTAAGTGAACTGAATGTTCCAGAAGGGCACGAGCGTGCCAACCAATTGTAGAGGGCCATATAACGAAGGGCCTTATAGTTTGAGAGCCAATAGAGTACTGTGTTTCTAATAACTGATGAAGATGACTTGCACTAGGGGTGGCCATGAGTTGTTCACCTGACTGTAGAGATCGAACACAACCAGACCCCTTATAGAAGGTATATTTAGATGTCCTTGTTGAGCCAACCACAATCCCCCGTAGTTTTTTTTTTATTTGCCACGTAGTATGATGTCACGTATGATGAGTTTTTACTATAAAAGTGTTGTTTTTTATGAAATGTTTTGAGAGAACCCTGTGCGACATCCGTTGATGTCCATTATAACTCCCTGTTTTAGATAATTGATATTAAAACAGTAAACAGACTTTGCCATCTTCCTGACTTGGTCTGATTATTTGGTGTACAGAGTTATTCTGTCTCCCATTCACCTGCATGACACGCTACCTAATTAAGGCCCTATGGTCAAGAGCATGCACAGGGTCTCAAACAAAGGCTGCCTTGGCCAAGTCCAAAGTTGAGCTAAAGGGGAAACCCAAGGCTAATGGAGTCAAGAAAACCAGAAGAGGGAAAGAAAATATTCCCCCTAACTCACCTACCACTGAGGTGGAGGCAGTTGGCCAAGGACCTGGACCTGAAAGGGAAGAGGTGCTGCCTGTAGTTATCAACCACCATGACCATCCTGAACTCCAGAGTTTGTTGGTTGGAGAAGGTGGTCCTATAGGGATGACATTATTAAGGGCCAACTTGAGTGCCAATCTTTAGAAGGCCTAAGGAGACAGCCCTGTGCCCAGCTTGAGGGTAAACCTCCTGGCAAACATATGATTTATTGGGAAGGTGGGCTCCTGTATAGTGAGCACAGATAGTCTACTGGAGGAGACCATAGGAGGTTCCTGGTCCCCCTTCAGGCAAGAGCCTTCCTCCTATAATTGGTAGATGAAGTTCCCCCTGCAGGTCATTGTGGGATCATGAAGACCAAGGAGAGGTTATCCATGCATTTCTACAGGCCCAAGATGGGGGTCCAGATAGAAGGTCATTGTAGGAGTTGTGCCACTTGCTAGATTTCTGGGGAAAGTGGTACAACGCTCCAGGCTCCATTGGTGCCATTCCCTGTGGTGGGAGTGCCCTTTGAGAGGGTAGGGATTGACATTGGTTGTCCCCTTGATCCTCACACATCCTCCGGGAACAGGTTTATCCTGGTGGTGTTTGACCATGCCACCAGGTATCCTGAGGCCATCCCATTGAAGACAGAGACTGCCAAGTCAGTTGCTAAAGCTTTATTTGGCATCTTTAATAGGGTTGGCTTCCCTAAAGAAGTTGTGTCTGACAGAGGCAGCAACTTCATGTCCAAGTATATGCAATCAATGTGGAAGGAGTGTAGGCTCACTTATAAGGTTTCATCAGCTTATCATCCACAAACAAATGGCTTAGTTGAGAGGTTTAATAGGACTCTCAAAAGCATGATTGGGGCTCTTGAAAAAGGAGAATGTGGGATCTCCTGTTACCATGCTTACTCTTTGCTTACCGAGAGGCCCCTCAAGAGGGTGTTGGTTTCAGCCCCTGTCAGCTTCTATTAGGACACCCTGTTAGGGGACCACTGACCATAGTCAAGGAAGGTTGAGAACTCCCTACTCCTCCATCCCTACCAATGTAGTGGACTATGTGTTGGGTTTAAGGGAGAGAATGGTCCTCCTGATGGCTCAGGCCAGTGACACGCTGAAGGTTGGACAAGCATTGGTCAAACATTGGTATGACCAAAAGGCTTCTCTTGTTCACTTTAGCCCAGGCCAATATGTTCTCATCATGAATCCTATCAGGCATAGACCCCTCCAGGATAAATGGTCATACCCTTACAGAGTTGTGGAACAACTAGTTGAGGTAAACTATTTAGTGGAGCTTGGAAGGCCATGCCCCAAATGTGTTCCACATAAATAGAATGAAGGCTTTCAGCCCTAGCAATGAAATAGCTGCACAACTTTTGGCATCAGACAGAGAAGAAGCGAAATCAGAACCTCTTCCTGACTTATTCCAGGGTAACCCTTCAGATGGCTCCATTGAGGGTGTCAAATTGGCCCATTCGCTGACTCCTAAGCAACAAGAGGAAGTAAGAACCTTGCTGAGGCAGTTCCCCCTTTGTTCTTACTTACTCCATGTTTGACACCTGGTGCAAACATGATATTGACACTGTAGATAGGGTACCTGCCAAAAGTAGGGTTTATAGGATGTCAGATAAAGTAAGATCCTACATCAAGTCTCAGGTCAACTAAATGTTGGATCATGGGGTGTTTGAAACTTCCAGTAGTCCATGGTCCAGTGGTTCTGGTGCCAAAGGCAGGTACCTCTTAGTTGATGTCCTGCATGGATTATAGGGCTCTGAATGCTGTCACTGGGACAGATGCTCACCTTCTACCAAGAACCAATGAGTTGGTGCACATGCTGAGTGCTTCCAAGGACCTAAGCACTTTTGATCTCACTGCAAGGTATTGGCAAATTGCCCTTGCCCTTGCAGAACATGCCAAGGAGAAGACAGCATTTTCAACTCCAGAAGGCCTTTACCAGTTCAGGGCAATGCCATTTTCGTTGAAGAATACATCTGCCACTTTTCAAAGTCTAGTTAGTCATGTTCTAAATAAGTTGGAGGAATTCTGTCTGGCATATCTGGATGATATTACAGTTTTCAGTTCAACCTGGGAAGATCATGTGGGAAGCCTAGGAATAGTGTTGCAGTCTCTTCAGAAGGCCAACCTGATGATACAGGCCAGCAGGTGTCAAATTGGTCAGGGCTCAGTGGTCTACCTTGGGCATGAGTTTGGTGGAGGGAGGATTCAGCCTCTTATCAGTAAGGTGCACGCAGTACAAGGCTGGCTTACCCCCACTACCCAAACCCCAATGAGAGACTTTTTGGTCCTCACTGGGTATTACAGGAATTTCATAGCAGACTCTGGGACCATAGCTGCGCCTCTGACTGCTCTCACTACTCCAAAGAAACCGAAGAAGGACTCTTGGTCTGAAGGGTGTGAGAAGATCTTCCAAGGCTTAAAAGACTCCCTGTGACTACAAGCAACCTGTTATTGTGCAGACAGATGCCTCTGACACTGCAATAGGTGTAGTTCTATCACAGTTAGATGAGAAAGGCAAGGAACACCCAATTGAATTAATTAGCCACCAGCTTAAGGACAGAGAGCTCAGGTGGTCCATAGTAGAGAAAACATGTTTCTCTGTCGTGTGGGCCATAAGGAAGCTGAGGCCCCACCTCTATGGGACCCACTTCACTGTGCAAACTGACCATAAACCCTTAAAGTGGCTGTTGTCCATGAAGGGAGAGAATCCAAAGTTGCTCAAGGGGTCCATTAGCCTGCAAGGCTTTGACTTCACCATTGAGCACAGGTCAGGTGTGCAACATAGCAATGCTGATGGGTTGTCCAGAATGTTTAACTGAAATGAACATGGGGCCCATCCAGGGTTGTATTTGTTACCCCTGTCCTTGGTTTGGGGGGGGGAGTGTTAGGAAAGATTTCTCTGAATGCAATTTTCAGGCACAGTATCTTTACTTCTTTTTAGGGAACCACACTGTGTTTACCGTGGATGGCTCATGACTGTGGCCAGTGCCAAAAATGGCTCTGCCACATACTCTTTTGTTCTGTTCTTTGGCCATCTTGTCCCTTGGCCTCCCCCCAGGTCGAGCTGACCCGGTACTTACTTATTTTGGCATGTAGCCTCCCAATCCACACTACTGGTTCCAGGATGTCTGGTGTGCACAAATACACAAGGACCACCCTGGACTACGACAGGCGTGCATGCAATGGAGCAGATCTTCCATTGGTTGTCCAGATTCTATCACGCATCGAACTTTGGATAAAAGAAGGGCTCCTGCATTCATTCCAGGTCGATCTACAGTGGTTCATCTTGAACTACAGAAGGAACCAAGTATCCTGTGAGCTGAAGTAGACCCGAGGACCTGCCGGAGATGAGCTGGAAGGTTTGGCACCCTGAGTGCGCTGTTGTTCCGTCGGACCCCTACTTTGTTCTCGACCTTAGAAGGCCTGCAAGGGCGCTTTGACCCATTTGCACAGTGCAAACAACTACTCTCACTGTCTCCTGATTTCCTGCCAAAAGAGCCTTTTCAGAAGTGTTCCTGGGGAATCCAGTGAACTGATCAGCTCTGTCCCGGGACATTGCATAGGAGCGCTGCCATTTTGAGATGGGTCTCGAAACTTTGGGAATCCCTAGCTTGTGGTTCTCAACACTCTCCCACCAGATTTCATAGTCCTGGTTCCTTTGCGAGCTAGGAGAGTGCATAACATGGCTGCAAGCCTTTGCGGTCCCTGCGTCACTGGTGACGGTTGCTGTGGGTGACTTCCATGCCTTCTCTGCTGTGCCCTGAGTCCTGCTGCAACGCAATGCTCTTTCTGCTCTCTTTGTGGGCAGAGTTGAGAATACTGTCCCATCACGGACTACTGCCGCGTTCCACAACACCTGAGAGCCGGATCGGAGAGCAAACGCACGATTTGAAACTTCATACGACCTCGACTAAACTGCCATAGTTTGGTCTGGATTGGAGCAAGGGGCACTTGGCTCCAAGTGAGCAAGTGAGTACTTGCATAATTTACCAGTGGCACTTGGCTCATCCATTTGTTTTTGCGCACTAGGGTTCCTTGGGATCCTCTCTTGGCTGGGATAGGCCATGCTCCCTTCCCTGTTTCGAAAGTTGGAAACTGCTCTGTCCATGAGGGCAGACCCTTCCCTAATGATTGGAACTTCTACCCCCTTCACGACCCTTCCCTAGTTGTCCCAGCATCTTGAAAATGTACTGTCTCTGCTTTATACACGATGCACGTTTTTACACACTGCTGTACGTTGAGCACACGGCTCCCCACTTCGCAGGGCTGGTCTGGATAAGTTAGATTTTCCATACTGAAGACTGCCTAATGCATAATTCGTAATAACCCCTCTTTTTGTTACAGATTGTTTTACTCCCTTCATTGCATTATGCTACAGTAGTTGTATATATGTTACAAAGTGATATACTTATGTGGTAACTTACATTATTATTTTGGTTCTTCGTGTTGTTTTATTGGGCTTAAAATAAATGAATATGTATTGTTGATATGCACCTGTCGTAAGAGTATTCTGTGGTGTCTTTACTGTGTGTGCTCATTGTGGGCTTCTGATCACTCTCACCCCTCCTGAGACTTAGTCCTGACCATCTGCCAAGCTACCGTGATTGGTCTGGCTTGTCCAGAAGGTTCCCTATTTCACTAAAGTAGGATGGCCTCCTAAACTTCAGTCCCCAGGCCAGAGTTTAGAAATTCATTCTAACACTGCCTATGATCAAATCAGTTGAGCATCAATGTTTCTAGTACTCCAGTATTTTAATTTTAGACAGTGTTGCCCTGCTCTGTTATTTCTGACACACCCAGACTCTCGGTATGTTGCTTGGGCAATGTTAATGTTTCCAAAGAGCGACATGCTTGTCAGGAATGTTATTCTTAAACAGCGACGTGTTTTAAATAGTTGAGAACCTTTTAAGCATTTGTATGAATTGTTATGACTTTTTATGTTTGTTAATGTAGATTTTTATATTTTTAATTGATATGTTATTTTTACTGTGTATTTTTTAACCATTGTTTGATGGATTTGGTTTCATCAGAATGAACATATGACAACCACAATATTTACTCATTGAATTTCTTTTTTAGCATTTTATGTCGAATTCTATGCATTTTCAAATCATAACTTTGCATTGCATTGTGTAAGGTTAAATCTATTGCCCAGTACGCAGATAAATAAATAATTCTATTAACAGAATGGATTTTTACAAACTATGAATTGTATTCTTTTGTAATGAATTTGCTGTTTATTTCAATATTAATGCACCTTATGACTAATACTGGACAGAACAGTTCTGATGGATTTGTGTACTTTGTGTACTTGGTAACTTAAAAAAGTATTTTTTAAAAACAAGCACTGGCAAAGTCAAACGTTTTAGCATCCACATACGTTTGTTCCATTTTACATTTATACATATGAATGCAGAAAACACTTGGTCTCCATGTATCAAGTAGCTCCAAACATGTCTCCAAATAAGTGCTTGCAGACAAATAACATTATTAATAGAGAAAGTGGCGAGACTTCTTGTCACTGCTTAAGTCTTTTTACTATGTGTTAACCAAATGTTATATGACAACAAACATTACATTGCAGTCATGTTTGGAACTTTTAAGGTAAGCAAGGTGATATTTAGGAATGAGCTAAGGTGGCGCGGTGAGCTAAGGTGGAAAGGAGAAGGAGTGAGCTAATGGGTGAAGTAGTAGGTTGGATGGTAGAGATGGGGTGGGCTAGCATTATACAGGGAAGGCAGAGGTGAGGTAGGGTTGGTGGGTTGATTGGGCAAGGCCAGGGTGATGTAAGGTGGGTGGGTGTAGGGTATGTATGGAAGCATGTGTGGGCAGGGGCGATGTAGCGAAGGTGCGGATAGAAGGGGTGGGTTGGTGCTGGGATGAGTGGTGTCAACAGTGCTATCTGCACCCTCAACCTAACCATGGAAACCGCATGTACATGACCCTCCCACCTTGGTTGGCACGAGATTCCCACTATGATACACAGGCCACCTCAATGCAACCAATGGGGGGAAGAGGGTTAGGAAGAAGTTCTAGATAGGTAAGGGGATTTAGGGTCACTAGAAAGAGGGTTAGGAAGAGGTTGTGGGTAGGGAGGGGGATAAGGGTAAATTCATTATTTAGACTACAGGTACTTCCTAACACCTGTTCACTCTACCTCAATTTCACTCAACACATAACACTCCTTACACTTATATCTCCACACACATAATAAGGTAACTGGCACCCCTCAGTAACTCATTCCTTGCAACCCTTATTTTGTGTTCCAGTATCACCCCGTACTGTATATTTTGGTAACTCACAAGTTACTCCCATCCAATCCTGATCCTGCAAACTTAGTTCTTTTAATCACATGGACATTTCATTGCATGAAAATATTTATAGCAATTCTTAATATCAGCTCAACACTGCATCTGCAAGAGTTTTCCTGGGTAACCCTCACCCATGGGTGTAATTTTAGTTGGGGGGCAGGGGTGTTTGTCCCCCCCAACTTTCATGGCACACCATTTTGTCCCCATTCATTTGGCTGTGACACCTTTTCTTCAGATGTCATGTCCCCCCCCAACATTTTCAGCAAAGTTACCCCACTGCCCTCACCTCACACCAATTTCCCAGCCCAACACTCTTAAACCTTTGTTTCCTTCAACATGGCATGAACGATACTTTACTCTGGCCAATTCATGTCCTCAATCACCGAGTGCAAAATACACTCCCTCCCCCCTTTATGCTCCAGTACTTCAGAAGAAAAATGAAAACTGCAGACTGTTGCCATATACTCCTGGTCAAACACTGCAACAAAAGACCATAATGAGTGTAATGCCAATGTTAACTTTGCATCCAATCATGACCCCTAACCACTTTGGCCCCAAGATAAAACCACTTATATGTGGCCTCTGAATCCACGTACGAGTTCAGAGGCAGTTGTCATCAGGCGTTTACTCCACGGTCCCTGAGTCTACGAAAACCCCTGTCAGCCTTGCTTCACCGCCACAGCCCGAGGCGCCTGTACTTCTCTGCCACAGTCACCTCAGCGTGGATATCACTGCCGCAGGCATGCTCCATGAATCACTGCTGCAGCCCGGGAGCAGAGAGAGGAAAAAAAATAAAGTAAAGGCACCCTCTACTAAGGCGTGCTCCATGTTCTTCTCCTGGGAAGGCACATTGCCTGCTTTTAACGTGACTGCGCCACGCCTGCCCCATAGACTGCTGGGGATTGTAGTCCCACACCAGCATTGCACTTTCCCAGTGTGGGCTACTCTCGCCTTCTGCCTGCTAACTCTCACAAGTGGAAGCTAGATAGAGGGGAGCAAGGGTTGGTCGGTTGTTGCGAAAGGTAGGCGTTGTACGCCAGCATTGTACTTTCCCAGTGTGGGCTACTCTCGCCTTCTGCCCGCTAACTCTCACAAGTGGAAGGTAGATAGAGGGGGGCATGGGTTGGTCGGTTGTTGCAGAAAGGTAGGCATGAGGGAGCGTGGATGGGTGTCGGCTGGTTTAGATAGGGCAGGTGGGCAAACAAAGACGTGGATAGAGTGGATTAGGCCGTGTGGTGTGGGGTAGAGTGGGGCAAGGTGGGTGGTGGGTGGGGGTAGAGAATGCTACGGTACAGAGCAGTGAAGCAGTGTGGATGGCTAGAGGGGTTTGAGGCATGGTGGAAGGCTTAGAGTGATGGAGTTAGAGTGGTGGGAATAGAGAGGGATGAGGAAAGTTGGGCAGGAGTAGAGTGGGTCAGAAAGCATGGGTTAGGGTAGATAGAGTGCAGTAAGAGTGGGTTGGGTGGCAATAGCAATGGCTGAGGAAGAATTGATGTGGTAGAGATGTGGGGTGGTGTGGAAAGGGGGATATAGATAATAAAGGGTGGGGGGGTGTAGGTGTGAAGAAGGGTGGGTGGATGTAGAGATAGGCAAGAAAAGGTTGGTGGGGTAGAGGAAGATGAGGAAGAGCGGGTGATGGTTGTGAGATGAGGAAGAGTGGCTGGGGTAAGAGGCCGCTGAAGGGACAGTGAGTGGGGACGTAGAACTGAGGAACAGTGACTGGAGTAGATGGGGTTAGCGAGAAGTGAGGGCCTGTAGGTGGGTAGGGTAGAGGCCGTAAATTGAGGTAAAGGAATGTAAGGATAGGTGGGTGGGTGGATGTATAGAGGGTTGAAGAAAGGTGGGTGGGTGGGAGTAGATGTGGGAGGAAGGTTAGGTGGGTAGGAGTCAAGGAGGCAGTGTGGGGTGGGTGGATGGGGTAGAGAGGGGGAATGACAGGTGGCTATTTGGTCGTAGAAACAGGTGAAGAATGGTGGGTGTTGGGGGAAGAGAGGGATATGAAAGGGTGGGTGAGTAAGGAGTAGAGCGCGATGAGGAAGGCTGCATTGGGTAGAGAGGAGTGAGGAAGCATGTGTAGCTGGGGATGATAGAGATAGGTGAGGAAAGAGGAACGGTGGGACACAAAGGGATAGGAAGGGTGGGTTGGGGCAGAGAGGTATGAGGAAGGGGGATGGGAGGGGTTTAGAAATGTGAGGAAAGGTGGGTGTTTGAGGGTAAAGGGATGATCAAGCAACAGTTGCAAGTTGTAGAGAGGTGAGTCAGAGTGGGTGAGTAGCATAGGGAAGTGCAAGGATATTTGGGTGGGGTAGAACAAGATGAGGAAAGATGGGTAGGTGGATGTTAAGAGGGGTGTGGAATGGTCAGTGTAGAAACGGTGCCAGTACTTCAGTGTTCCCATTCCCATGGAGTCACAGGACTGGGAATTTACTGTTCCTCTGCTGCCTGCAATATTCTGGTATTACCGGGATATCGGGTGGTGGAAACAGTAAGCAGAGTTTGCCGGTAAGCCGCCGGTAGTACCAGCAGCTTACCGGCAACCTCCAAATGAGGGCCAATGTCACTTACATCAGAGGGAGTAGGAGTTTTTGCAGTGGCCTCAGCCTTCATTGGGTCAGATTGCATTCCTCTGCCAGAGAAAACGTGACCAAAGAACTTGAATTCCAATTTGCTAAACTCACATCTGTATCTATAGTCTGACAAATGCCTTCAAGTGCTTTGCACATTTCTTCTATGGCTTTGTCGTGGCGTTCCACAGCGTTTCCAGTGACTCCAAAGCTGCTGCTGTAATTAAAACTATTTTGCATGTGTTTAAACTCCTTCTTGGTGCTTGCTTGAAATATTTCTGCATTGAAGACTCTTAAATCTGCAGGAGATAACCCAGGTTGGTTCTTCCATGATATACACAGGATGTTGAGCATAGCTTCAGTGTTGATTACGGATCCGGCTACATGGTCACAGACCATGAGCAATGTGTCCACCTTTTTCTTGTGGTCAGCAGGCGACATCATGTATATGTATTTCTCTGACCTCCTGTCTGACTGTGAAACAGGAAGTGTTAGGTGCCTGGTTTTCATGCATTCGAAAGATTGCTTTGTTGCTTGACCGGCTCACCTGCCTATGTTTTGCATAATTGCAAATTGTTTTTGAAGCAGGATTGCACACGTTTGCAGAATGATTCTTTTTGTAACAGTTCCTGTACCTTTGTCTGATTGCTAGACATGCTCCCCCATGTGAGAACAGTTGATAGTATCTTTAGGGCATCTTCCCACTAGAAGGTTTAGACCCGGGGATTACATGCTTGTGATTTAACTGTGGTTTGCTCAACACCTGACAGGCCTGCTCTATCTACTGTTTACACTCTCTCCCTTGTTCCATCTGTGACTCCCAAGCCTCTGCTCTTGCCTCTGAGAGCTTCCTTTAACAGTCTTTGTATAGTTTCAGGTAAACACTGGCACTGATGATTGAATAGGTAGAAGATTGAAAACTGAATTCGGAGGTCAATTGAAAAGAATAGCTGTTTTACACGTGATGAAATTGAGCCAAATGCAAATCCACGGCAAACGTTTCCACGTGCGAGAAACGCGATTGTGGCAAAATTACAAGGAGTTGGAATGTTCAGGTTCGTTTGAAAGCCGGGGATGTTAGCTTCAATTTGCCACTTAAATTTCGTTTCTAGCATGCACGGTTCAGAATTTATGAAGGTTTTAGTAGAGGTTGTTTTTTCAGAAAGAGTCAAGATTTACAAATGAAGATGTGCTTTTGAAATTACAAACAGGAATTTTCTTTACACTAGGGAGTCTATGAAGCCACAGGCTACACAAAAGCACAGCCACCGACCCAGTGACGCCTCCGGGTGGTTTCTATCTGCTGAGACACCTGTCTTTCTTCAGCAAATATATTAGCGCAAAGATGAATTTATCACTACAATTAACAAAGGACTATATGGATGAGGGAAAGATTCAGAAAAGACAAAAGAGATTCTAAAATGCGGTTCTGGATATGATAGAATGGTTTTGGATAGGATTACTCAAGGATAAGATACTGGCTATGGACAATTTTATGCTATAGATACTCACAACTATGGTTTTGGAATAGGCCCATCAAGGTCTGGTCAAAGGGTTCTGAACTGGAATTCTGCTAGCCCAATGGACAGGATTCAGGCACCCGGTTCTGCACTCAGCACGGCACTCTGGTCTCTGCACGGCCTCTGGACTGGATCTGACGGGTTGGTTCTGGGTTACAGCTATTTGGTTACAGCTCTCCTCTACTGGTTTGGATCTCTGGGTTCTAGCAAGAGTTCTTGTCAAGAAAGCAGAAACAGCACAGCCAGGCTATTCAAATTTTGGTGTGCCCCTTGGAAGTCTGGGGTTAAAATCAGGTTGCAAGATTTTAAAGGACAAGCTGAGAAGGGTTCAGCTTTGGAATTGGGCCTCTTCTGCTTTCAAGTTCTGGAGCCATGGATCTGGGTTCTCCTGCAGAGCTCTTCGCCAGTAAATCAGTTGATGGATGAATCTGTGTGTCCCTCTAGGTTCTAAACTGTCCCTATTTATGTATTTCCCAAAGGGGTGGGTAGGCTGAATTATTCTAAGCCCACGCTCTAGGAATCCGATTGGTCAGAGTATTTCCCGTCTCCTGATTTGAGAAGGAAATCTAGTGTCATAGTGATGCTGCATTTTACAATCCAGAGAGTACCTCCCCTCTTTTTCAGTACAGTAAATCTAGTTTTCACATAAATCATATTTACAATATCACCAACTTGCTAATAATACATATTCGCATTACAGATTTAGCATCCGTCCGAGTTCCATTTTAGTGAGAGCTTCGGTTCAAAATTGACAGTTTTTCGTGCTTTTGGTGGCCTACCCAGTGTCAGATCTGTACACATTTTTCTCGATACATGCGCATGACATCTGGGCATAATCCTGTGAAGTTTCATATTTCTAGCATTATCACAATTGCTACAACATCAACATTTTGGTAGCGCTGTCTCTGAACATCGCACAGAGCTCAAAGTAGTTTCAAACGGTGAGAAGCATTTTCATATTAACAACCTATAATTTGCAGATTTTTACAAATTTTTCACAGTTTTCTATGAGTCTTTTTCCATAAAGCTATTTTCTTGTAATATAAGATACACAAATCTGTCTGGTCCCGCCTCCATGGTTTGCTGGGTCCAGAGCACTCCCAGGCTCCCTTCCTGCTGGCAGGTGTTTTCTGTTGACAGTTGAATCTGCGTATCTTTTCAATCAATGGGGTCTTTTGTCTGTCCTCAGAGTGACAGGCCAAAATCTCCTCCCACCTCCATTAACAACTTAATGACAGTTCCTGAGCAGAGAGCAGGGGGACTATGCCTTTG
Organism: Ambystoma mexicanum; assembly: GCF_040938575.1. Taxonomy (NCBI): domain Eukaryota; kingdom Metazoa; phylum Chordata; class Amphibia; order Caudata; family Ambystomatidae; genus Ambystoma; species Ambystoma mexicanum. The sequence continues at coordinate 665,450,915 of NC_090929.1, forward strand.
TTTGGGGCAAACTATGGAATGTGCTTTTGAAGTACCGTGGCTGACATTGGTTCAACTTTAAAACACATGGTTTAAAATTATCTTTTGCTAAAATAAACCTTACACTTTCAACAAATATACCCACAGATCTCATAATTCTAGTCTTTTTCAAACATAGAGATTGAATTGTAGCAACTTATATTGCTTTTGATGGCAAGTCTCTTCCTTTCCACAATTTGATTTTAAGACACAAGTTTTAAACTGCCAGTATAAGTAAATGACAGCTCTGACACAGGCGAGCGGCGGTACGGCGCCCATATCTGACATATTTTTCCAGGCAAGCACCTTTTTGAATGGGGATATTTTTGTGATGAAAGGTGCTTCTCCTGACATTGTGCTTATGGGGATTCCTTAAATAAGATGATGGTGGACACTCCACAAGGATGATGGATCTTCTCTGCTGTTTGGGGAACATGATTTTGCAATTTCAACAGCCAAGAAAAAACTGATTTTAAAGGAATTCTGGGTTTTCCTTGGAATGCAACACTGCCTTTTCAAATAGTTCAATTTCACTCTGTGGACAACCCAATGACAGGTTTGGCAGTGTGGTCTCCTGTGTTACCACTAACATAGGCAAAATGGATTGGCGGCCTATTTTTCAGGCTTCCCTGCGCACTTCTCAGAGATTTTTAGCACATAGAGCTTTTTGGCGGCCATCCTGTTGTTTCTGATGAAAGCAGCACACAGTGATGTTGCAGGGCAGAACCTAGTAGGTCAGAACATCCCACAAGCCCCCCTTGCGATTTGGCGTTGATCGTCCATCAATGGGAAGTCGCAAGACTGTGATGATCAGCCTCTTTTCTTTTGGTTCCAAAAATGGCAAAGTTCATCATCTTTTCTTCCATCAGGGGTGGACCGACCAGTTCCTCACCCAGTCCTGATGTGGGTATGAAGCGATACCCCGGGCCCCTTGGATCTTTCCTTCCGGTCCCCGGGTGGTCCTCCTTGGTTTTAGTCTCCATGGTTTCCAATTCTAGGATGACAAAGCAAAAACATATTTGTAGACATTTCCCCACCACTATTAATGTAGTGGGGTGGACAGATACATTTTGACAAATCAGGACACATTTTTCTATTGGTAATTTATTGACTATATAGATGGAATATTTCTTATAGTGGGATTCCAGAAGACTCCTCCAGTTGCTGCAGAGTGTGCCTAGGATAGCAACACTTCAGTTGGTTAATATGGACCCACTTATCTTCCCCCTCTGCCAAACTGCCTTTGGGGATGCCGATTTTGTAGGCGGCTGGTGAGATTTTGTCTACAATTTCAAAAGGGCCCCTCCAGCTAAGCAAAAATGTGCGCTGTTTGGTCTGGTTCCTTTGGAAATTGTATAAGTAGACCCAGTCTCCTACATGGTATTCTTATCTAGTAGCCTTTAATTCATAGTGGCTCTTCATGCCATCTGCAGATCTTTCTAGATTTCGCTGAGCATAGGCAAAAGCATGTTGAAGGTGTTTTCTTAGACTTTCAACATACTCATGAGTTGTGGAGGCATTGATCAATGTCTGCTCTTGGGTTCTGTAGAGCAGATGCTGGGGAAGCACCATCCTGCGTCCAGTCATCAGCTCAAACGGTGACATTTTAGTTGCAGATGAAGGGGTAGATCTGATGGCCATTGGAACAAGAGGTAATCGAATATCCCAACTTGGCCCAGAATCTGCCACAAACTTTTTTAATGTGCTCACAATTGTTTTATTGTATCTCTCTACTGCACGACTAGAGGCTGGCCGGTAGGCAATGTGTAATTTCCTTTTGACCCCAAGTATCTCCCACATCTTTGTCATTACTTCGCTAGTAAAGTGGCTACCTGATATGGTAGACTCTGCAGTAATGCTAGATAATAGACACAATTGTCTCTGGGAGTAAGGGCTGAATATGGCTTTGGAGTGGAGTTCACAGAGAAACCGTATAGCCCGCAAATTCACATGTGTTTTTAGGAATTTTTTTATCACAGTCATCTGGCTGAGAATGTGCCTTGAACACTCTTCCACAGTAGAAATGTACGGTATTCACTGTGCTTGTGCATTGTCAGAGCTTTAGAAGTATGTAAGAGGTATCCCAAACTAAAATGGCCACCAGGTACCCTCCTATTGTGTATTTCGTATGAATGTGGTCTTGCAGCTGGCCCCTGTATGGCTACCGGACCACGGTTGATATCTTGCAATGCTCAGCCTGCTTGTGTTTGATTCAGAGCTCCTGGGTACTCCTGGGAAGAGGTGTGTGTTCCTGCACTGCTGATGCTTTTGTCTGTGCTGCCCAAAAGTAGGGAACTCCTACTGCCCTCCAGGCCTCTGCAGCTGTACTGGAGGCTGCACAGCCAAACGGGAAGGGCCTGTGGTTGACCGGGGGAGAATGAGGAGACTCAGCAAGGCGGCGCAGCACGCCTGTCACAATAGCTGGAGACCACCACTGTCTGCCACTGGAGAACGCCGGAGTGTGGAATGGACCAACACTTGGCGCCAGTTACCGCGTGGACTGATGTTGCAGCAGGATGATAACATGGATGCAGAGTTTCCTTTATGATTCTCTTTCTTGGAATGCAACCGTGTCTAGTATGTTCATTGATAAGTACCAATGTGAAGCCATCCTCCACGCATGTATTCTCTTTTCCATCCAGCGCTTGAAGTGTGCTCCAGAATTCCTGACTTCCCACGTGTGTGCAGTAACCTCCTTTACTGTCTCACCAATCACAGGGGTTTCAATGCAGATGGCACCCTATTGTCTGGCACGCCCTCTCCTTCCAATAAACCCATAACTCTGTATCATTACAGGCACTAGCACAGAATAAACTCAAGCTTGCAACACAAATTTACAAATTCTCATTACAATAGAAATGGTGCCCAGTATATCACGCGAGAGATAAAAATACCAGTACAGCTAAACCCAAAATTAAGCAAAAAACGAAAATTCTTCAACCACTGGGTACTTTAGGTCCATATCACATTACAGTTGTAATGTCCCCAGTGTTGTATCAAATATCATTGCACAACCAGGTATTTTAATGATTTTCAATTAATATGGTGGCACATTTTAAATTCTGTTCTTCACATCTTTTTACATTATTTTTGGTTTTATTTATTTATTTATTTATTTATTTATTTATGTATCTATAAAAAAATCACAGGGAACGCAATGCATTTTTGGCACTCAAAAACACCCACAGAATTGACCATTGTTAACATAGAGCATGACATGGGTCCTTTGCAATGGGTAAGAGAATGTGTCTTGAAGATCAGATGTTGCACGGGAAGGCGGAAACATAAACCAGGGACGAAGGCCGGGCAGAAAGACATTGGAACGGGATAGTGGAGAAAGTGCTGAACTATGGACGGAGGAGTGATGGAAAAAGTGCTGTAGGGTTGTCCATTAAGGATAGAAGGAGAGGACAACAGGGTGATGCAGTAGCATAGATTGCTAGGAAACAGGTTCTTCAGAAAGGGGAGCGATATCAGAGAGAGAGAGAGAGAGAGAGAGAGGGAGAGAGGGAGAGAGAGAGAGAGAGAGAGAGAGAGAGAGAGAGAGAGAGAGAGAGAGGAAATGAGAGGGAGTACAGGGGGCTCGAGTGGTGGCAAAGGGGTGAGCTCAGGAGGATCTTAACGAGCAAGAAGAGTAGGGAGAGATGAGCAGGTGGGTAGGGTGGGGTGAGTCCATGTATAGTTTTGAAGATGATGAAAAGAGATTTATATTTAGCCCTTTGTTTCATAGATAGCCAGCCAATCTGGCGACAGGCAGAGGAAGTAGTGGTAAAGTGAGAAAGGTTCAAAAGTGTGCGGACCGTGTGCAGACTGTGAAGTTGAGGACAGAGGACGAGGTGAAAAAGCATAGTAGGGAAGGCCACAGAGGAGACTGTCACAGTAGTCAAATTTAGAAAGGACAAAGGACAAATTAGCACTTTCGCAGTATTGAAAGGAAGATCTTATGACGGAGCTGCTCGGTTTAGACAATGATGATGCAAAATAAAACATGGAACTGGAAGCAAAACCTATAATCACTGTGAGTACTAAAAAAAACTATCTCTGTTGTCATGCAATGTAGTGATATTGTCAGCTGTAAATGGGGCATACATACATGTTACTATATAGATGTGAGTTCAGCAATTACCTGAGAAGCTTAGCATGTGGCATGATTCTCAATGGCAGTGTATGCCAGGAAACCCACATATTTATGCAGGAAGTACACTGGGGAAAAAAAAACCTCCAAGCCCAATATGGGGTGCAAAGAAAGAGCCCAATAATGAACTTTGTGTAAAGAGACAACAAGATAATAATAAAATCAGGTAATGCACAGTACCCCCTTTCATGCTCAAACCCCTTAAACATATGATCAAAAATAATTAATTGGATCAAGTTGAAGTAGTCTGAAAGCCACATGAACTCCGGAAATGAAAAAACAAGAATTAGAAAGATAGTGGTTGGATCAAGCTACACTAAAAGGTGTTGCGGGTGCAATGGACTGTAGGTGCACATCCCCTATAATACTTGAATCAGCAAGAGAGCAGGATTCAAATCTCCTGAAATTGAATACCCTCCAGGACCCCATTTTGGATTGGGATGGCTGTGTATTCATTTACATTACCAGAAATAGTGTCTGACAATTTGGAAGGGGTAGAGGAGATAATCAAATACCTGGAAAAAAACTCGCTGGCGCCCTCTTGTGTTGACTTGCCCTGCTTTTCTGGGCATGTTGTCTGTAGGGTAGGCTAAACCTCATTTATTAAAGGACTGGCAAGTAATCAAAGCATTACTGTATACTAACCACTGCAATCAATGTTTGTACCTTGTCCACTTGGAAGGAGAGGTTGAGACCAGCAATTTGAGGAGTGGAACAGTTCATTACTCACACCAATGGGGGATCTGGTGAACACCTTGCCAATCCTTCCACTCAAACCCCTATTTCACCCCCACTGGAACCCCTCCCCACTACCCATTGCAGCTAACTTTGCTACACCGCTCTTCACCTGTAATGCATCCCCTGTGTACAGCTCTCCATTCCTTCCCAGTTAGGTCAGTGCTTTATAAATCCCATACATAACTACCAGTCAGCCAAAATCTAGAAAAAAGGTGGGAACCCCGACCTTGCCATCTGTGCCTTTTTTAGATACTCAAGTACAGGGCACAGTTAAGGACAGTTCAAAGTTCCCAAGAAACTTGTAATTAGGTATTTAGGACTGGCACGCAAATAATAATATGCTTAATAGGTCTTTTTCTCAGATGGCACATTGCAATGTTGAGATGTCTTTGGTACAATGGAATTTAATATAAGCTCACTTTTACTAATCCCAAACCACTTTATCGCCTTAGTGGCTGATGTTTTCATTTTTAAAGTATGTAAACATGTTTTTATGGTATGTTGTAAATAAAACGGAATGAATTTTTTCTAGTGGACATATCAAATTGTTGATTTTGGGAAGGAAAATTCATTGTTGTGCCCTCGCCCAGCCCTACACTTGAGTATTTCGAAAAGTGACATATAGGAAGGTGGGGCTTCCTACTTGTTTCCGAGATGTTGGCTATATTCTACTCCCACTTTAGTAGGACCCATGCAATGGGGTGCCCCACATTGAATTTTGAATTGATAACTACCATACATGTTGTCTGCTCCTTCCATTTTCCTGTTTATTGTCTACAGTCTCTAAGAAACATGGTCAGTGTTCTTGTTTTCTGCTGGATATAGCCAATGCTTCTTAATGCCCCTGTCTCAGGCACATGAAGATACTGAAAGGTCTCAGAATGAGGCGATGAGGCTGAGCGGAGCATGATATAACATAATGATGGAATCTCCTTTTTCTTTGTGTACAGCAGATACCTGCACCAACACATCCACACTCGTGTTGCTAGGGGGTGGGGGGCTAAGGGAGCCATAGCCCCTGGTCTTTTGGTCGTAGCCCTGGATAGAATCTCAGGAGCTACAACCACATGGCTAGCTAGCCCCCAGTCCCGACAGTTCCGACATTAGCGTAGCCCCGGATCTTTTATAGACCTAGCAACACCCCTGCACAGGGATATGCATGCACGGAGGGAGAGAGTGTAGTTAAGTGGCGTGTTACCTGCTAGTAGGAGAGTTCCCTGTCAAGCATGCTTTACACACATCCCCTGTTCTAGGTTATGCAGCTGGATCCTGCTCAGTGTGCTCTGCTGTGCGCGTCCGATGGTGGCATGGCGGTGCGTCAAAATTCTTCCTTTTATCGATATATTTTGTCATCATTTTTCTATGGGCAAGCAACATACAAAAAAAGACTAATGTATTAATATCAAAGATTTTAGGATGACGATTACATGTACATCTACATCTTCAAATCTGGAACTAGATAGGCGAACATAGGTCAATTAAATTGAAATTAACTTTCCATATCTGGACTTCTAATCAATTAGTATACATATAGATGGCGCTTTCTCCATTTCATCTACCCATGCGTCAATAAATTATATTTTGGTGGATTCTGACTTACTCTGTTTTATTCATTTATCCTTCAGCCTCAGCCTTGTGGCACTCAAAGGCCACTTCCATATCACATTTAGTTGGTTCGTTCACATCAATGAATAGGGTAGTCATCTTATTCACTTTTAAGTGTAAATGTGCCATCAAGTTAATTCTTTCCATTATATCTTTCCACAGGCAGGTATCCAAGTTTATTAGCACACAGAAATCGTTATTGACCTCATCTCATCCAATCAGAATGTTAAGAGTGTATTGTGTGTTGACTGCATTCTGAACATTCTGTTTTTATTCTGTTTTCAGGAGCAGGCAGCGAAACAGCAGTGCAATTTCCAGGCAAGATTGTGTTTCAATAAGACATTTCCTCTCTGAGAGGGGCTTTTATTTAGCTGAACATGCTAATTAACACACGAAAGAGACAGAGAATAAACATTGGAAGAGGCTTTCACCTTCTTATAGAGAAACCATTTATGTTTTCACCTCATGCCTGCTCATGTTGAACCTGTTCCAGTTCAACCAAGTTGCAACAAAAATGCTTACCTTGAACACAACCATGTTATTTAAATACTACAAAATAAAACCACACTTAATTTACTAACCCAGTTTTTCTATTTACTTTACTCGCTCTTACAGCACCATTTTTACTCCAGCACAAAAACTCTAAATCATGTATTGCTCGTACCACCATGTGCTAACAGCCATATAGACCTCGGGAACAGTCATTATCACTTGTGTTAATGACCCTTGCGCAACTTATGGCCCTTGGCATTGCCTCGGGCCATAACTTGGTGGAGGGTCATTGTCCTGCGACAACTACCCTTCCCTCAGTCTATAAGCCCAAATTAGGTTTAGTCTGTGCATCTTTACTGGGGCCCAATGGCTCTGCAATCATGAGTTATGCTGAGAAATAGGTGTTGCAGTCAAGTCTGCGTATACTGCATATTCTGTTTAGCATTTTGCCTTTCTTTGTCCATTTTTTTTCTTTTCTCAAATTCCTGAATATAGTCTATTTCAAATAACATAAGGCCACCCCTGACTTAAGCCCAAGTGAAAAGTTCCATATCTATTTTGGATGTGTCCCTGGGTAACACTCCAGTTAATACTGAATTCTCCTAGATTAGTGCTTTTATTCTCCAAATCCTTTCTAGGGACATTATTCCGTCAATTACGTGTGATATTTTCCTCGCTGTGAAGTTGCTTTTTAATACCTTTTAATTTTGAAGGTTTTCGTAAACACTTCGTCCCAAATTCCAAAAAACAAAAGCAAATAAAAAAATGCACAGAGGAGTTTTAAAAAAAATTATTTAAATTAGTTTGAGAAATGCATAGGTCACCTTTTTGTCAAAGGTGACCTGTGCATTTCAGGGGGGCTGTGCAGCAGGGCCAATAGAAGCATGATCAAGCCCCCTTGAATAAATACGTTCAGGAAGAGTGCTCGCAACACTCATGTATGACAGGGTCCGAGCACACATATGGGTGATGAAAGCACATTTCACAGATACAGAACCGTACATGGGATATTGTGAAATGTAAAAAAAAAAAGGTTAATAAAAATACATTTCTATCCCTTTTTGGAGAATAGAAATGCAAGTGTGCAGTGTGTCATTGCGCTTCTGTCACATTTAAAATAAGGACTAAGAAAGTAATCGGGTCTAGTATTGAACATGTTGAAGTGGGCTCTTGTGAAAGGTGGGTAAGGAATGGTAGAAGCATACCATGCTGTATGCATCCTGAGCAGCAGGATATATTCCTTTTCTCACCACATGTTTTCATGAAAACTGTTTTGCTGGGCTGCAATCCAGACAGAAAGTATTTCCGAATGGCATTTGGCAGCATTGCCTCTCTGTGAATGTTCTCTGTGTAAAGTTAGGGTTGTGCCCATTATTTTGGAAACTGGAGGTGGAGTACTGGCTGAGCCAGCTTGCAAATTAAAACCTGCTTTCTTAATAAGGGCATTCTCATTGAGCAACGCTATTCATTTTTGGTGCTTTTTGAAAGCAATACACACTTAAAGCCGATAAAAGGGAACAGTATAGGTATTGCACAGTCCCAGTGGACTGGATGCCTGCTTTGACGGTGATTGGGGGTATTCAGGGAGGGGAAGGGGGGTGTTCTTCATCAGGAGTTCCCTTTCAAGAAACAAACACAAATAGAATCCACCTGTTCGCACCCTGCTTCTGTTGTGACTGGATTGGGGTAGATTTGATCGAAAATATTTTACCTAATGGAGAAGTGACCGGATCTATTTTACCGAAAATCGAAATTTTTAATGCAGTTTGGGGGGTATCCCTCACAGCTTCCCCTTACCACTCCCTAACCTAACTTTTACCCTTACCCCACACCCCACCTATTATGCACTACACATATACCACATTATCTACCATTTTCGGTCAAATAGATTCGGTCACTTCTCCTTAGGTAAAATTGCGTTCAGTTAAATCTACGGTATTGGTTATGACCAGGATTCTGCACTTAAAACCATCACTGCAGAGTGCAGACAAGTGCTGGCAAAGTACCAGGGCTTATTAGTTCAAAGGCTCTCATATTCCTTCCACAAAATGTCAGGGTGAGGTTGCTAAGGACTCTCACTATGCAGCTGTCCCTGAGGAGCAAGATATCGGCATACCCATGCCCACAGAGCTCTGTAAACCCTCCCTTAAATGTATAGGAAGCAATGCCCCAGTCAGATGGTTCACTTTATTGCATCTGGAAGAGAGAAGCAGAGTTTCTCCTTCCTCTTTTGTACCTAGGAGTCATCCTCTGCATATCTCTTCCTTCTGGCCTCCGCTTTCAACACCGGGCTGCAGCTCACGCGTTCTGATGCCCCGATGCAGCCCACTCGGCTGATTCTCTGATGCCGGACCCCATAGTCTGCGGCTACCGTGGAAGGCTGGGGCTGCACCCTCGGGTGGGGATAGTGTCTGTCCCTGCTCGTATTACTTTTTGATGCGCAGCACTAACACTGACCATTTGTGAAGTGAGAAGCTCCAACGTCAATCACAAAACTGACACTCTTAAAAGGCACTATTCACCTCATGCCCGGTCGGTTGCAGAACACTCCTTTGTTGCTTGTTTGGTGAACTGCAGACTACATCACACATTGTAACGGTATCTCTTGGCTCTATGCTATCCAACCTAAGGACATCTGTTGTCTTCTTGGTGAACTGCAGTCTAAAGCTATAGTCTGGACTCTGTTTCATGGCTGTAAGTTAGCCAATGTGAGGACATCTGTTGGCTGTTTGGGGAACTACAGCACTCTATAGGCATGTAATCATGCAGCTTCACCTCTATACATTAGTCAGCTGATGCGTAAGGCCTTACCGCCAAGTGCCTCCTCCTCATCCTAGGACTTAGTTTTGAGGTACCAGCCTCCATTGCAGGTACCCATTTTGCAATGCTGTAAGCCGCACCTCCTCCACTGAGAATTAAATACCCAGAGTATCCCATCATCCATCAGTTAACAATGTTCCTGCCTTCTGGATAGGGGACTTGGGTGGGTAGCTGGGACACATGCTGCTACAGGATCCACTTTCTCCTGGCCTTTTGGGGACAGCATATCACTCTCCTTCTGATCCTCCACACTCCCTGCAGAGCTACGGGTAAGGGACAGAGGTGGGACAAGCTCTCAAGATTCCTCCTGGGTGAGGGGTTTTGATGGAAGGCATTGAAAACTCATTAGCATTCCTGAGACAGGCCCTGCTGAAGGGCTTGGCAGGGCACGTCCAGGACGGAGAGTTGCTCCAAGAATGTTACTGGGTAAAATGTTGTTGTGGAAAGTTATGGGATGGCAGAGGCGGATAAGGCCGACTCCTGAAGTCTCGGACTTCCATGCAACATTTACATTTTATGAAGAGGAGGCTTTCCCCTGTGCCAATCCATCAGGGCTCCACCCAGGACCACCCAGCATTGTCAGAACTGTGCACAAGGTATTCAGGCCACAACGACTATGTGCACAAAGGGTGCTGGTTGACCATGTTGGGGAGAGATTCGCACAGCAGGGACAGTAGTAGTAATAGGGGCCCACTTTCACATCAATGTTAAATTTGCCAGGTGGCCACACCCCTTTTGAGATCTTTGTCCTGACACGTTTTGATATCAATTTGATAAGAACCCAGTAATGTTGATATTTTTATAAGAAAACCCCAAAATGTTTGATATACATTTAATATCAATTTGGTAAGCCCCCCAATATTTTTGATAATCCCCAGGATATATGTGATATATATTTTATTGCCCCCAACATTTTTTATATCGATTTCATATAAATGTATGTTACAAAAATTATATATTTTTGAATATCAATTGTGTATGAATCGGATAAAAATTGCTGGAGCAGCCCCTGGCCTTGGAGCCTGGTCGAGCATCCACGAACGAAATGAGCTCTGAAGACGAAGGCCCTCATTAGGACCCTGGCGGATTTTTACCGCCATCCACGGACTTTCCGGCCATGGCGCAAAGTCCCTTTACGCCATGGCGGATGGCGGACTTACCGCCCCATTCCGAGGTCGGCGGGGCGGTAAGTCCCCATTGTCCCATTTACCCTTCCCCATTCCCATTTCGGCCCCATAGGGCTCAATGGGAGTGGGGAAGGAGTTAATTACGCCACCGTAAAATACGGTGGCGTAATTAACACCAAGGTCCCAGAGCGCCATGGATTTTTCCGCCCGCAAAAAGCGGGCGGAAAAGTGTCCATGGCGCTCTGGAAACTCGTAGTTGGCGGTAAGGGGTCGGCGCAGCTAACGCTGGCGCAAACCCCTTACCGCCAGGGTCCTAATGAGGCCCGAAGACTTTGAATCTAGTGTGTAGAGTGATGCAGTTATGATGTTGGAGGGTGACCCTCCCCTCTGGGGCCAACGGGGGAAACAAGGGGCACTGTGTGGTGAACCGCTATGCGTTTGATGGCACACCAAAAAAAATCATAGTTAAAGGAATGGAGTGAGGGGGTAAATAGCTGTAGATTATCAAGGGGCCAGTTTAAATTTGTTATACAATTGATAAACCCCCCATTGTGGGATTTATAGAGAGATGTATTAAACACCCTATACATTTGAGCTTGCTTTCTTCAACCCTCGCCATCAAACTTTAGGCTGGCAGCACCTTTCCCCAAGCCTATACAAAAGCTCAGACTGCTATCTTTGTCAATGCTTGATTATTAATAAATTGCAATGGCATTTTTGACACAGAGATCTTGAACCAGGTTGACACTGAGTCCAAACCCTCACCATCAATCTTTAGACCGGCAGCACCTTTCCCAATGCCTATAGAAAAAAAAACAGACTGCCGGCTTTGACAAAGCGTGTTTCTATTTAAATATTGAAAGCAACTAGCATTATTAAACTTTGCGATCCCCATGCCTAGACAAAAGCACAGCCACAGCCTTTGTCAGCACCCTATAAAAGCACAGCCTCGAAACTTTGTCAGCACCATACAAAAGTCAGGTCCGCAGACTTTCCCAGCACCATGCCTATATAAAAGTCAAGCCTGCTGGCTTTGTCAGTGCCAGTCCCTCTCAGTCAAGCTACACACTGTATTTGTAGAAAAGTGCATTTTTGGAACACAATAGCCCTTTAGAAAATAAAGAACGGGCTACAGGATGCCTAGACAAAAACACAGCCATCAGACTTTGTCAGCACCCTGTAAAAGCACAGAGATGAAACTTTACCATGTCTTATATAAAAGTCCAAACGGCCAGTTCTGCCAATGCCGGTCCTTGAAGGAATGCTCAGGGGCGCTTGAATGCCAAGATCGTGAAACATGTTTACAAAGATGCCGCTCGGCCGCGTGGCTGTGGGGCATGTTAATCGAACATCCGGATTTCGCTGTTGCAGAATGCAACTTGTGAAATAGTCGAACCCTCCAAAGGGGCTTCTGAAGAAAAGAAAAAGTTTCAAGTACTGTGCTGCTTTTAAAAGCTTAATTAAAATAAATGCAGCTGTGCGGAGTTTAAAGGCAGGATTATGCCCCCTGTGGAGTTTTCATTTAGGCAGCGGGTCAACCCACGGTCCCATGCTTCTGTCATTCCCAGGGGGTTTAAGCAGGCATTTAAATAGGCGGGGAGAGTGTCACTCGAACTTCCCCAGAGTATCGAGTGCTCACAACACACAATTTAAGGAGACAATATCAAACATTTAAAATGACAAGGGATTCACGGTATCCCCACAGGACCCAACACCCCTGTGTTTCGTGTCACGGCCAGGACTTTAAACAGTCATTTTAATAGGTGTGATGAATTGGTAATGTCACGAGACCCACGGCTGAGTATCACATGCTCATAATACACAATTTAGGGAGACAATTTGAGACATTTAAAATGACATTGCGCTAATGGGGTCGGCCAAGGGCACCAGGGGTCAAAAGCACTGAAAAACCCCCTTTGCAAAAACATATAACTTTGCTTATAAAAAAAGGGTTCTGATGCCCCGTTTGCTACAGCGCTTCGATTGCATAACTGTGGCCGTGTGAGGTACTGCGCCGGTGTCCCGGCAAAGGTGATTAGCTAACACATACAGCCCCATCCAGGCTCAGCTCACAACAGGAGGAGGTTTACCAGTCTGGAGCTGAGCTCAAGAGGCCTGGCACCGTAGCACTTTGGAGATCTAATCTGAAGCAGAGGGACGGCGTCACTCTCTGACATCATAACCACGTCACTCTGCATGACTCTAGCTTCATAGTCCTTGTCTTCAGGGTTCCATGTGTTAATATCCCCACAAAAGTATCGCCATACAAAAATATCGCCATATTTTTGCGGCGATATTAAGGCATGGAACCTGCGGGGGACACCCCGGCAATCCTAGTATTATTTTAAAGGGAGCGGGGGGCACCCCCGCAACCTCTGCTCCCCAAACCCCAAATATTATCCCCAATAAAAATATCGCCTATGGCCGTTCCTGACGACCATATACACAGCGATATTTTTATTGGGGATAATATCACGTGATACCGCCTTCAGAGCTCACTTCGCTTGCAGATGCTCCATCAGGCTCCATGGCCAGGGGCTTCTCCAGCAATTTATATCAAATTTATATTAAAATGTGTATTTTGTTTTAATATAAATGTATATAAAATCGATATAAAAAATGTTGGGAGCAATACGATTTATATCAAATGTATCAGGGGCATTTCATAAATATTGGAGGGCTTATCAAATTGTTATACAATGTATATAAAAAATATTGGGGTTCCTATCAAAATAATATCAAAATAATTATGGTTCTCATCAAATTGATAGCAAAAGGGGGCGGGACTAAGGTCACAAAAGGGCACGCCCACCTGTCAAATTTAACATTGATGTGAAAGGTGGCCTTTGTTACTACTGACGGTGTGTGCGTGCCTTCCAGGCAACTATGTACATTCTGCTGGCAATGCTGTAATTGCATTCTTGGCAACGTTTCAGAGAGTGGCACGAAGAGCTCCAGGAAGCCAGCAGTTTGGAGCTAGCTGTGCATTCTACCTATTCCTTGGCTTCTGTGGCAGAAACTAGAAGAAGGGCTCAGAAGAAGAAGAAACCATCCCACACCATATCCAACAAGAAAATGGTGTGGATCTTTAAAAGGGCGCCAAACGAAGAAAACAAAAGGAAGAGTAAAATAAGTCAGCCTTTCACATCCTCATTATATTCCAAAATCAAGTATTGGTGCATATTGATTGCAGGCAATGGTGATCCAAACGAATGCAATGCCCGTGTCATTGCAACCCAGTGTGCCTCTGCCGTTTCTGCGAGGCAGCCCATAGATAGATTGTGGGTGGGGGCAGAAGGTTGCTAGATTACATAATGGAGTTTAACGTTGCATTGGCTGGTCTGCCGAGTTTGCACGAAACCAGGGGGGGATCCCTGCTATGCCCCCTGCATACGAGGAACCTCATGGTGGTACTCACAGGATGTATGACTGAACACTGGTTGTGACAGTGCAGGAAAATATGTGCTTATGAGGAGGCTTCCTGATTGTTTGCTGATTAGTGTATGTGTTTTAAGTGACTGAGGAGATTATGGGAGGGCAGTGTATTGGAAGGCATCTGATTCCAGAATGGCTAGGAACTAGATTCAAAAAGTTACACGTTGCTCTTCGGTGGTGTGGCACTCCTCTGTACTTTTTTATTTTCTATTTTATTGATGTTTTGTAAAGAACACAATTGCCACAAGTCATTTCACGGGCACATAGCAAGGAGAGAGGGAGGGGGAGAGGGAACAAGAATGAAATCATGAGGGGAGAGGTGTGGGAGCACTACACAATAGCCATAGAACCGAGAAGTCTACAAAAATCCAGGGAAATCGTATACATGATTATTAAAGATTACTAATGGCCTATGAGAGAAACAACTGGATATCGACATGAAGTGACATTAACAAGTAAACTGCCCAGAAGTGATTCAGAGGCAAATTAAGAAGCCGATCTATTTCAATGGAAAAGGACGCCGAGCTACCATCAATTTAGAAGTAATAGTTTCAGGGCAGCCTGACATGTATGCAGAATAAAGTGACTGAAGAGGTGCTAACTCTAAAGATTATGGACATAGCCTATTGAAAGATATGTGGGCGACCATAGGTTATCCTCTGAAACTCTTGAGAAGGCCAACTTAAGTGTTAGTAGCCGGCATGTACAGTGTGTTTGAGGTGACTAGAGGCAGAAATGCTGCTGTCTCCTAAGTCCAGGTTGGACTGACATCAATATAATTAGGGCAATGGTGGTGAGGGACTGGATTAGACTGGACAAACATATTCAGCAGAAACTCAAATCTCTTCAGATTAACCTTTTTTTTTTAAAGAATGACCAAGTTCAACCTTAAGAGCTTTAAGGAGGCACCTGTGGGCCGAGTTTGTTTTCAGTCCAATTCAGCTTTCAAAGAGGCCATAGGTTGTTGGGGGAAGGTAAGCTTAGGACATGTAGGGAAGGGTTAATAATAAATTGGAGAGGAGATAAAGTAGCTGAGTAGGCAGAAGTTAGGACAGAGGTGGTGAGTAACCACAGACTCAGAGAGTTAAATTAAGGGTAGGTTTTGCTTATCTTGTGCGATACATTCAGTGATTTGTAGAGGGTACACAACACAAGTGTAATCCAGTAAGTATAAGGGGGCTGGAGGGCACCCCTGAGAGTGAGAGCAGACTGAGTAACCATGAGAGAAACATATATGTGACCTTTTCCTGTGAGGCACCTATTGAAATCTAAAGAAAACACCAGTGATTATTGGAAGCGGGAGGAGATACCAGCCATTCTGTGGATTTAATGTATTGTTATCTACACAGACACTACATGAAAAAACGTGTCTAGCTTGTGCTTCGTGCCAGGGAGGGTGAGGAGGAGCAAAGAACCCCTGCAAGGTTAACAAAAAGAAAACAATGGTAATTACCACAATAGTAGCTGCTTGTTTCCTTTTCAAACTGGAATTGCACAATGTAGGTTTCCTTTAGCTTATTTACTTTGCTGCGTTGACTTGCGTTGCCATGCCCATGGTTAGTAACAGCGCAATAGCTGGAACGAAAGGAAACTGAAAATGTTATTTTTGGACAAAAGAAAGAGGAAGGGATGAATGTATGCAGCGTGAGTACAGCTAGTTACATAAGTGCCCCACTAGTCTCGTTTGTTGCTTAAGGTGAAGATTATAGCTTGTGGATTCCAGAGCGCCAACATCGTGTCCACAACAACCGAGTTACCATTTTCTAGCGTCTCTTCCTACTTGTCCATTGGAGAAAAGCAAGGCAATATATTCCCTCATCTTTCATAGAGGCAACCATGTGTATTAACTCAGCTAAAGAATAAGCAGAAACGGAAGAAGGACATTCTTATTATTTCCACGGAATCTGCCATTTTAAAGTCTTTTTGACCGATGCATTGGAGAAATGCGTGGAAGGACTTTTTCCACCACTCCCATGGAAGCAGCAATATGTATTAACGAATGTAAGAGTAAAATAAAATGTGAAAAAAGACTTTATCATCATTCCGTTGGTGGCTGCAATTTTAGCATCTTTTTGACCTATCGATCAGCGAAATGCAAGGACGACCCCATTTCTCCCATGAAGGCTACCATACTTATTAACTCAACTAAAGAATACCCCACCATTCTCACCTGTTGCTTAAGGCGAAGAATTCAGTTTGTGGATTCGAGAGCACCAGCTACGTGTTCACAGACGATCTGAGTCACAATTTTCTAGCTGCTCTTTAAACTGGTGCATTAGAGAAAAGCAAGGAAGGACTTTCCATCTTGTTTTATAGAGGCCGTCCATTTTTGTGTATTTTACATGGAGGCTGCCATTTTTATTTACATGTGTAGAAATTGACGAAAAAATGAACGCAGGCCATTTATTGGTTAAGGAAATTTGACTTAATAAAGGAATTACTTTATTAAGTTACATTTCCTTAACACAATAATAGAGTGTCTAGTTCAAATTTGGTGAGCAAATTTGAATGAGACACTCTATTGTTGGGATTAGACACTTTATTATTTTGATTTTCAAAGATTACAAACAGGAAATTCTAGGTTTCTGAGTGACAAAATCCCATTCAGCATATGCGCCCCTGTGTGAACATATGTTTACAATAGCTTCAAAATAAAATGCCTCCATCATGGGTGCAATTGTATGCAGCAACATTTTCTTAAGATCATTGACTCGTTGGTTTTGGTGCTTTTTGTTGGCTTAAGCCACCAAATATCATCAAAACATTGGTACTGGGAAAGAGAAAGGAGAGAGGGGATTTTGGTAGCAGTGTATGGCGTTGGCATGGCAACTTGCTGACGCTTGGCGATGAAATGGCTGAAGCACCAGCTTGGCCTTGTTTTTTGTTGCATTTGTTTTGCCGTCTTTTAGAGACTGCGATGGCTGGTGTTTATTTTGCATTCTGAAAAATGGTGTACAATTTGACGATGTGGAGTGCTGTGCTGGGCAGGAGTAATTTGTGGACACCCGAGCTCCGAGGCCTAATCTTGCTGCCTCAGTTGTGTGCCAGCACGACGGGCGGGGTTGTCCCCTGTGCAGTGTGCTCCACTGGACAGCAGGTTTCGGGCTTCACAGCCCTGTGTTCACAAAGCTGGCTGCCAGCAGCTGCTGCTTCATAACAATAGCTCTGAGTGTGCAGGGCAGAAGCTACAAGCTAGGGGAGAAGAAGACAGCGAACTTCTGACAGCGAAAAGCCACCGGAAAAGGACAGACAGCGTGGCCATCGCCTACCCCCTGCAGCCACGGACAAGACCGGGGCATAGGACTCACAGCCTTGACTGAAGATGGGCTCCATGTTCGGCAGCGTGGCATGGTGGAGAGCGGGGCCGCCGTCCCCTCCTACCCAATGGGGGACACCAGGGAACCGGTGCCCTCCACCTTCTACTGCTCCGTGTGCCTGGAGGTCCTCTGCCAGCCCGCGCACACTCGGTGTTGGCACGTGTCACAAAAACGTAGACCTTACTGGAACGATGCGGACGACTGTGTGCCACAAGGCAGGTATCTGCTGAGATGTTGCAGGGGCCTATGCCTACAGCGCTTTAAAAAGTTACACACTCCCAATTTGAAGGGCAGGTGTCCTGTATAAAGAGCTGCTCCTTGAACAGGTATAACAGGCAGATCGGAATCCTGTCCATGGATGAGAGCTCACGCTGGCAGGCGGAAGCAGAGCAACACACCTGACACATTTAAGTCACAATGGCTAAGGTCTACAGAATAGCTCATATTGCATACAAGTCAGGCTTGTGAACAATGTGCTTACAACTGGGCCACCTCTCTGCAACCACCAAATTTATAAGCATGACAACAATGTGAATAGCTCGTGCAAGCAAGCGGCACAGCCGCATACATGCCCTACATTCAGCAATATACACATTTCATTGCAGACCCACGTACACTTAAAGCATCTCTTTTTTCTTTTATTTGTTATTGTTTATTGGTTAAACTTAACCTTAACAAAACAGATGTACGCACAATATAAATTCAACAATTCAAAACATTGATTAAAACAAGCGAATGAAAAATCATCTCTGGCCACATACAAGTCAAATGTGTTCTCCAAATAATTAGAAAGTGATCTAAAAATATAAAAATTACAATAACACAACCTAATTCATACATCTCTAAGATTCCTCAATAATTCACCTATTTCAGTAGTAAGTTCCTGCATATGTACTAATAAGAAAGCTCATTCAGAACCCAAGCTTTATTCTTTTTTCTGCTCATAAGTCTCCAATTCCAAGTTATTAAAAATATTTACTACTGAAATAGCCATTGATACTGAATATGCAGATAAGCATTTCACCCAGAAAAAAAACACTCAATATTACCAGTCATATCATAAACCTTTTAAAGTGCAATAATTGCTGCAATTTCAAGATAGGACATTCTGTTAATAAATGCTTACACAATCTATATTTTGGGTCTTGTGCCTGAATATGCTTACGTTTAAGTAGAACTTGACCTGTCGGAAGCAAATTCCATCTAAAATGAAAGCCTTCCGAAAATTTGGACATGGAAAGATTTTTAAATAAGAGGCGATGGTTCCCAATCGTTTATGTTCCTATGATAAATGGCTTAAACTAACATAGCCGTGAAACATATGTAGGGGTTGACACCAATCTAAGCTAAAAACAGCCCTTTTTACCTTATTGGGATCCTCCAGCAGGTCCTTTTGTGATAGGCCACATTCATTCAGAACCCTCATGCACCTTTCGGTGTATGCCACCAGAGTTGGACCAGAGCTGTGCTCTAACAAAATCTCTATCTCAGAATATAGTGTATTAATTATTATTATTTATTTATTTAGTTAGTTATTTGTTTGTTTTAGTTCATCAAGAACCTTTACAAAATATAAAATATGACATAACGCATTACAACATTAAAACACATTAAAACATGAATACAAAGGTATATACATATACAGGTGTGCAGGTGAACACAAACAACACACAAATACCAACGTTTACCAAGGCATACATTCATAATTTTCATAATCTAAGTCCCAGATCCCTGTGCCGCAAATCATACTGAAGGAGCTAGAAATGAGGTTTTAGATGATGGAGCACACACCAATAACATGAGTTAGAAGGCCACATCACCAGACTATCTACAGTAAACATCTAACCAAAGCCCAATTGCTACAGATTACTATATGTGGCTGGTCTGGATTGGGTTACTTTCTCTTTTAAATAGCCTACACCTTCATTCATATCGTTATGATACTTTGCCTGTGTCTCAATTATTTTCTTCATACCTTACTTACGGGATTCTAGCCATTGCCCTATCGACTTCCAAGCTGGGTGTAGTGCTAAATGTACCTTTTGTGATTCATGTATTAATAGTTAGTGTTTTAACGGGTGAGCTCATACATTTGAGAAATAGCAATAATATTTGCCAGGATCCTATAATTTTCAAGGGTGACGTCCCCAGCTCATATCTCATTGCAGCGGTGGGCAGTGCATTGGGAATCCCCAACACGTTATGCCAAAATCATATCTTCAAGGGTTGTTAAAAACTCCAACGTCCACTCCTGCAATAACTCAATTCCATATAAAAGTTTGGAATAACTTTTGTCTTAAAATACATAACCAAGGGGATGTATGAAAATGTTCAACAACGAACCTTAATGAATTAAATTTGCCAGATGAGGGATCCAGCCTTCGCCCGTAAGTGATTCATAATAAAAGGTTTGCCCGCGGAACTCGTAATGGGAAAACCTAGGTATACCTAAAGCATCCCTTATGACGGGTTTGAAAGACCACACCCAGCAGCACCTAGATCCTAACCACTTGTAGGTTGTGAAACAGTAGGCCTAAAAATGTATAGTGCTTTCGTCAATTGCAGACACTTCAAAGCGCCACACTCCTAAAATTAAATTGATCAGTACATATTATTGGGTGAAATAGTTAGTCTTAACTTGAGTGTCATAAAGTAGCGGTGTAGTGGGAGTCAAGATTTTGTTCTTTTCACAACTAGCTGTAGTATTTTCCACTTCTGCGTGCGGTTGTGTTTTCCACATATCGTACGCATTTTGGAATTGTGAGATGTCCGTAATGATATGGCATGTGGGTTTTCTGCCTCTGTTTCACTGTGCTGTGTGGATGCCCCCAAAAAATATGGGGGTTTATCACACCTGAAAAATTCACTATTAAAAATCTATCTTTAGCTCAAAATTCCCTTATTCGATTTTCAACATTTTTGTTGCATGCACAAGTACCTCACAGATGAACTCTAGAACAGTGAAGGAAAACATTTTGAAATGTGTCCCAAAAGCTTGTTTTTTTGGACCGTAGAAAACCTGATTAAAATGCCCCTTTTTCCATCATGGCACAGAAACCTGTTTAGGGATACTAAGCTTTTTATGGTGGAAAACAATTCAATATATTTAAAAATGTCATTCACTGTATTCTTTATGGACATTCATTTTAAAATGTTTTTACAGTGTATAGGCAGTGAGTGTAACTGTATTACGTCACCTGTTCATTGTACATTTTAATTACCCACCTGAATGGACAGTTTTTCCAAGAGGGAGGCACACCGTAAGGCACACGTTTAGGCGCGACTGATATTTGGCACAATTTCACCAAAATCACAGGATGCACAGAAGTGATGTTAAAGGCCCAATCATGTTCAAGGACATCACACAAAAGGATATCACACAGCCTTAACTGAGTTTTTATTTGATTTTATTGTACATTTGTACCAGTGTGAGTGCTCTTAATATTACTCAGTCGCTTTTAATGCATAAGCGATTATCCAACATAATGTTAAATTACTAGTTACATTGTTTCAATTGTCTATATAATCTTCCAAGGAAAATATTATCCCTTGCTTACAATTCTTTTCGCATCCTCCTTGGAAAATGTGCACTCTCCTCTTTGCACCCTGATGCCTATGAATGCATAATGCAAAGAACAACAGTAAAGCCAAAACTATTGGCATTGCCAATGCTTGTTTCAAATACTGACTTTGCTCATGGTCCGAGATGAGTCTCTAATTAATATTATACACGTTTATTTATATTAGATAACCTTAGATGGGATTGGAATCAAATAACCCTAGAAAGAACACAAGATTTGAAGCCATCAAAAGTGTTGAAGAGTTGGTGATGATCAAATTCAGAATACCAGAGCGGATATTAATAAGTGACTATGGATGTTAGTTACATTATAAATGTCTTTTCTTCATGGAGAATGAGACACTATGACCAATTCCATTCCCAGTAAGCTTAACGAAGCAGTACATAAAAATGTTTTAAAAATACAACATGAATTGTATTAATTTGGATTATGGTTAAATATTACAGTCCCTCACAAGAAATCTGTTAATGACTCATTTCTTCACTAACTATTAAATTGATAGGTTCAACAACTGTCTTTTTGATTTTACCACAATGAACAATAATTTTGGTCGAAGATTTCATCACTAGATATGTTTGAGTAATACGTAGCACGTTGTATAGATACAGACTAAAACAAGAGGGTCCGCACTGCTGTGGGTTCAATTAATAATTAGTTCAAGTAACAAGGTATTTGTCAGGGTGTACCACAAGGGTATCACTCAAATTTGTAGGCTGTAGCAGACTCTGAAAGCAAACAGGGTAGTCTGATGATTGAAAAACCGTAAAAGATATTTATTTAACAAAGAAATAGCTGTGTAAATAATACATAAACAACTAGACATAAAGCAATATAACAAACATATAAATGCATTTGTTTGATGGTTGGAAGGTTAATAGTCAAGAGACACCAAACACAAAAACCTAAATATAGGTTTTTCTTCAAACTTTTGAACAAAATAGACAAAAGAGAATTCTAAAAGAAACTGGACAACACACTGACAACTGTATGGTGGCCTAGATCCCAGCCAATATTCTTATTTATGGCTTATATTGGGCCACTGCACAAGTTGTTCTCAAAGAATTGGCAGGAATAAAATTGTTCTATGTCCTACGATTTGTTGACAGGTCTGCCTACGTGTGCGTGCCAAAAGTTAGTGACATAAACAGTACATTTAAATTGACATCATTAAACCACGTTTCGGCAAAAGTGCCACCTGTCTGGCCAATAGTTCCATGACATAGTTAAAGTTGCCTTCCTCAGGGCGAAATACCATACAACAACTGGACCCTTTGGGGAAGCAGACATAAACAAAGTAAATAATATGAAAGAGATTAACCCTTTCTGTTCAACTACCCATATTGCTTAAAGAGAAAGACAAACGCCCAAAGGCATAAAAATTACCAAATCAATTCGCTGTGGGTCAGTGGAGATAGCCAGGCGCGTGGTGAGCCAGGAATCCCAAATAACTTGTTACTTGAACTAATTATTAATTGAACCCACTGCAGTGCAAACCCTCTTGTTTTAGTCAAGTTCTTAATCCCTCCCCTCACTGCTTATGGGATAATTCCCCCCTTTGCGCTGTATAGATACAACTTAATTGCATATAATAACACACATTTTTCTTTCCTTCTTTTCCTCATTTTACTTTGACAGGTTATTCCTGGTTTTGTTATTATTGTCTTTTGTTATTAATACAAAATAAAGTACTACAAACCTTGATAAACTTGATAAAGTACTAAACGCGAAACACTGGCCACATGTCAGCTCCCATGTTGCTCACACCCCCTTCAATTGTTGCTCATATCTATGAATGCCACATAAAAAAGAAAGTGTTATAACTAATTTCCTCACACTGTTTTCTTGTTATTAATAAGCATGTGTATCCCTCCATTGCTCCTACATGGTAATTACCTAATTTTCAGGTTCACTTGAAAAACAATCAGCAGCGGGCAAATAACAATATCTCTAATTCGGGGACGCTGGCAGACGCAAGTACATTGAATACAGTGCAGCCCCATTTGCACTATTTAATTAGTTGCCAAGCATTTTTCAAAACATCTGATTAAGAGAGCAGGCCCCTGCAATCTGCTGAACGAGAAGGATGAGAATGAAACCACACAATACAGAGTCTATAGTAGTAAAATAAGTTTACCCACACATGTGGACAGTCTCTACGAGGAACACCCGTCATGTCACAGATCAGAAAGTACATCCATCTATAGATAACATCTAAAACAGCACCACCTTCTGCTTTATCACTCCCAGATTAGCCGAGCCTGTGTGTTTATTTATTATTTATTTGTTACATTATTATAGCACCTTTATCCAAGGTGCTGTCCATATTACACACAGTAAGAAATCAGAGTGAATGACAACCAAGGCATACGAGAAAATTAGAGTCATGGTGCAGCCAAAGGCCAGCAAAAAACAATATGAAAAAAGGCAGACTGCAAATTAAAAAGTTTGAGGCTAGATTAGAACGAGAGTAAATATGGGAGAGAATTCCATTGCTTCAGAGGTAATAAAGTAATTGGAAGGAGCGAAAACGAGAGGAAGCACAAGGGCTGTGGGCCGAGGAAGAGAAAGAGGAAAGGGAGTTGTAGATCAAAGAGCCCTAGCAGGGTAATATAAAGAAACTAAAGAGAACATGTATTCAAGAGCCAGTGCATGAACGCATTTAAAAACCAGAGAAAGAAAGTTAAACTGGAACCGTGGTTTAATTGGAAGTCAACAAAATAAGAGCAAAAAGGGAGAGCTATTTCAGTTTCATGCCATAGCTCAGGGGCAGACATGGGGTTTAATGGCCTGCCAGCCCGAGCTTTGGTTGCGGGCTGTTAAACCCCATGTCTGCCCCCCAGCCGGGGCGTGAAAGCTATTTGCACCGCGGGAATTATCAGGGTGCTGATAGCATTCTTTTTTTTCCCTTCTGACGGGAGATGAGCTCAGCACAAGCCCAACTCCCGTCAGAGAAAATAAAAATGTCCAAAAAAATGGCTGCTGCCATTAAAATAGAGAAGGGACTATGTCCCTTTTTGATTTACATCGGCCATGGAAAACATGTTCCAAAATGGCCACCATCATCCGACAAGGCACCTAGTCCCTTTTCTTTTTTAAGGGCTACGGCCAGATGGTAGGAACATCCCGTCTGGTAAGTTGGAGTCGGGGGAAGGGGAATTAGATTTTCATAATATGGGGAGGCAATACTGAAAGCTTCCTGTTGCCTCCCCACGTTAGAAAATAAAAGAAAAAGGGGGAAAAAAGCACCACCTGGGGTAGGGCTTTGGGTGGCTGGAACAGTGTGCGGGGATTGTGTATTCTCGCCTGCTGTTCCAGCAACCTGATTGGCTGAGCGCTCTTCCACGGGTGCGAATAGACGTATATTGTAATCCAAACAATATTCTAACAGTCTAATGAAGAACACAACAAAAAGGAAAAAAAGAGCATAAGCAGGAATACAAATGTATAGAGAACAACAGTAAATAAGACGAGACAATACACACGTTTTTAATAATAGTTTTGTAGAAGATAAAAGTTAATAAATTGTGAATTTTGTTGATATTAAAGAGGTAGAAATGGCAAGATTGAAAAATAGTAGAAATTTGGGTTTGAAATGAAAAAGCAGAATATAAAATAAATCCCTAGTTACGTAGGAGCATGAGGGCTGCCTGTAAGCCAAGAGGTGGAAAGGAGACAAAGCAAGGCAAAGTGATAGAGCCCAAAAAAGAAAACCAAAAGTGTGGCAGTACTTCATATGGAATAAATAGTAACCAAAACTGGCCACTAGCATGCATTGCTGGAAAACGGTGTAACCAGGGAAGGCAGGGGTCAAGTTGGATACCCCAGGGGTCAAGTTGGACACCACATCTCTTTCATCCCCTATGCTGCAACACCATGCGCTAAACATGTGAAGAAGTCAAATGATGTGAGTTGCTACCCTCCCCATACCATCAGATAAGCATCCTATCACCACAAGGTTGCATAACTACCCTTGAAAATATGTGCAACTGTGTCATTGCTTGGAACACCAAGCACTACCGTTAGTACCACAGTGGTGCATAGCAGTGATCCCACTTTTCGTCAGGCCATTCTTGTGAATCATTTGAATGGGGCCAAAAATATGACAAGTCACATGACCAGTAGCGTATGCTCAAAGCGTACCTGCCTATAATTTTGGCAATAGACCATTTGCACCATTTTTTTATGGAATCCCCAGGATTATGGGAAAGCTGATCACCGTCGGGAAAATCCTGGCGTTTTTTTTTTCCCCACAAGGTAATAATTCAATTGTACGGCATTATTATGGTTATATTGTGTTGCTAGAGAATAATATAGTGCAGGCCAATAAGGCGGGTTTTAGACCCGGTTTCTGCAGGGTGGACCATTGTTTCATTTTGTGTACAATTATTGATCAATATTGCAGGGTCAGGGGGGCCATTTTATATGCAGCATTCCGTGACCTGGAAAAGACATTTGATTCCACGACTGGAGTACACTTTGGCACTGATTAGATGCTATTAGGATGCTGCCGGGGCTGTTGAACCTAGTTTAAACTTGTTATGCGGATACCATGACCATGCAGGCTCAGCAGAGTTTAACCTCGCCAAACAGACCAAAGGAGGTGTGCTCGGTGAGGGAGCAAGATCGCCAGTGCCGACGGGTAGGTCCGGAGGTGCTGCTGGAGCTGACAGCCAGCCAGAGCTGTCCTGGGAAGACCCTCGGAAGACCGAAAGTGGAGCCCAGATGAACTGTCACATAAGCTACTCTGCACAAGCCGAGCTGCAGGAACAGGTGAGAAGGACCTGGGAAAGCCGGCGTGGAGCCCAGTGGGATACTGGTGGAAACAGCTCCATTACGAGAGCTGACCTGACTCAACGCCTCTCCCGACTCGAGGATATCAGCTATGTGTGGATCTAGCAGAAAGTGAGGTGGGTGAAAGAGAGAGAAAGGAAAAGCACACCGTGGAGCCAGGGAGTGAGAAGGGAAAGTGCCTCGGAGCACCCAGAGGCTGAGCACACACTACAAGGGGGAGAGCCTGAGAACATCCCAGAATGAGGAGTAAGAAGAAGAAGAATTCCAGAGTGGGGAGAGCGTGAGAACACAGAGTGGCGATTGAGAAGAAGGAGAACCCCAGAGTGGGGAGAGGCTTAGAACACCCCCGAGTCAGGAGTAGAGACTGACAGAACCCTAGTGAGGGGGTGGGGGGTGGAGTGAAAGAGTAAAAGAATCCCTAAGGGCAGAAAAGACTGAAAGAATCCCAAAGTGGCAAGATACAGAGAGTGACCTGGATTGGGACACATGGATATTCTTCCAGCACACTAAGAACTGTCTATTTTTTTGGATCTTAAACCACTGTCACAAGCCTTTACTAACAGGGACATGGTTCGGGCCTGAAAAGTCTTTCTTTTTTTTGTTTTGAGATTCTCTTTTGAGCTAGGGAAAGTAAGCAGTTTAGAGTAGGATTTAGGACAAGGACTTTTGTTGTTGTGTTACAGAAAATCCTGACAAGCACCCTTTTTGAATTTCTTTTATAGGATATAGACAGAGGTGGTAGACTTTGGGAAAGGTTTTTTGGGAATTGACACCTTTAAACTATGCCTCATTGTCCGAGTCCTGATTCTGACCTGCCACAGAACTTTCTAAATATACTAATTGTGTAGTAGAAATTGATTTGAAACTTTGTCTGTGTGCTTTATACATTTTGAGAACCTTTTTTGAAACATTGCTAAGTTGCAACTGTCTTGATGTATGTATTAACTGTTGTCATAATTTCTTTCTGACGATACCCACTACGTTTGTGGTATTGCTTACAACAATGTTCTCAGTGCCACAATTTATCAGGTTAATAGCGTTTAACTGAAAACCCATGAATACCAGCAGTGATTTTTTGAAATATTCAGACTCATAAATATTGTGTCTCCCAACTATATTGTCTTAATTTATTATTCTACCTTCTCATGTTTGACCACGTTGCCTTTGCCCTTGTTTGCACCCAGCGTTCGCCCACAAAAGTGTCACTGGCCTAGAAGGTATTAAACGGTCAGAGAAGCTGCCCAGTTGGAAGTCCTCCTCTCATCAGCGTGCTTCTGCTCCAGCAGCCCTCCCTTCTCACCTGGCACTCTGGTGTTGGACTGGTTGCCGTTGTTAGCTTATGCCGTCTTCTTTATGTGGGGCGCGTTTTGCTGTTGAGGTTCCTGTTTCACCATACATACCATGCTCTCCCGATGATGGCGTCTCAGTCTTTAAAAATCATTATCTTGGCAATGCTTGGCCTCGGGGTGCAGGGCACTAGGGTGGTGTGCAAATGCCAACATGAAGACCTTTGGGAGACCTGCCCTTGGCAGTGTTTCTTTAATCACCTTCTCAACAAATTGTTCCATGGGCCCCAAGACACATTTTCAGGCACCCCAAGGATTGCAATGTTGTCAAGACTAGTGTTGGGCATAATCGTTAGGTTCCGCTGCGCCAGGCGCGAAAACAAAACCTGTTGGATTTCAATCTGCTTCACCCGTCTCCAACATTTCCAGGCCTGCAGATTCAACCAAAATCTTTGCTCTCGTACATACATCGGGTTTTGAAATGCAAAATGTTTGCAGGTGCGCACAGGCCTCTCTTATCCCTTAGAGTGAACTCTGCTGAAAGTCATGAACCGGCTTCGCTTTGGCCGATTCTCTGCATGCACAATGCATTTCGATTTTGTTTCGGTCATGGTGTTTCTCAATAGTGTCCCTCACGCATTTCGCGTGACCTGCGTGTTTCTCTGTCGCGCGCATGCCCACCTCAGTCCATTTCGGTTTGTCTCACGCGAGACGCACGTTTTGTGATCGTACGCATGTGCTTCTCTTTGTGCGCCGTGCTGAATAACTTGAACTCCGAATATCTGTATCTTGAAAATGCACACTATGCCATGCGTTCTAGTTTCGGTACCGTATGCCACTGGTGTAACAGGGGCCCCAACAGCCCCCGCGGTGCGGGGGGCCCTGCTAGCACATGTCCTGGGAGGGGGCCCCACTTGGGAAAAAAAAATATTTTTTCAAAATCTTTAATTTTTTTAATTTCTATTTGAAATCACTTTGCCTTCATAAAGAAATTATTTCTGTAACAGAAATAATTTCTTTATGAAGACAGAATGACTACAAAAAGAAACTTTCTTTTAAGTCTGAGGGCTCCCTGTACCCCATGACATGGAAGAACCCAGGCTGGAGGCCTCCATGTCATGGGGTGGGGGAGCCCTATGACTTCAAAAAGAAATAGTTTATTTTTGAAGTCACTCTGCCTTCATAAACAAATGATTTCAGTTATGGTTCGGTCCTTTCAAAAAGAAACAATCATCCTCATTACAAGTTTGGCGGTAGCCTTGCCGGTAAAACCAGCAGGCTGCCGCCAAACCTGCGCTTTTTGCCGGGACCCGCCGTACCCAGTAATTGCCCATTCATGGGCGCCAGGAAAAAATGCTCCCCATTTCCATTTGATCCCTATAGGGTTCAATGGGAATGGGGAGCTCAGATGCACAGGCACCATTCAGAATGGTGCCGGTGCATCCAACATGCTCTGCTCGCGGGTGCCGGTACGCCCACCAGATCAGACCTGGCGGGCGGGAAGGCACCCACGAGCAGAACTCGCAGTTTGCCGGTCTGGTAACAACGGTACCAGCGAGATTACCGATACCGTTGTTACCAGACCGGAAAACTTATACTGAGGCCCAATTTCTTTTTGAAGTAATAGTGCTCCCCTCAACCCCATGACGTGTGCGTGTGTGAGCGTATTGCGAAAGGGTGAACACTTAAATGCGGAGGTGGCTGCCTGTGTGAGTGTATGGTGAAAGGGTGCACACAAATGTAAGGGTGACTGGGTGTGCGTGTGTGCGTGTACGGTGAAAGGGTGCACACTTAAATGTATGGGTGGCTGCCTGCGTGTGCCTGCAGGGTGAAAGGGTGCATACTTAAATGTATGAATGGCTGCCTGCGTGTGCCTGTATGGTGAAAGAGTGCACACTTAAATGTAAGGATGGCTGGGTGTGCATGCGTGTATATAGTGAATGGTATTTGTGCTTGTGTTTAGGGGCGCAAAAAAACCTACATTTCGGGGGCTGATCCTTCAAATGTTGGGAGATGCGCTAACTTCACGAGTGGTGGCAGAGTCAAACCTATTTGTGTAGGGGCATCTAACTTCTTTAGACATTTTTATGAGACTATTCTAGTGCAGCTTCAATGTTACAAGCAGTTAGCTCTCTCCTTTAAGTGTGAAAACACCCACTTATGAACTGTTGTGAGAATGAACGGTCTCCTGTTCCCTTTCTACCCTTCCATTAACTTCCCTGGCATGAAAGTACTAAACACACATCACAATTTCAATTGCCTAAAACATTTGGCATTTGAATGCAGGTACTAACAGTGAAATGCTTTACGTTAGTAACTGCTGGGGCCTTGTTAACAGCGAAACCCAGGTGCCGTTTAACATCTGTCTCCTGTTCTGTCCGGCAACTGCTCTGAAAGTCAGCCAGGTTGAGTCAACATAGCCCAAAATTTCTTGGGGTGAGTGCTGCAGCCCAGTCAACTGAATATTGTTAAACCCCTACTTGTGTTTAATGCCTTAATTACTTATTGGTAATCGTCATTACTCCTAGCCCTATTCTTCCTTGTCCCTGTGCTTGTGTATGAGGTAGTACTTGTGTGTGAGGCAGTATGCCTCATACACAAGCACTGGGATGAGGTAGGTACATGGAGGTAATGCCTGACTTAGCTACCTGTATGTTCATTACTCCTAATGCCACTCTTTCTCATCCCAGTAGTTACCTATGAGGCAAGGAGCCTCAAACGTAAGCTCTGGGACATGGAAGAGGGACGTGAAGGTAATTCTGGGCCAAGGAGCTGACTTTGGAGGTTGGGGTAGGGCATAAGAAGGAGAGGGGATGTGTGGGAAGTGGGATTGTGCGATAAATCATAATGGTTGTCCATGTCCAGGCTAAGCAGGCATTATATGTGGTATTAGTGGCTAGAGAGGCATTTTGGTGCAGCCAGTCTAGTTATTCCTCAGTTTGGTATGACTTTTTTTTAACTGCGCATGTCTGATAAAGCAGTCCTGCTACATGTAATTACCTGGCTAGATTGGCATTTGGGTGCTGCCAGACTAGCCATTTCTTACTGCAGCATTGTATATTTTTTGAAGCATCTGTGATAAAATATGATATAAGTCTATCACAACACGCCTGTACACAAGAGTTTCTTGGCGCGAAGAGCAATGGAGTGAAGATAGAGGGTGGACAAGACACATGATCTTACTAGGCCTTGTGTCATTCAAATCGTGCAAGTACGAGAATGAGATATGCAGGGGAAAGGGAAGGGGGAAGTGCAAGGAAGAAGGGAGGGGAAAACAGGGCTGTAATGCTCTGAGTAAGTGCAGCCAGGACAGTGCAGCTCTGGGTAGTGCACGGAGAACAAGGGACTGTAGGGTTACAGTTACAGTCCCTTGGTGAGTTGTAGGCTGGAGGCAGTGCAAGGGTGACTGATCAAGAAAGAGCCTCGACTCAGTGAGACTCTGAGGGTAGCCAAGCAACCAGTCGGTACAGCAGACAGGTAGGTCAGCAGGGGAGGGAGAGAGCGAAAGCAGAGGAGAAGAGGAAAGTTTTGAGCTGCTTCCGGAACATCAGGTGGTCCGCTAAAGTTTGAGAGGGGCAGGCGGGCTATTCAAGAGGGAGGCATCTGCAGAGGAGAAAGATCTACCCCCCACTCTCTGTGTGAAGAAGCGTCTAGCCCTTACAGAGTTGGAGGTATCCAGGGGAAGGGCTCGAGAAAAAAGGTATTTTGGAAGAGAGCATTGGATGTAGTGTGGGCCCGACCCCAGAAAGCCTTGTAGATAATGCAAAGGGTCTTAAACTTGATTCTTGCAACCACCGGGAGCCAGTGGAGAGACTTCAGGGTTGTAGAGATATGATCCATGGGCTTGTGGCCAAGGATAAGTCTCGCTGTCCTGTTCTGGATTAGTTGTAGAGGGCGGAGAGTATAGGAAGGCAGCTTGAGATAGAGGCTGTTTGCAGTAGTCCAGCCTGGAGAGAAACAGGGCTCTTGAGACAGTGAGCTTCTGGGGGAAAGTGAGAAAGGGAAGAGTCCCTTTGAGGAGGAGCAGCTGGTAGGTAGTGGGACTTCTTGGCGACGTCCGAGATGCAAGGAGAGAAAGAGAGAGTGGAGTCGAAGATGACACGAAAGGTTTTTTGCCTCGCAGGAAGGCGAAGGAAGAGGGCCCAAGGTAGTCGGCCTGAGTGAGAGAGGGAAAGCAGGGGCAGGGGTCCCAATGAGAAGGATCTCCATCTTAATGTCACTAAGGTAGATATCGTTGGAGGTGCACCAATCCTGAATCACGGATAGACAGTTAAGAATGAGCAAGAGATGAGAGGAGCCTGAAGGAAAGCTGAGTGCCATCCGCTTAAGACTGAAAGTTAGAGGAGAAGGTAGAGATCAGTGGGCCAAAGGGGCCAAGTAGAGGTTGATAAACCAGGGTGAGAAGATAGAGCCCTGGGGAAGGCCACAGGTAGAAAGAGAGGTGGCAGAGAGAAAGGGACCAAGTTGGACCTGGAGGGGCTGGGGGGCAGTCCAAGAGGAAGGAGGCCAGCCACTCCAGGGCCTGATCTGTGATGTCCAGGTTCTCACGTAGTGGATTGGTCAGGATGGCGTGGTTGACTGTGTCAAAAGTAGAGGAAAGATCAGGGAGGATTAGGACAGAAGAAATGCTGGAATCAAGGTTAGAGAGCAGATCTTCACGAGTGTTCATGAGAGAAGTTTCTGTGCCTCTGGCAGCTCTGAAGTCAGACTGATGGTCATGGAGACAACCAACAGATTCAATGTGGAGAGTAGGCTGGGAGATGGCCATCTTTTTTCCAAGAGTTTGCCCAGGAAAGTGGTGATGGAGATTAGGCGATAGTTTGCCGGCCAGGTAGGATCGGCAGACGGCTTCTTGAGGAGTGGGTGCACAAGGGAGTGCTTAAGGGGAAAGGGGAATGTTCCAGTGGTGAAAGAGTGATTACAGAAATCGGCTAAGGTGCAGCGAGGGTATCAATATGGTCCTTGATGGTTCTGGAGTTACAGGTTAGCAGCTGTTTGGATGACACTTTCATGGATCGGACTTGTCTAGAAACCTTGTCAGGTGTTGTCAGAGAGAAAGAGGAGAAAGGAGGAGGACAGGTAGAGATGGCCAAAGGGTGGCCAAGAGAGGAAGAGGGAGAGGAAGAGGAGATAGTTGACAGGATGTCCTGAGTTTTAGCAGAGAAGTGAGAGACCAGAACCATGCAGAGGGCCTGGGAAGGAACAGGTGAGGTGGAGACGGCAACAGGATTGACCAGTTCCGTGCAGATTTTAAAGGGTTTGGCCGTGTTGTTAGAGTCAGCAGAGACCCGGGCTCCAGTGTGTGCTCTCTTCTTGATGAGTGTTATTGCTTCGACTGGCATTTTTGGACAACCAGTCTAGGTATGTCTAAATGTGGCCTGGCATGCTTTACTGTAATGTTATAACGTGTCTACACTGGTCTACATTCTGCAGCCAGTGGGACATGTTTCCAACGTGGCATGACATTATTAATAGCAAAGCATTAATGTTCCTGTGCACTGTTGGTGACTAGCATGTATTGGGTTGGTGTTACCCTACAAAACAATTGAAAACACTCTGGCTTTTTAGCCAATTATTCTAAGAAAGTGTGCTGTATATTGCATTAAAACACATATTTATATCTTTTTCCTAGTACAGCGTGCGGCATACCCCTTCAGCAGCACCTTCATGCGTATTGTGCAAGTGTGATAATCTAGGCCTGCCAGAGTGTAGCACAACCCGTGATTTGTTGCCGAGGTGGGGGGGGCCCTCAGAAAGGCTCGCAGGGGGACCCCCACATTTTGTGTTATGCCACGGCCGTGTGCACGATTAATACATCATGTGTGATGCCAACCATGTTGCCAACCACTTTGTGCATGCACTTTGCTTATTGTTTTGCAGCGGACTGGGAAGCATACGTTTCTCATGCACACACAACGGTAAGCACATGAAACGGTGTGCTGTTATTGGCTACATTGTTTGTGGCCCTGACTATATAAATTAAGCCTTACATCCAAGTATCCACAACACCTCTTCTGTTTGGGAGAGGAGGAGTAGCAGCAGCACTGACAGCACCAGCAGCACAACCCCTTCTTGCAGGAGCAGCAAGACTAGCAGCCAGGGCCACCAGCAGGACCAGCAGTGAGGACAACTAGCAGAAGGAACACCAGCATCATGACCACCAGCAGCAACCAGGAGGAGCACCCTCAGCAGGTACCAGCTCATAATGGCGACAGGAGACGATTCCCCATCGCATGTAGCCACAAGCGGCAGCAGCACACTACCAGAGGGGGAGCAGGACCTTTTTCCTTGAAGCACAGCAATGTCAGCATACGAAAGCCTTGGTATCCTGCTGTTCGATGTGGGCTTCAGCAAGAGAATGTTTGGCAACCCAGCAACTCCGCCTACATTCTGCCCCACCACCACCATGGAATCAGAGTCCATGGAGGCCACCATCATCGGACAGAAAGATCAAGCAGAAGAGGGGGAGGAGGAGGAGAAGGAGCCAAACCAGGGTACCACTCCTTCAACCTACTACTTCGCATCTCCCGATTGTATGTCGCCAGTCAAGGGACCTGAGGAGGACTCACAGCAGGCACCAACAGTACAGAGGTGGAAGAGGGAACCCACCACTGCCACCACTGCACCATCAGCTATCACCACCACCACACCAGCAGAAGACACCATCACCACTGGACCAGTAGCCACCACTGCACCAGCAGACGACACTACCACCGAATCAGACTCTGAGGAAGTCACCATCATCGTCCTGGAGGATGATAAGGCGGAGACATCCTTCACGATGCATCACCTTCCTTTACCAGTCAAGCAGAGTCTGCATCAGCGACAGCATGCAGGAAGAGTAAGACGGGTACCGAGTGCCACCAGCAGCAAAGAAGCAGAGAAGGGCAGCAACGACTACCATTAGTCCAGAAGCTTGCATCAGCACCAGAGCACCAACATTTGCCAAACCAGCAGCCGTACCACACTACAGGACCAGCTGCCACCCCCTGCACCACAGAATGCTGTCAACCGCACCACAGAGCCAGCAGCCACCAATCACACAACAGGACAAGTATCCGCTGGATCGTCAGCTCCCACCAACACTGCTGGACAATTGGCTCCCACCAGAACTACGGGAACATCAGGCACTGCTAGCACCTTCAGATCAACATTTCCAGACCAGCAGTCGCCACCAGCAACACATCTGGAGGCAAGTAATGGACCTGGAAGCACTTCACCTTTCCACCCGGAGTTGACATGATTATGGCTGCTGCAACTGTCATCCGCCTCCACTATGGTTAAGAAGTTCGAAGGGAAGTCGTTTGCACATTGTTGCTAGGCACATCAGCCATGTCCCTACACCTGAAAAGGATACACAAGATCCCCAGAAGTTCCAAGGGCCCAGCAGCACTACTGATGACGACGACCAGAGGCAGTGCATCCACCAGCAACCCAAGAATGATGACCTCCATCACAACAACTGACACAGCATCAATGAGGGACAGCGCTTCTCAAAGTGCCTCAGCAAAGAGACTGAAACCTCTGGTGATGATGACGAGCATGCCACAGAAGCATGCTCGTAAGGTCCCTGATGTTCCAGCTCTATTGTGTTGTGTGAGCCCAGTAGTGCCGACACAGGGATGCAAGCCGGTCCTTGGCGGCTTGATTCAATCATGCCGGTTCTGTGGGTTGCTTCTCGAGTGTGGTGCGATGCTGCTTCAATATTTGTTGGGTATTTCCCACAAACACATCAAGAAGCATCACTCTGCAGAATACAGGGCTATGATGAATGAGAAGCGACGCATCAAGCAGACGATTGTCCCATCCACGGCCGACACTCAGCAGAGCAGCGGAGAAGGACAGGGGCATTTGGAGCTGGATGATCGCTACACACATATATACACACATGTACACAATTTCCCAACAAACCACCAATTTGTCGTTTGTTTTCTCCTAGGACCGAGAGCCTGTTCTAAGGGAGCAGTGCCGTTGGCAAGGCAAGTGGTGGTGATGGGGCCTCACCATAAAACAAGGAGGAAACCCTGGCAGGCCAGCACTCCAGGAAATGATAAGTACCCCTTGATTGTTTTTTGACTGTATTTGTATTTTATTTTATTTACACCGAGCCTTCACCAAAGTGCTGAACAATATGATAAAAGCAGTCAATTCAAGGAGTACATTCTAAATAATGAGTAGAAATAATGGGGGATAAGGCTCCCTTATTGGAATGAGCAGGTAAGAAATGAGATCGGAGATTAGATTGAAAAATATGTATGGAAGAAGAGGAACGGATAGAGAGTGGGAGGGCGTTCCAGTACTTGGGGCGAGTAGAGCGAAGGATCGGAACCGAGGGGAGGCATAAGGGGGTTTGGGGACAGAACAATGGAAGTGGTTCTGGGAGTGCTATGTGTGTCTGCGAGAATAAAGCGATATAAGGGAAGGAAGATAGTGAGGGGGCAAGACCATGGACACACCTGACAGCAATAGAAAGAAAGTCAAAGAGAAGATGAGACTCAAAAGGTAGGAGAGACATACAGAGAGAAGGAAATGGAAGATCGAGTAGTGAGGGAAAAAAGAAGACAAACAGATGACTTAAAGACAGAACGGTGGGGGGCAAGTGAGAGGCAGGAAGACCAAGAAGAAGGGCAGAATAATAATCAATACGAGAGAAAATCAGAGAGGTTATAAGGAGTTTGGTTGCATGGAAGGAAAGGCAAGGGCGTTAACGATGGATCTTGAATAAGGCATAGCGAGAGGAACAAGCTATGTTAGAAATATGGAGGCAAAATGAAAGAGATGGGTCAAAGGTGGCACCCTAGTTACGAGCAGATGAGGAGTAGGGGAAGAGGGAAGGAATAAAAGAAAGAGAAGTAGGGGAAGGTGGGGAATGGATGTAGCAGGGAAAAAGAGGACCTGAGTCTTCGATGGAGTATGGTGGAGAAAGTGGGAAGACATCCAGGCCTGAACAGAGGAGAAACAGCTACAAACACTAGAGTGTAAAGACTCAGAAAAGGAAGAAAAGGAGAAAAAGATTTGTGTATTGTCCGCAAAGAGATGGAATGACAGATTAAAAGAGGCAGAAAGGGAAAGTATAGAGGGAGAATAAAAGAGGCACCAGCACAGACCTTTGTGAGGCTTGTAACATAGGAGGAGCAGAGGTCTTACCAGCCCAAGTGACATAGTAGGAATGGTTAGATAAATAAGAGTGAAACCATTTGAGAACAGAACCAGAGAAACCCAAAGAGGTGAAAGTAGAATGAAGAACTGTGGGGTCGACAGTGTCAAAAACAGCAGAAAGATTGAGAAGGATAAGAATAAAGGAGAGCTTGGAGGGTTGACCAGAAAGGAGGGAGTTGGAGACATGCAGAAAAGAGGTTTCGGTCGAGTGGGACAGCCGAAACCCAGATTGAAGTGGGGTAAGTAGTGAATGGAGATTGAGGTAGAAGGATACCTGATAACACTCCTACCTCATTGCTTTTGACTATCGCTCTCTGTGTCTTTTACACACACATATACACACAATTTCCCAACTAACCACCACTTTGTCTTTTGTTTTCTTCCCAGCACCGAGAGCCCATTGCGAGGGGGCAGTGCCATTGGTGGGGCAATAGGGCGGTGATTGGGCTCTTTTCAATTCAATGTTGGCATTTCACAGACTTAAAGAGAGGACGCCATCAACACATATCCACATACTCACAAACAATTTGTCATTTATACAATAACACAAAAACACAAAATGTAGACAAATACAACGATATATATTTCTATGCAAAACCATAAGTAAGTAACTAGAAATCCACACTATGAGGTATCCACATTTACTTCAAAGACTTCACTTTTCAATAGATGAATGTAGTGATGTGAAGAAGGGAATACTAAACACAACATGCAGGAGTATTCGCGACTGCAACCCATCACTGTCATCGCTGCCTGTATATCCATCTTGAAGGGGGGTTGGTGGCCAAAAAGGGGTTGTGCCTGGGACATAGATTCATCTTGCAGATGTGCCGCTACACCCTCTGATGCCCTGGCACGAGGGCTGTCCTCAACATGTGACAAATCCCCAAAGAGACCCATACTCAAAAGGTGGCAATAACTAACATATTACTGCATCCA
Organism: Ambystoma mexicanum; assembly: GCF_040938575.1. NCBI lineage: Eukaryota > Metazoa > Chordata > Amphibia > Caudata > Ambystomatidae > Ambystoma > Ambystoma mexicanum. The sequence goes on from NC_090929.1 coordinate 665,488,358, forward strand.
CCGTCACAGGGAGACCGTCCATCACCCTCAACTGAAATGGCAGGACCACTGCCTGTGTTGGGGAAGACTTCCCTAGTTTGTCCTCAAATGTTTTTTGAGACCTCGCAAATATGGAGACAGGCTGCTCTTAAGCAAGAAGAACATGTATATGCTCTCTTCGTACAAAAAAAGTAGCAGTTAGGAATAGGCCATTACTTCAAATTGCACAGATCTGTGGGTCTGCCTGCAAGGTTTTATGTCTATGGGCCGTGTACAAATAATAATAATAATAATAATAATAATAATAATAATAATAATAATAATAATAATAATAATTTAGCATTTGTATAGCGCTTCGAACCCTCAGGTATCTGAGCGCTGATTATTTTTGCCCACAGTGTGTGGTGCTCATTTATCAACCTCGGAAGGATGAAAGGTTGATTTTTGCCCTGCCGGGATTCGAATCTGTGTCAGCAGGCTCTCCACGGATGTCAAAGCGAGCGCTCTACTTGCTCTGCTATCGGACAAAAGGTTGCACCAGCGATTGCAGCACAAAGACTGCATTCCACAGGTGCAGCATTTAAAGCACAGCACTCTCCTGGACCCTGTCGGCGGTGCCCACCGAATCTCCAGCCGCTATGCAGCACCCTCTGCCAACATCCACCCACTTCCACTCGCTCGCCCACTTACCTGTTGCAGAATCTGGACTCTGGCTGCCTGCTTCCCTCCTCCTTGTGCTGTCTGGACAGCACAGACCTGGAAGCCTGGGCACAGCACATTGTGCTTTTGTGTCCAACCTATTGTGCCCCAGCCTTCCGGGGTAGCGCTACTGCCTGCACGAAGAACAACATTTTCTTGCACCGCATCCCCAGTTCCTCGCCTTCTGTATTCTCTTGCACTGTGCACCCACACTGCATGTTCTCCAGAATGCTCTCAAGAAGAACAATGAGTGGCAATAGTTTATGCAGACTCAGTTCCACACAATTCACCCTCACAGTTGCCTCCTCAAATGACTGAAGTATCTTGCAGACAATGCCAATCAAGTGCCCCAGGCGTGCTGACACAGCGTTGCCAACCAGTGCCTTGGCTTGCTGGGTTGCCATGCAATAGTCAAATATGGTGAGATGTTGTTCTAGGAGGCCTTCCAACATACAGAGGATGGAATCTGAGTGAGGGACAACCTGCACTTTGATATGGTGGTGTGGCAGACGGTGTGTGACCTGGAAGCGGGTCAATGCATTGCGCACAGTATTGGAGCAGCTGACATGTGCACATATCTTGCACGGACACTTGGAATGTGTAAAACATGGAAGGTGGGTTATATTGGCCTGGTAAAGGGCTGACACAATATTGCTATCATTGGCCCTCATTCCTAGGTTGGTGGTAGTCATGGCGCTATTTGCGCCATGACTGCCACCAACAATGGTACCGTGTCCGGTTTGGTGCAATGGGGACTTATCGCTCTAGTCAGACCTTGGCGGGTCCCCATTCACCAAACCATTACCCATTCCCATTTGAGACCCCATAGGACTCAATGGGAATGGGGAGGGCGCAAATAACAGGCCGGCGTATGCCAAGCCCGTTATTTGCACCCAGGTCCCAGGTCGCCCAGGTCCCTTAACGGGTCCCGTCCATAACACCTGGTCAGACCAGACATTAAGGAAGGGACCCGCTAAGGGACCTCGTAGTAGGGCGGTAAGGGATTACCGGCACCGGTCTCCTTACCGGTGTGCGGTATCCCTTACCGCCCTACTCGGAATGAGGGCCATTGTCTGCAGTAACACAGCCAACTTTGAGAGAGCGTGAACGAAGCCATTCTGCAGTAACTGATTCAAGTTCTACGCGAATGTCTGATGTCTTGTGTGACAACAAGTCAGGCACTTGTCCACATGTCCATGGTAAGGTGAACTTTCTCAGTACCCGACCCTTGCAGTGCCTTGAGCAACTCTTCCACCACCTTTCTATACAGAGCTGGAACAGCAACCATGGAGAAATAATACTGACTTGGCATCTTCCACCTTTGGTACAGCGCATGCCATCAGTTCTTTGAACCCCTGGTTCTCTACAAAGGAGAAGGGCAGCAGTTTCACAACAGGTATCTTTGATGTGTGACCCTCTAGTTGCTGTGCAATCGGATGTTTGCCACCATTAGTCATTTGTTTCTCCAAAGACTCTGTAAGAGTCGGCTGGCACATGTGGCTGGCAGTGGGTGTTTTTGTCATAGCACTGGATGTTCGTTGACCTTGTAGTTGGGGCCCATCACTCGTACAGCTCCTCTTCTGGTCCACTTGACTCCATCGCCACCTGTGGTCATTTGTGATCTGGGCTGTCTGGACCAATGTGCAGAGATGTGACCCTGCCTTGCTCGTGCCACCTCCTTTTGAACAAGGAGCTAACTGCAATATTACTCCTTGCTTTGTTAGCAGTGAAGTAAACCCACACTGCTGATTTTCCATTGAATGGGCTACAGTTGCAATCAGTTTGTGGGCATGTGGTTGGTGCCAGTGACATGAGAGTATACGCTTGCTGCTGCTAAGCCCTGTTGTCAGACTCTATGCAAATGACTTCCTCATGTTCTTCAACGACAGAAAATTCTTCAACCCTTTTGTTGTAAAAGTCCTCATCAGAAAGACACAGGGCCTCATTACACGGACGGCGGTGGACCAAGGTGCTATTAGTACCTTGGTCCATGCCGGTAAAATACCGGCACCGCCTTGGTGGAAAGGGGAATTACCGCCCTATTCCAAGGTTGGTGGGGCGGTAATTCCCCTTTCCCCCATTGCTCTTCCCCATTCCCATTTTTGCCCCATAGGGCATAATGGGAATGGGGAAGGTGCTAATTACGGCACTGCAAATTGCGGTACCGTAATTAGCTCCCTGGTCCCTTTGCGGGTTGGTTTTTAACGCATGCAAAAAGCAGGCATTAAATTCTCCAACCCGCAAAGGGACCTCGTAGTAAGGCGGTAAGGGTTTACCGGTACCGGTAAAATACCGGTACCGGTAAACCCTTACCACCTACAGTGTAATGAGGCCCACAGTGTGTTTGTTGATTCGTTATTTGGGCAGGCTCTGTCCGCTGGCACTGCCCGCAATGCCTCATTGTGTTGCCACTTTACATTCTCATGGCGACTATCACTGGTCACCGGTATCCCTGCCAGTGACTGTGTTAACCCACAATAATGCAGAGGAGCATCACCATCTGTGTCGATTATATCAGCCAAAACAAATGCAGCAGGCACAAGGCATGTGCAGTTCATCAAGTTATTTTATTTGCATTGGTTCTGTGAAAAAGCAACATGCACAGCCTATTAGCAGCTGGGCCACCCTACACAGATCCCTAATGAAAGTGGGGTAAAGTAGACATGTGGAAGCATGATGAGACAACACAGCTCAAATGCAAGCCCCCACGATGCATGAACGTTACACAAATTGACCCTGCCACCCCAATGCATGAGAGATATGCAGGTTGACCCTGATACCCTACACCTAACCCTAATGATAGTGGGAGCGATGGAGGCTTTTGGAGGCACGATGAGACAACACAGCTCAAGTACAAGCCCCCAACAATGCATGAGGGGTACACAAGTTGAATCTGCCGCCCTGCACCTGGCCGTAATGAAAGTAGGGATAAGGGGGGCATTTGGAAGCATGAAGAGACAATACAACTCAAGTACAGGCCCCCCACCATGCAGGAGCGATACACACGTTGACCCTGCCACCGTACCCTTGTCCCTGATGAAAGTAAGGGGAAGAGGGACATGTGGAAGCATGATGAAAAAACACTACTCAAGTACAGCCCCCTGCAATGCATGTGTGATACACAAGTTGACCCCACCACCACAATGCTTGAGCAATACACAAGCTGACCCTGCCACCCAACACCCATCCCTACTTAAAGTTGGCTAAGGGGGTCTTGTGGATGCATGATGAAACAACACAACTCAAATAGAAGCCGGTAACAATGCATGAGCAATACACAATTTGATCCCACCACCCTACACCTATACCTAATGTAAGTAGGGGTAAAGGGGCATGTGGAAGCACGTTATGTTTTGTTATTATTATTTATTAAGTGCAAAATTCGACCGAAGGCATCTTGGTGCTCCTCAACAGGGGGCGGACAAATTAAACTAAAAAAAGTCACATTTTAGGGCATTGTGGAAAGAAAGATGGTTTACTGTGGTCCAAAGAGGGCGAGGCAGAACATTTCACAGTCCAGCGGCCCCCAATCCAACTGTACTTCGTCTTGGGAACAGACAGCAAACAGGCATCTGCAGACTGCAGAGCTCGGCCTGGGACATAACGTCAAAATGTGGCCTGTAAATATTCAGCTCCTTGACCGTAGAAATCCCTGTGTACAAGACAGAGGGCTTTACATTTAATATGCTGAACTACCGAGAGCCAATGGAGTTTTCGTAAGACCGGGGAAATATGAGCGCAGCATGAGCGGAGGTAGCCAGCCACGTTGCAGAATTTTGAAGGACTTGTAAGTGTTGTGTGAGGTAGCCCAGTTGGGCTATGAATAGAGAGTTACAATAGTCAATAGAAGAAGTGACAAGAGCAGAGACCACAGGGGCACGGAGCTGCACAGGAATGAAAGGGAGAACTCGACGAAGGAGCTTGAGCTGATAATAGGCCAACTGACACACTGTGCCAATCTCTAGCTCCATAGAAAGAGTGGAAGAAAGTTTCACCCCAAGATCTTTTTCAATAGAGACAGGGAAGGGGAAGGGACCCAGAGAAGGTGGCCAGAAATCAGGGGGTCAAAAAGAAGATGCAGAAGGGGGCCCAGCACCAGCACTTTGGTCTTCTTGCTGTTTAACTTGAGCCAGTTGTTGCACATCCATTCCCCAAAGCCTCCAGGCATACGCGAAACATGGCCGCCGGCTCAGGAATAAAGAGGTCAAGGCGAACCAGGATCTGGGTGTTGTCAGTTTATGAATAGCAAAGGAAGCCATTAGAGAAGATACGTTTTGTCAGAGGTTGAACATAGGCATTGAATAAGATGGCAGACCCTTGGGTAACACCAAAAGTGAGGGGCACCACATGGGAATGAAATGGAGGAAGAGAGAGGGTCTGATGGCAGACTGAAAGAAAAGAAGAAAAACAACCCACGACGGTACCTGAGAGGCCGGCCCCCACCAGCAGATCCAGCAGTACACCATGATCAATGGCATCAAAGGAAGCAGAGAGATCAAGCAGTAACAAGGCTCTGATGCCGCATTTTGTCATGTGTCCGTGTGAGATCTTCCATAACGGAGACCAGCACATTCTCGCTGCGCCCCATCCTGGGCGGAAACCAGACTGTGATGCACGGAAGAAAGAAGATTCCTCAAGAAAAGTACTAGGTAAAGGACAGGACAAAGATTCCAAGAACTTCATAAGGAAAGGGAGAATAGAAATAGGCTGGAAATTAGCTGGGACTATGGCTGAAGAAGGGGAAGAGGACAAACGGAATGCACAATGAGACAACACAACTCAAGTACAAGCCCCCCACACTGCATGAGCAATACACAAGGTGACCCTGCCACCCAACACTCGTCCCTAATGAAAGTGAGGTTAAGGGGGGCATGTGGAAAGTTGATGAGACAACACAACTCAAGTACAAGCCCCCCACAATGCGTGAGTGATACATACATTGCCCCCAGGCCCCCATTACATGAGCAACGATACTCAAGTTGGCCCCACCATGCTTACCTACGAATGCAATGCAGTGCAACAGCAGTACAAGCACAGCATGGTCAGTGTTGTTGTGGTTGTCGAGGTTGCCTTGATCACCAGTCACAAAGAAAGCCAACTGCTACTGATGACCACACTAAAAAAAGCACTGATATGTACACTGGCCTGTGCAAAGCTCTTGCCTTTGTGCCTCAAATGATTGGCACAAAGATAATAGATAAAATAAAACCCACCCACTATTGGCCATTCCCTAATGGTTTCTACTAACACCCAATAGAGACCTGCGACCTAAAAAGACCAAAATGTTTTGCAGTTCCACGCAACACAAAACCTTCCGGGTTGTGAAATGTGCTGGTGCGCTGCAGAGTGGTTTGCACAAGTGAAATCTACCAGTAGTGCATGGAAGTCTCGGATCGCCGCATGAAACTTCCTGGCTCGTTAAACATACCGTTACATCAGCAAAAGGTTTGCCTGGATGAACACGGGTAATGGTGCACAAAATTCACGAAAACCCATGTGAGACCGCCACAGGGCGAAATAATCTGTTTTGCGAAATTCCATTTGCAGCGGAACCGTGCTGGTGTGAACCAGTGTGAACTTTTCCAGTTTCACTTTGTGTGTAGAATTTTTGCCTGGCACTAGTCAAGGCATGCCCTCTCTTCCTATCTTCTCTTTGGCAAATCATTATTTTGGCAAGGGACTTTGGCTCTGCTCTGATCTGCTCCTTTGGAATCTGTAAACTGTTTTAAATATTATTTTAATTTAATATCATTTCTGTTTTAAATATTCTTTACCTATCTTGTTCTGTCCCACACACTAAGAAGGTATTTGTCTGTGGTTGGCTCCATTGTTGCTTGTTTAGGTTGTATTCAGTTTTTTATTTATCAAGGAGAGGAGCTGCAGTGCAGCTTCAGTGACATCACATGACCCACCACTGGACTTCTTTTTAAATTCAGTACATCCTCCCGAGGCAGTAGTGGTAAAGTTACCTTTGTGGTCATGTGATACAAATGGGTGATGTTGCTGATGTGTATTTCATAGAGGTGAAAGGCAAGGTTAGCAATGTTTTGCCTTAGAGCAGCCCCCCACAGCCAACATTCAATTCTAGTTGGACAAATTGGTTTGTCAAGCTTTACATAATCTATGTGAACTCTACGCTGATAAGCCCCTTAACGTTTCATGAACCCTTTCCATATTAACCCTTTGTCAACCCTTAGGACGACTCTATGCATCCTGATATATCCTTAGTAGCAAAGTGAAGAATATGTGCAGTCCCCGCAGCAAAGACCTGAGAACCCACAGTCAAAACATTTCTTTTTCCACAGCACTATGGGCCATACCTGGCGGGCCGTGAAAGGGTTAATCTACCATCCATTTGATTTTTTGTGATCCATTTAAGAGCAATGTGAACACGTTTTTATTAATTGTATAAGAAATTATAATTACCCAAGCCTTCCACAGTCTCGCTTAAAGAAGCTCAAGAAGAAGGCATACCTACAATGGAAGATCTACTTAACCTAACAATTCATATGGATCCACAGGTCTCAGAGACGACATGGACAAACAATCGAACAAATGACTCTATTGTGATAATCATCGATGAATACAACCCTAGACATCCCGAGACTTTTAACTTCAAGTGCGAAGAAATCTCAGATATTTCTCTGATGCACTCAACCAGAGTGAGCAAAAGCAACGAAACATACAAAGAAATCTCAGTGGTCTCGCTAGTCAATTCAATAAGCATGCGCTGCGACAACGAAACTCCATCAAACCAACCTTCTGGAAATCAATCCACTCACAGAATCGCAGACTCAAAATGGCGACACTAATGAAAGCTGCTTATCAGTCGAAGATACCCACCAACCTATATTTGTAAACCCATTCCATCAAAGACAAAAGTATAGCCTGCTAATAGAAAATGTCACACACAGATCCGTGCCATTAGTACCAAACAGGATAAATGTACTATCACTTTTCAAAGCAATACCACAACTCAATAAAATTGGGACATAAGATATTGACTTGGTAACTTTTGAAGACACCCGCTGCCTCATTAAAATCCGATTAGCATTCCAAGATAAAAATGTGATGGAAGACATCTTGCTGATGGAAAAGAGACTATGCAAACTTGGATTCAAATGCACAAGCCTAACGAATAGCAATAAGGACTACCTGGAGAATTTGAAACCATACAGGCGCGAAGCCTCACACAAAACCCTGAATCTAGAAGAACACAACGACGACAGTGCACTTCCCACACAGCATAACAGGTCACCAACAACATCACATTCATCTCCCAGCCAGAAAAATGATCAGATCAAAGAGTCTCCAGACAATAAAATCTGACCAATCAGACGAGAATACGACGATCATGATAGATACCTCCAGGATACTTCCACCAACTTAAGTAACGTATCATAACCATTAAATCAATCTGAAGCTAAATGGTCTCTATGTTCATGGAATACAAGAGGGAATGCACATTTGTTTAACCACCCATCTCCTGAACTTGAATCACATCATTTGCCTACAAGAAACATGGCTTACAGAACCACCATGCTGTGACGGATTCCTAGTCTTCCTCAACCCAGTGCCTGAAAGAACACAGGGCAGACCATCCTCAGGACTACTTACGCTGATCAAAATTGACATATTCAGAGAATATCAACGCCTTGACTCAAAACACTGTAATAAAATTTCAAACTAAGGGGACCACTGAACATACCCCTCTTGTCCAGCATGCCCATGAACGACTAATCGCCATCATGAACCTATACTGGTATCCGACAGCCATAAATAACAACACCTTCCTGGACAGAGTATTTCTATCGATTGATAAAGTAATCAACAAACATAACTCCATGGAATTTTTCATCTGCTGAGACCTAAACATTCACTTTCACGCTCCTGACAGACAACTAATCGACCACAAAAATCTGTCAGCACATGCAGGAAGATTGCTCAAGGAAACAATGATCCGTAACCTCACGCTAACTGATCATGCAACCAATGAGAAAAACAATATCACACCGACCTGGTCACGAGGGAATTCAACGGCAATCATCAATTTCATCTACCTGTCCACTGACCTAAAAGCGTCCATAGAAAAAGTACACACTCTTCCAACGACGAAAAGTGACCACAACCAAATGGTAATACAAGGTTGGGGAATGCGACAACAAACAATGAGCCAACCAATGCTGCAACTTGAAATTACGGTGGCAAATAGAAGACTACGCATAAGTCAAAAGCAAACTGGCATTCTACCACACCAATTCCAACAAGAACCTATGGACGATGCAGACAAACTCAATTATCAATGATTCCTTATTCCTTTTTATAAGAAGAACCCATTGCACCCCAGGAAAGTACATGCCCACGCATACAATCCAGAAATAGCTGAGAAAAAAAAAGACACTACGGAGGACTCTTTGCTTATTAAGAAAAAACAACACAGAAAACACCACCACAAAAGTGAAAGCAGCGAAACAAGCAATCTCAAACTGGAGGAAATCATATTGTATGATTTTGCACCAAAAAGATGCAGAAGCCATGTTGGAAACATACAAAACACACAATCTGAGAGAATTATGGAATCTTTTGAACAACCACTCCCAAAATCAACACAAACTGACTGCAAATGTCACACAACAAAGATGGATCCAGCACTATTCCAACATATATGAGGCCCAGCCCTCAGAGATTGCATCAGTTGATATGGGTGAAAAAGAAAAATGACACGTCCACTGGGACATCCATGATATCATAGCTATGATACAGCAACTAAACACGTCCCGCGCCCCCGGCCCAGACGGGATTTCCAATGCGACTCTCAAGAAAGACCCTTAAATCTGGGCAACCCTGATGGGAAATATTCTTTTGCTGATCAACAAGCTAAACCAAATCCCGCCTTCGTGGCAGACCGCCACAATAGTAACGATCTACAAACAAGGTCCCAGGGACGATCCAGCAAATATTCGCCGCATTGCTCTACTTGACCCATTGGGGAAACTGTTTGCCTCAATCCTTCTGAAAAAACTCAAGAAATGGGCCTTCGATAACAAGCTCCTTTGCCACAAGACAGACAGGCTTTACAGAAAATGTTGGCACAAACATCAACTTGCTTCTACTAAATCTGATCAAGCATGAAGCCATAAAAAATAAGAGTACTGTCAATGCAGCATTCATTGACCTCCATATGGCGTTTGATGAAATATCCAGACAGAAATTATGGACCAAACTGGAGACATGGAAATGCCCAAGGACATCATTGGGCCCATCAAACATCTTTACTCGAAAATCTCAATAACGATTAGACTGTCCAAGGAAGGCATAACCACTTCCGCCATCCTAACATCTAATGGCCTAAAGCAGGGATGCCCATTGGCCGATACACTTTATAATCTGTTCACTGCAGATATTGAGAATCATCTCCCAAATAATGCTTTGAAACCTCCGAAGATCAACTCCACACCAATCCCAATTATGATATATGCAGACGACATCATTTCACTTGATAAAACAATATCTGGACTACAAAACAGCTTGCAACGATTCAGCGAATATATAGACCTAAATGAACTATCCATCAACACAAAAAAAACAAAAGTCATGTCACTTGCAAAACAGCGCTTCAAGAAAGGGAAACGACTGAACCTGTTTCTAGACGGAAACCCACTTAACAAAGTCAATACATTCAAGTATCTAGGAATCAATATCAACCAATCTAAGTTGGAAAAGCAATGGATAATGGATCTCGAAGAGAAAATTCAATCCTAAGCAAGACAAGGCTGTGTTTTACACCGCAAGTATGGTAAATTTTCTTTGAAACCCATTATCGCATACTACAGGCAAAAAGTAATCCCAACTATTACTTACGGAGCCGAAGCCATGATCAAGGCAAGAGCCATTAACTGGACAAAATGTGCAGCAATCTTTTGTCGAAAGATTCTACAGCTCTCGCCGACCTACCCAATGGCGAGAATAAGATATGAATAGCGGTACAATCAATCAACTCAATTGTTCTATGGAAACAGCTTGATATATTCCGCAAGATACTATCGGATGAGAAAACTCCTGCCATCCAAATACTAAGGTTTCACCCGAACACCATGAATAACTTTGTGTTACAAGCATGGAAAACAACCTAATACAAGAACTCGCAAACGAGGAGATATCACTCGAAATGCTACCCTTACAACCACAAAATGCAAAGTCAAAACTGATGAGAAATGACTGGATAAGCACCATGAACCAGAAAGAAAAGTACCACATGAACCTGCAATGCTCTACGGACACACGAGCGATCAACGAGATACCAAAATACTTGGCAATTTTCCAAGATAAGGAGATCAGAACAATTTACATAAAGATGCGGCTAAACACCATACCAACACGCTCCAACCTAGCCAACTCCAGATTGATTCCTTTCTCGGAACAACATTGTTGCTTCTGTCAAGACCTCGCGACACCAGAAACATTATACCACCTTCTGATGGAATGCACTGAGCTCGCCCCCCAGAGGGTCCGCTCTGGAGAACTCTTTGAGATCTCGTCGCATAACATGGACACAGAAACAAGATGGGCAATGATGTTGAATGGACAATCGAACAAGCTCATCTTTACAATCACCCAATTTCTCCAAAATATATTGGAACTGAACAAGAGAACAAAATGAACAAACCAGGTCGCACCCAGTAATAATAACAAGAGACAGAATCACTCCTTACACTTGTCTGAAACATAAGAATGTTATATCTTCGATAAATGAAAAGTTTAGAACTAAACTACATCATCTTAAATCTTATATAGAAACTTCACTTCAGGAGTGGGTCAGTGTAGCTTGGTATGATATGATAAGTAATTTATAACGCGCCTGTAGACAAGTGTTTCTAGGCGCAAGCCCCTACATCCTTTATCAGCGATCCAGACTGTAGCGTTGCGCTGACTTAGCGATACGTTTTATAACTGCCTGGGCTCACCCATATGGAAACCTTGCCAACCGTACTGGTGAGTCATGATTTCCCTGACACCCACTTTCTTTATCTCTGATCCATTGGGTAGCATTGGAAACATTTACCCAACAGCTTAAATTGTTAATTGTAGGGCACCACTCAGCACTTACAAGGTGCCACGGTTTGAATGAAGAACAGGAAATGAAGAGGGGACAGAGACCAAGAACCAGTTAGTACATCAGGAATCCTTCATAGCTAAATGCAAAGTCCTATACCAGTTGTTTTATACATATTATTCATGGCCACATATAGGGACCCCTTTGGAGTTAGAGTGAGGCATGAATGCACCTCGGTGCTGGGCTCCTGGTGGCTCAGTGCCCCTGACCCGCAGTGTCCACGTTATCCTTCAGATATAATTGAGGGTCCACTTGCATTATATATGTCTCATATCAAAAGATCAGAATAAAAAAGAGTAGCCTTCCTTTTGAGAATTGAAAGTAGCCCTGAGAAAGCTCAACAAAGGTCTCAGACCAATCCATGCCTTAGTTCTCACTGGGCCCAAGGTCCTGCCGCTGTAGGATTTCTGGGTGAAGCTGGATGGACACATTTTGCTATTTGATGCAGATATTAAGTGGCCTAGGGGTACGTAATTATGGATAGCTTGGGCAGTGTGACCATCATGGGGTGCGTGGTAAAAATGATGCTTTTAGGTATTAAGAGCAACTGTAGGGACTTTAGAGTAGGAGTGACATTGTTCTGTTGGTTTGCCTCCGGTTCTGGGTTGCACACGTGTATTTCACTTTTCATAATACCCCCGTGACCTCATCTGGAACCACTGTCCACCGCATAATTGGACCACAGCACCCTGTGATGCAGCTGGTAACATCACGCACACCTAGCTGTAACTTTGATCGTCTCCCACAGTTTCTCACATCTGGAACCACTCCCCGCTGCATACCCGAGTCACACCAGTCTAAACACTAACATATTTGTTTCTCTTTGATCTAGTCAGAACCAGTAGGCATGACTATGTCCAGGTTTTATGATACCCCCTGTGTGTTCATCTTTAATGTGTGTCCCCTGCACAAGGGGGCAACAGTGATTTGGGATCTGTAAACCTTGTGAAACCTCAGTAGTCGCTTAGCATTACACTGGAAGTTCACCAGGCTATTTGAATGTTGGAAGTGGCCCACAGACCAATTCACAGCGCAGGTATTCCAGCTCTGCTCGAAAGGAACATGACATATTTAATTATATTACTGGAGGATGCCTTCATTCATGTGATATGTAAGAAACCTGAATCCCTTTATAATACATGGACCAAAGAAAAAGTTGTGTGTCGTAGGCGGGATCAAGTATAAACCCACAGTTGAGCTTAAATATCGTCTAGAGCAGATATCAGAACTCACCAAGGTAAACATGCAAATGTTATGAATGTATACATCACTTCCTCAAGCAATTGGATCCTGGTGTGCACAAAAATGAGATCAAGCATAGTCCCCAAGATAATGTTGCTATTTCCAAATCAGTTAAAGAAAGCATTGATTGTGACAAGAGAAGCGGGGCATAGCTGAGTGCTCTCTCTCTCTTCTCTCTCTCTTCTCTCTCTCTCTCTCTCTCTCTCTCTCTCTCTCTTTTGGAGGGCGTGTTAATCTGTTCGAAACCGTATTTTCTTTCCTTAGTTTGTGAAGCCATTTTGTTTTGTGAAGCCAGTTTGGTTTGGACCATTAGTTTGTTTTGGGAAGCCAACATTTTTTACGGAAGGATTTAATTGTGTTTTTTTTAATTTTTTATGAAAATGTCTATCAGTGACTACAGCGATATTGATGCAGCGGCTCAGGTGAATTTGGAATGTTTGTCCTCCTACCTCGAATATGAAGAGTCGGAGGTACAGCTGTTAAGCATATTTGGTATGGTGAGGGAAACAGACAATAAACAATGCTGCTGCGACTATGGTGGTTGATGATGATGGAACTAGCGTGGCAGTGGTGTTGATGATGGACAGGGACTATAGATGGTGCAAATGGTGGTGGTTGTGACGATGAGGGGTGAGAGGAGGAGCGAAGAGATCAAAGGAGAATGCAGTTGAAATGGTGGAGGAGGAACATGCAGGGGTGGAGGTGGAGAAGGAAAGGGAGCAGGAACATGCAAGGGCAGTATCGAGGAGACAGAAGCGGGTGAGAGGCTGAAGGAGGAAAGTGCGGCACTGCCAGCAGTGCAGGGTCAGGAAGAGGCACTCATTATAATTATAACTGCTCTTTTTGGTTTATAAGCGTGGGATCAGGATGCAAACCTGTATTGTGCTGCGTTGTCTTGCTTCCAAAACAAATACGTTGCCCCTGAGCTATGCCCTCTCACTAAGCCCAATAATGATCCAAGACAGGCCAAGGAGTCTCTTCGGCGGTGCATGGAGGGAAAGTTGATGCCCCTCTTCATCATCATCCTCCAGGGCCTGGGATTATTTTAATGATCATGAGGAGGTTTTACCATCTGAAGTTGACACATTTGAGTGCACCCTGTGCCACGTGTCCCGCGGGAAGGGTATGATCTGTGCCAGCAATTCACTGGGTGCAAATGCTCTCCAGAAACGCCTACTCTGCTGGCACTGTCCACCCCCAACCTGAGATAATTGAAGAGGAGGAGGCTGGCCACTCACAGAACACTGTGAGATTGTACCACCACTGTCAACATAAGTGCGTCCCTCCAGTGATTGAGTCCTGTTCCCACATCAGTGGTATGATACCAACACACAAAAGGCCCCAAAACCTTCCAGGCGGCTTTTCGGCTGTGTGGGTTGCAGAGTTCTTGTCCCAAAGAGCTGGGACGCAGACAACATTGCCCTGCAGCTGGGGACCTGCTCCCTAGTATGCGCACAGATGGTTTGTCTCTGAGAACTTTTGGAAGAGGCATGAGTATCTAGTGGGCTTCAGCATTTTATGAAGCCCCTGCCAGACCACATTTTAAAATCTGACAGTGTCGTTGTGGTGCACTGGCAGTAAGGAGAACTGCCAATATGGTTTGGGATGGGGTTGATTTCATTTTCTCCTTCCATTTCTTCTTAAAATAAAAACCAAAACAAATTCAAAAGGTCAAACCTCACAATACAATGTCAAAACAACCCAAGAGTAGGTATGTTAGACTATGCTCAAGATAGTTTGGTTCAATTACATGTTTTGGTTGTAGAAGAATAAAGATTCAAATGAGGGTAGTAATCGGGAGCAATTGTCCTTCAGCAATTAGAACGTCTTTTGTTCTGGATTAGAACTAATCACTCACTGAGGCCTTTTGTATTCTCTCTATCCTCTTTTGGATCGGTGAAACACTTTTCACGTGTCTAGATGTCTAGAGAGGGACCCTATGAATAAGGGCAGTTAACTTTCCCAACATAACAAAGAATAATTGGTGATAAATCGGACTCCTGTTGTGGGAGTGGAATGCAGACAACCACAGAAATGACTGAAGAGGTGTACAATCTGTACGTCCTTGTTCTCTGGTCCAGAACCAGGACGCTTTCCACCTCCCGAACCCTGGATATTAATTCCCCCCAAACCCGCACACAGTAACAGGAACGAGGAGGAGGTTGGTCTTGCAGCACTTGGGAGGATAAAGAGAAGGTACGTCACCATGATAACCTGGGTTCCACCTGATATGCCCGCTGGCAGTACTGTATTGCAGCTTCACTCCTCCGCTCCTATCTCATTCCAAACCTGTGGATGTGGACCCTACTGTCAGTGTCACAGAGAGAAAGGACAGTTGTCCATCATCACCCTAAGAGAGATTGCGTAATGATGGTGGGAAACAAGAGCAGCTGTTCAAGTGTTGTTGAAATGCTGTTGCTGTCCCTGTGACTGTAACCTTTGGCAACAGGGTTTTGCAATGAGTCCCAAAACATGAAGGTACTCCGCTCAACTTCAGTGTGGGTTCATCGAGAAACTCCTCCCGCCATTCGGCCACATGTCTCATGACAGAGACATTCACATTGTGTGACCCCTTCCTTGCTGAAATATGTCAACGTGTGTGTGTGTGCCCGTGTGTGCCCGTGTGCGTGCGTGCGTGTGCGCGCGTGCGTGCGTGCGTGCGTGCGTGCGTGTGTGTGTGCGCGCAAGCGCGCGCACCCTTTTTCCTCCAATAGTCCAGATAAAGGTAGGTGTGCACCCCTTTCCCTGCAGGTATATATTAGAAATTGTGTGTGCCCATACATTTTCCTGCAGGTGTGTGTCAACAATTAAGTGTGTGACCCCTTACCTGTGGGAGTGCATTAGAAATGGTGTATGTGCTACATTCCCTTTAGGTGTACAGCAAAAGGTAGGTGTTCATCCTCTTTCCTACAGGAGTTCATTAGAAATGTTGTGTGCGCCCCTCTCCACTAGAAGTGCTGCAACAATTGGTGTGCACGGCTTCCAAGTGGAAGACTGTTTCAAATTGTGTGTGCTTCTCCTTCCCCAAAGGAAAGTGTGTCAAAATGTGTTTGTCTGCCCCATTCCCTGCAGCAGGCCAACAAACTGAAGGTGTGCGCCCCCTTCTCTGTCAACGTGTGTTCAAAATTGTGTGTGCAGCCGCTTCCCTGCAGGAGTGCAGCAAATATTGTGTGCCCAATGCCTTTGCCTGCGGGAGTGCATTAGAAATGATGTGCCCCCTACACAACAGGAGTCCGTAATAATTTGCATATGCGCCCCCTTCCCTGTGGGAGTGCAGTAAAACATAGAGGTGCATCCTATTTCTTGCGGAGGTGCTTTGGAAATGTGTGTGTGCACCCCCTTGCATGCAGGAGAGCAGAGTACATTAGCTGTTCACCCCCTTCCATGCAGGAGAGCAGAGTACATTAGCTGTTCACCCACTTCCAAGCAGGAGAGCAGAGTACATTAGCTGTTCACCCCCTTCCATGCAGGAGAGCAGAGTACATTAGCTGTTCACCCCCTTCCATGCAGGAGAGCAGAGTACATTAGCTGTTCACCCCCTTCCATGCAGGAGAGCAGAGTACATTAGCTGTTCACCCACTTCCAAGCAGGACTGCATTATGAATTGTATGTGCCCCCCCTTCCCTTGCAGGAGGGAGACAAATGGTAGGTGTGTTTGCGTGTGACCTAGTCAGTTCTTGACTTTTGACATACAAAATAAAGCATGCTTGCAACGTCAAACTCCTGGGCATCAACAAGGTTTGCATCTTCCTCACCACACCTTTGGTCTTCATTCACCATCACAGTGTAATGTCATCTTTAAACCTTGAGCTAGTGGTAGCCATGATGACAAAAGTGTCTGGCACCCCTTCCACTGACGTGGCGGACCTTCCTTCCACTGGGACAGGGGTCAACCCACACTCAATTATGTGCCACTGTGAAGAGAATTTGGCTGTGATTGTGAAAGCACCTGAACCTTTCCGTGGTTGGCTGGGCTATGGTGCTTATTCATTTTGCTGAATGTCAGTTGTTTGACATGAGGAACAGAGGAACTTCTCTTGTGGTCAAGACAATTGCCCCAGCAGCACCGAAAACACATTTGCCACCAGCTCCCTAAAATCTTTGTTCTCTATAAAGGTGTGTGACCGAAGTCCTACTGCCTACAATATCACCAGTTTAGCATTCAACCACTGTACTCAGGGATGGACAGGATGATTTCTCTGGCTACGCTCAAGTAACTCACTAAGGCTCTGTGGCACATACCCATTGTTCGTCAGCCACTATAGCTGTGCGTGTTGCTGGGCATACTTTGCTGCAGGTGTAACACACACATCCTGATCCTGGGGTGACAGTGTGGGGCTAAGCCATCATACTAAGTGTTTACTGATCCCTGTGGCTGTTGCTGTGAGGTTGGTCCTATTCTTGTGCATGACATCACTTCATTTTCCACGCATCAATGAGGTACCCAGAGTGGTCCATGTCACTGGTTCCTGTGATGGCCTGGTTGTTCCTGGCATTGCTTGAGATGTTATTCCACTGACACTTTGGAGTAGAATATCTGCACTCATAGCAAGTGCCGCTTCAGAATATGCTTGCTCCTCAATCAGTACTTTTGTTATTTATTTATTTATTTATTGATAATATGCTTACAACAATAAAAGTTTTGCATATATAATCACATAAAACGGATCAATAAGCCTCAGTAAAATCAACACATCACAATTAAAACACCAATATACCATTTGATATTTCTTTTAAAATAGCTAATATCATCGCATACATTTCATCATATAAATTTAATTCATAGCATTCCCATCAAGCAATCTTCTCCAAATATCACTGATAATGCAGTTGTGCATATTATTATCGTATGCCATAAGATGTTTACTGCGTAGCTCTACAAGACTTTCGCACTCACATATTATGTGGTATGCTGTTTCTAATATATTTATTCCACATAATCTGCAGTATCTAATTTCTTTTTGGATACCGACTTTTGCCCCTAGTATTTCTAAGACATTACATACGTTGAATTTAAAGATCAGGTACTAGCGGATAGTAGTACAATCAGGATAGGTACGTTGATAAGATGGTTTACTCTCTCTCACATCCAAATGACGAGAAATATTCTACTATTAACTTTTGTCGCCAAGTTAACTATCAGAATACCTGTTATTCACTGCTGCAGCTGGGTCAGGAGTCATAATCCGTGTTCTCCAATATATCTGTCTCCTTTCTCTTGCGCCAAAGTGGGTGATATTCAACATCTTGACAGTTATTATCATCCTGAGCAGATTTAACTCCCCCCCCCAACCCCATTGATTTCCTCTGTTTCATAGACCAAAGAAGTGGAAGGGGTTGGGGGAGAGGCAATGGGTCTGCCAAGCTGAGAAACAACCTGCACCACTGACACGAATGATTAACCATGGCTCCTCTGATGTCTCTGACCTACTACTGAGGGCTGAAACTCCAAACTCTCAACATTAAGATAATTCCCTTCAAAAACAGATTCACTGGGATGCTCCTTTGCCGGCACCTCAACATACTCCCCCAAAACCTGGGCCTGTAGCCTGATCTGTTGAAACAAGGGATGATGGGATGTATTCTCACGTGTGCCAGATTCAGATGTTAGGGAATGTGGGCTTTGGGCAAGCGGTATTGCAGCGTCAGACACACCCAAACCAGTGATGTCATTGGAAGGCCTATTAGTCTCCTCAAAATGTGCACCAACATTCGGAGTACTTGTAGCCATTTTGGGGCTCTACTTCTGGTTGCTTCATGTTACTATATATGCTGCAACCCATGATTTGTATGCCTCCACCAATTTCAGCAGCAGCTATTTTGCTGTATTATGTGCAACATTTCCATGCCTTCTTCTCCACATACAACGTTTGGCTATTCACCTTTAGAACATCTTATTTGTTGTTCATTATTTCAACACACAACTCAGACACTAGCAGCTGGAGTTTGTTTTTTCAAAACTTGTTAGTGCTGTGATCTTGCCAGACCTGTCCAGAACTACAAGATCCTACAAACAAAATATTTGCCTTCAATTGTGCTATGAGATTTCACTAGAAATTCAAGTGCTTATGTATGTCAGCTACTACGCTCAAGCATGTGTTCAGTCATCCAGCGCAACCTAAGACATTTGATAACCTGATAATACATTTCAGAAGAATCTCAAATGTGCATGTATGTCTACTGATATGCTCAACCAAGCCATGCACAAGCGCACGTGCAACCAACCAGGACTGCAAAGACGTTCCCCATCCATCAAGGTGTGCTACGAAATGTGACTACAAAGTCACATGCTCATGTGTGTCAGCTCCTACACTTAGCCAAGTCGTGTGGGAGCACGCGTTCAATCAAGCAGCGTGCCCTAAAGACCTCTGAAGTTCCCACACAGTGTGCTAAGAAAATTGACAAGAAATCTGAGTACTCGTGAGTGCTAGCTACTGCACTCAACCAAGTCATGCAGGAGCACACATTCAAACAACCTGAGTACACCAAAGACATTTGCCCTTTACTCAAGGTGTGCTAAAACATTTTACAAGAAATTCAAGTGCTTGTGGGCGTGTAACCTACTGCACTCAACCATGTTGTTTGTGATTGTGCGTTCATGCAAACCACCCCAGAGCACATTCATTTTCTAGTCAGACAGATGGTGTGTTTCTTGGCATTTCCAATCACGCTGATATTAATGACATAAGGCCACTGTCTTAGTGAACAATCAGATTGGCAAGCAATTGCTTTGATGATTGATTTACATGCATGATGTGTGCATCATACATTATGATGCATGCATCATTCACATGCTGCTGCAGCATGAAAGGTTGAGGGGCCGGGGCCGCCGCTGGGCTGGCGGCTACCACTGTGTCACCACTCTAGGGGCACGGTGCCCCCTGGAGCGGCTGCGTTGTTGTATTAGTGATAAATATGTATTAGTGATATTAGTGATAAACGACCAATTTTAGAGTAGAATAAGCATCCATTTTGGATTATGCATTTTGCCTTTTGCAAGTTGCAGTAATAGCATGTTTTTTTTTCTGCCGTTGTCTCTGTTACAATCATCACAAGACATTCCATCTCAGTGTCCTCGGTCACTTGACAAAATCCTTGTGCCTAAAGGCTTATGGACAGTGTAGGAATATTTGACCATAGCACATCGAGTGGCCATTGACTTCATTGTGCCACAATGAATGCTTTGTTGTAATGTGTCCATCTTTCCCATCTCCCTGGTATGCTGTTCAGGATGTTTGTTTGCATGTATGAAGTAACAAGTGCTCAGAGCATGGGATATCCTGTGAGTGCGCTGTTTTTCCTATTTTGCCAACCTCTGAAGTCAGAAAGTAGATGCATGCAGGCTTGACATGCGACCAACTTTGCACCAGACTCCCAGATCAACCTAACTGGTCTGCTGTTAAATCTCAGTTACCAGTTTAATGGTATCCACTCCAAAATAATTGCTCATTTTACTATCGCCAATATGATAGCTCAGTGCATTGAGCGCTTGCTGCTGCGATGTGTGTGTGATCTGCAGGTTTGAATCCCAGCAAGGCCATGTCAGCCTTTCATCCTTCTTAGGTCGATAAATGAGTACCAACACAGGTTGGGTGATATTGTAAGCATATTTGTTCTATAAAAAAGAGCTTAAGCGTAAGTGCTATACAATAACATATTATCATTTGGCCTTGGACGTCTACTTGCATTCACAGTAATTTGACAATAAGGATCTATACACACAGATATTGATACATATGGGGATCCATTCTTGCATGAAATGTATATCACATTAGTGAAATCATAACCATATTCTTCGTAGTGTACTTAGGAACAATGCTATTTGATGCCACTTCCTGTTTTGTCAAGGGGTGAAAGGTAGTGTTTCATCGCTTCCTGGGATTTCACTTTGGGGTGGGGTCAAATGACGTCACTTTCGGTGATGTTATCAGAGGTCAAGGATCATGAGACGAGGGGTGGGCCACTTTTTTGAGGCGAGGTGTGGGCCACTTTTTTTGGGTGTCTGGGCCTATTTCTTGTCCCAGTCCGACCCTGGTCTCGGAGACCCTTAGGGTGAGTCTGGCACAACAAACCCCCTACCTAAACTCAAGTACCACCAACATGGAGTCTGAGGCCAGAGAACGGCCTCTGTCGGTGGTCCCATCATGGTAGGCAGCCTGAGGCAGCCCACCACACTAGCCCACTACCACACGCCAGAGTATCTCCTCTTTAACCTCTTTCTCTAGTTAACATTTATATACCATTTTAATATGTTACCCTAATAAACACTTAACCCTACTTAGCATTCCCCTGCCACTTACCCCAAGAACTACGGTCCCCCTACATAACAATGACCCTACATAACAGTACTTAAATATGCACATATAACTACACATACATATATACATTGAGTCACAACATATATACATAAAACACCATGTCAAAATGGGGTGACTGCTGCAGTCAGTCACCCTTTTCGCAGTACCTTTGTGGGTCTGGGCTTGGTAGCGCTGACTCTGTGCAGGCTGCCGCAGGGCTGAAGACAAGGCTGGATGGAGGCTAGCTGGTTCTGTTGATCCTGGTGGAAAGGCTGGATGGAGGCTAGCTGGTTCTGTTGATCCTGGTGGAAAGGCTGGATGGTGGCTAGCTGGTTCTGTTGATCCTGGTGGAAAGGCTGGATGCAGGCTAGCTGGTTCTGTTGATCCTGGTGGAAAGGCTGGATGCAGGCTAGCTGGTTCTGTTGATCCTGGTGGAAAGGCTGGATGCAGGCTAGCTGGTTCTGTTGATCCTGGTGGAAAGGCTGGATGGAGGCTAGCTGGTTCTGTTGATCCTGGTGGAAAGGCTGGATGGAGGCTAGCTGGTTCTGTTGATCCTGGTGGAAAGGCTGGATGGTGGCTGGCTGGTTCTGTTGATCCTGGTGGAAAGGCTGGATGCAGGCTAGCTGGTTCTGTTGATCCTGGTGGAAAGGCTGGATGCAGGCTAGCTGGTTCTGTTGATCCTGGTGGAAAGGCTGGATGGTGGCTAGCTGGTTCTGTTGATCCTGGTGGAAAGGCTGGATGGAGGCTAGCTGGTTCTGTTGATCCTGGTGGAAAGGCTGGATGGAGGCTAGCTGGTTCTGTTGATCCTGGTGGAAAGGCTGGATGGTGGCTAGCTGGTTCTGTTGATCCTGGTGGAAAGGCTGGATGGAGGCTAGCTGGTTCTGTTGATCCTGGTGGAAAGGCTGGATGCAGGCTAGCTGGTTCTGTTGATCCTGGTGGAAAGGCTGGATGGAGGCTAGCTGGTTCTGTTGATCCTGGTGGAAAGGCTGGATGCAGGCTAGCTGGTTCTGTTGATCCTGGTGGAAAGGCTGGATGGTGGCTAGCTGGTTCTGTTGATCCTGGTGGAAAGGCTGGATGGTGGCTAGCTGGTTCTGTTGATCCTGGTGGAAAGGCTGGATGGAGGCTAGCTGGTTCTGTTGATCCTGGTGGAAAGGCTGGATGGTGGCTGGCAGGGGCCTATCCCCTACAGATGAGGACTGAGACATTGATCCTCTTCTTGTTTCAGGGTGGCTCCATCCACCACATGGGGCAACCTGTGCTCACTGGGCAGCCCGCACTTTAATATAGTTGTGTACGGCCCCCTGCATGTGTAGGGCTGCGCTCACTGCCATGCCCTGTGGCCCTTCTTTATCTTCAGGGTGGGCCCCATTAGCCTGGGGACCACCCCCATCACCACACAGCCCGCGCAGCCATAATGAAATCAGGGGGCAACCCCTTTGTCACGGGGACACCACCATGATCACTGCCACACCCGCAGACATTTATAGGTCAGGCGATGTCCCCTAGGCAATAGGGGATGCTGCCGCGATCTCTACTGCACACCGCTGCCTTCTCTTGGCCCGCCCCCTCAGCATTGCATCATTAGATCCATGTTTCACCTGGGTTCCTCCGATGGGCGGCCCGGGGCTTTTCTTCACCCAGGCTGCTCAACAGAGCATCCTGGGACTTCCTCTCTCCTCCTCTTTACCTTGGGCTTATCTTCACTGCTCCTCCCTACTGGGTGTGGCGAGCTTTGCCGCTCTCCTCACTTCACTTCCAGAGCTGTGCCTTGCATACACAGCATGGGAAGACTTCAATGAATGGCCCGCCTCGCGTGTCACGTGCTGGGTTGCTCTTAATTGGCAGAGGCAGCATCTGGCACATTACCTTGTTGGCCGAGCTGCCCTTGACAGCATCTCAGCCCCCTTGAGTCCCTCCTCAGGGGGTACTCCCCATGTGCTGCCTGGTGCCATTAAATGGATTTAAACCCTGAGGGGCGCTCGAGGCTGCGACCCCCCAGGTTAATTTGCCAACTGCCTTCCTCTAACTGTCTTTTCTTTTTTAAATCCCCCTGGGTTCCTTTCGCTTACCTGCCCAGGCCATTCCTGGGCAGGGAAGTTCTATTCTATTCTTCTCTTCTTCTTTTCTTTTTAAACATTCCATTCACCCCGATGGTGGGCTGGATGGTTTAGTCCAAAACATACACACACACACAGGACACAAAGAAATAAAACACACACTATACATTAAAAAAACCTGGTGTCTGCGTCTTTATTTGTAGGTGTTCCCTCAGGGGACAAGCATGTAGCCGGGCCGTGTGGGACCACGGACTACACTTGCAGAGCTGCTGGACCACTAGGAGACAGGGATCAGCCCAACAGACCTCTCACTTTGCAAGGACAAGCATGTTGACTGGAAATGGATCGAAATTGTTGAACATACCCAATCTTGAGAATCCCACCACTCCTCGGATCTTTGGAAAGGTACCTGAATAGTCTCAAAATAAAATTCAATCCATAACAGTAATCCTATCTTACATATTCGGTCCTATTGTAAAGCTGCACAGGAAGGGAGGAAGTACAATCACCTGTGAGATGTCCCCCTTCACAACTATCGGTAAGGTGTAGAGCCATCCCTGACATGGATAGTTTTCTGCCAGATGAAAGCTGGCCTGTAGTAATGTTTGAAAGATGTCACTGTTGTACTTAATAGCTGATCTACAATGCCACGATGTCTGGAAGATTATTCTGCAATGGGAGAACACAATGTATAAAGTGAGCACTGTAGAACAGGTCTTTTAATGTACTGTACGTGTCAGATCATTTGCTCTAATTGAATACTTTATGAACTATTCTGTATTCTCATCATGTGAGTTCTCTGTCTCTCTGCCTGCAATGATGATGGGCACTTTCGGAAGAGTAGAAGTTTGGGGTTTGAGCGGAAGAGGAGAACAGCGATCAAGTCTGAGTGAGGTGAACAGGAGTTAGGCAGCCTCGTTCCAGACAGAGTTTTGTCCAAAACTGTGCAAACAGCCTGCAGTTTTACTGGCCCTTTTGTAGACAGCTCCTCAGAGGTGTTTTCTTTCACTTCCAAAACTCAGAGGGCTCCTGGTGCCTGATGGTGCAGATGCTGTCTCTGAGCGTCAATAGTACAAGTGTGACCAGAGCATCACGAGTGCTAGAGCGCTAAAGAGCGGCCATCAATGATTCCACCCCGGTGGAGTGCTCTTCCCAGCTCAAAACACCATTGCTTTGCAGGACGGAAGGTTCTCAGATATCACTGAGAGCGGGCATCCTGGACTCTCGACAAGGAAAGCCCAGTGCACTTGCCTCCATTTGAGTGACCAACATAGAAAGACAGTGATGCTCCGTTTCACCTACTGGCCTGGCACCCTGCTGCCTAGAGGCCAGTGTTCTCTTATTACCAGGCTTGGTGGCAGCATTTTACAAAGGGCAACTCAGAGCAGCAACAGGCAGTGTTCAATCAGGCGGTCAACGTTCCTATGTAGCTCCTTTGTTAGATGTTGTTTTTGGCAAACTGCAACTGCCTGAATTAAAGGTAGTTTAGTGACTGGGAATTCTTTGAGCCCTATGAACCTCTACGCTCTCATCCTACTAACATTGTTTCCTACTGCATCTTAATTAATGTTGTAGAAGGGGAAACAACTTTATGGAGTGTTTGAGCATTGAAGAAGGAGTAAAGTAAAGGAGGTAAAGAACACTTTGCACAGAACATTCCGTGCACGTTTTTCAGGCTTCACTGTCGTTGTTACTTACAAATCGTAATTGTCCCAACTTCACTATATCTTTCACTTGAAAATGCTTACATCAACGTCCTATAGTTTTTTACTAGCTTAAATTGATATTCAGTGATGGCTAGTAAGGTGACATTTGCTTCAAGGAACATTATTCACATGTACTATTAAGGGATTCCAGAGGGGTTCCCTGTCACCCTTTTGTGGAGTCACATCCAAACGCACCGAGGTAATATGGTGTAGAAAACATCATACTTAGGACATTCTACACTTACACATTGGGGAGAAAGAGTGGGGTTCCAGGCTATTAGGTTATTAGGCTATTTATTGAGAGTGGCCTAGATCTGACAAGTAACAGAGTACTTTACAATCACAGGGGAAACAACATGGTGAGGGGAGCAGAGAAACCAGAGAGCGTGAATCTAGCTACAGGGGAGGGGGGAGGAAGGCAATTTGGCAGCAAGAGATCTACAAGCAACCAGGGGAGGGAACCATGGGGATCAGATCACCCAGTCTCAGGTAGAATGGGGAGTTGAGGGTGTGTGGACCTAGGGGTTAGGAAGGAGCCATACCTTGAAGGGAGCATCTTGAGATCCTTTCTGAACTGTATAAGCAAGGATGCAAGTCTGCTTTTGAGGGGAAGGAGGTTGCAGAGTCTTGGGGCATAGACAGAGAAGACCTGTCTTCTAGTACTTTCCTTCCTTCACCGCCAAAGTTCAATTCTGCACATGTCCTTACTTCTGGTGGATCACAGGCCTTGAGAGATGCTATGTTTCTCAGTAGGGTATCTCAGGGACTTCAGGGGGACACCTTATAGATGATGCAGCAGGATTTGAATAGGATACAGGCTTGCTGCGGGAGCCAGTGTAGTTTAATAAGGGTACTGGTGACGTGGTCAAATTGCGGAGTCCTTTGATGAGTCATGATGCAGCATGCAGGACACATCTCAGGGGTGCTAGGATAGTTGCCAGAAGGCCTTCCAAAAGGTCACTGCCACCATCCAGGTGGGGGAGCACCAAGACTTGGACATAAGATCTGAAGTTGTGTTCTGGGATAATGGGCTTGATTTTCCATAGGTTGGTACCAAGTTGTGTGTGTCGTCCTCGCTATGTGCTGTCTGAAGGAGAGCTGTCTGTCGATGTCGAACACAAGCGGCATGGCACATGTGGCTTGCTGAGGTGTAAAGTCCTCAAGGTGCATAGCAGAGAGCCAGGTCTGGATGTCAGGGTGTTTGGTGTTGTTGGTCAGGAGTAGGAATTCAGTCTTGGAGGAGTTGAGCTTCAGGTAAGCACTGGACATCCAAGACTGGATCCATGTGAGGCAGGCCTTGAACCTGTAGATGTCCTTGATGGAGGTGTGGTTGTTGTGATGAGCAAGGAGAGTACCAAGTGATTCCACGTAAAGATTGACGATCATGAGGGAAGAGGATGATCCTTGCAGGAACTCCACAGGTGATAGGTAGAGTAGGTGATCTGGCGGAATCCATTTGTACAAACCAGTGGCGATTAGCAGGGTAAGATTTGAACTAGGCGAGGATGATTTTTCTGATCACCATGCAGCGATGTATATGGTCGGTGAGTGTCTGGTGGTCTACTGTGTCAAATGCTGCTTAGAAGTCAAGGTGCACAAGGAGGCAAGGATGGTCATCATCAAGGATTTTAAGGGCATTTGGTAGGACTGAAGAAGATTGTTGGCTTTGATGGGTTGGAGGAGCTGTGTGGCTACTGCTTTCTCAAGGATGCTACCCAGAGAGGGAAGAGGAGTGATGGGCGGTAGCAGCTGATGTTGTCAGGGCTCAGTGTAAGTTTCTTGGGAAGCAGGAGTTTGTCTAGTCTTGAGGGTTAAGGGGATGGATGGTGCCTTGAGTTAGGGAAGCTGTTGATGATCGTCAGGTAAGGGAGGAGTGCTTCAGTAGGAAAGGTCTTGAGTACGGAGGCAGGGTGGATCTCATCTACGTACAATGTGGCCTTTTGGGATGCTACAGTGGCAGTGAGGTCTTCCATAGAGAGTGCCTTGAAAGTTGTTCAGGTGGTGGTGATTTTGCGAGGTGGAATTTGTGAATGTCAGTTTTAGCGTTGGTGTCTATTTCTTGGTGAATCATGCTGATCTTGTTGATGAATAAAGAGTTGATTGCAGCAGATTTTCTGATGGTATGTGGTACGGGTGGGCCACCTGAATGGTTGATACAGTGCTTGCTATCTTTGAAGAGGGCTGTTTTTTCATTGTTGGCATTGGCTATGGTGTTTTGGTAATAGTTAGCCTTGGTGGTGGTGATCAGTCGTCTGCCTGTATCATGGAGTTCCTTGAGCAGGGCTAGGTTGGATGTGCTGCAGGATTTTTTGCCAAGTCTTTTCCTGATTTCTAATGGGTAGTTTGTTGAAGTTGAGTTATTGAGTGTACCATGGTGTGGAAGGTTTAGGCTTAAGCGTGTGTTGTTTCACTGGGGCATAAAGGTTGATCTTGGTGGTGATGGTGGTGTTGAGTTCTTGGACAAGCGAGTCACAGTCCTGGTTCGTCAGAGGTAGATCAGCCTATGTTAAGTGGCATTTGCAAAGTCTTCTGTGACAGCCTCTACTGGGAAGTTTGTGAATGATCCAAAGGCTTTCTTGCTGGGTTTCAGATGGGTTTTCTTGACTACCCTTTATTTACTCATTACATCCCAGTAGCAGGCTACACTCCACTTACCATTAGGGACCACACAGCATCAGGACTGGTAGCCTGCTCTGCCAATCAGAAGTATGTCTGTCTCTTTAACTAAAGATTCAAAGGTACCTCTGAAGTACAGTATGACAACTAGGAGGCCTAATGTCTGGAATGGACTTTGCCCTTCAGGTTGATCCTACTTGACCTGGTAAATAGTTAAGAATGCTCCTCTATATACCCAGAGACTTCATCAAACCAACTTGTCAGGATTTGTCTAGCATTTTAAGAAGGTAGGGAGTGTTTCACTTTTGTAAGGGCAAAACAGCACTTGTTGAGGGTAGAATGGCTCTAGGTTGATCATTAGGGGTTGAAATCATGTAATTAGAACTGTGCTATGTTATAAGAGCAAACCCGGAATGGCTAGCCTTGAAAATAATCCACCGCATATGCAAAGGCAAAGGTCATCTCTCAAGATGCTGTAGGACCAAGAAGCCGTCCACCAATTGGATCAGCAGTGACCACAGTGAGGAAGAGGGCCAAGAATGCATATCTATGGTAGTGTACAAAGATGAGGAAGAAATAGACAGCCCCAAAGCTTCAGTGTTTGTGGATGACACATTAATGTCCACGATGACTGATTCAGGTGCCAAGTACATGCGTTACCCCAAAGCGAATAGAAAAACAGAGACGTGAATTTCTGAATTAGATTGATATTAATCCCAAGGCATATGCAGGTGTGAAATTGATTTAATTGGGTAGTTATGGGCCACTTTCAGAGTCAAGGACAGAGAAGCCAAGGAAAAAGTGTATTTGATGAAGATAGGCAATACCCCCTTATTGAGCTGGACACATCAAAGGAAGCTCAAGGTGAAATTAGATCCCAATGCTGAGGAAACAGTACTCGCCATAGGAAATGTTAGCAATGAAGAGAAAGTAGTAAATGAAATATTTCAAGAAGAAATAGGTTGTCTATGTGGATTTGTGCACAAACTAAAAATGAAAAATGACTGCATGCCAGTAGCACATAAACTGTGCAGTATCCCTTTGTCGATGAGGGAAGAGGTCAAACTAGAATTGAAGAAACTGGCAAGTCAAGGCATCATAGAGAGCATAGATGTGTCAGAATAGGTTTCCCCTCTAGTTGTTTTGAGGAAGAAACGGGAAAACTCAGAAGTTGTGTAGCCATGAGACAACTCAATAAATGTGTAGATCCAGAGAGATGTCCACTGCCCAACATAAAGGAGATTATATCGACCATAGGTCCGGCAAAATACTTCTCAACCCTGGACCTTGCACCTGCATATCATCAAGTGAAGTTACATGACGAATCCAAGTGTTTGCAGCATTCATCACACCTAAAGGACTGTTTCAGTACAGACGGATGCCTTTCAGCTTGATGTCCGCTGCCTCACTATTTCTGAAAGCCATGCACAAACTATTCAATGGGGATGAGCAATGTTATGCTTCCGAGATGACATCTTATTCTATGCAGAAAGTCTCAAGCTCCACAACGAGAGATTGGACAGTGTCTTCAAGAAATTACATGCTGCAGGCATGACTTTGAGTCGGGAAAAATGCAAAGTGAATAGACAAGAAATTGAATATCTAGGACACATTATCTTGCCCGAGGGCATACGTCCCGAAAGACAACTTGTAGAACCAATTGAAAACATGCCTAGACTAGTATCTCATGAAGAAGTTCGAACATTTCTAGCAATGGCAGAGTAGAACTCCAAATTTATTTGCGATTTTGCAAAACACGCTGTGTCCATGTGTGAGCTTACTAAAGGGAAGAGTACGTTCGTTTGGAGCAGAACGTGTGAAGAAGAGTTTGAATTCATTATGAAGACTCTGGCCAGAGCTCCTGCACTACAGAACTTCAGGAGTAACAGGAAGATGATAATAACAACTGATGCCAGCAAAGTTGGTCTAGGTGCAGTGGTAACACAGGAAGAGAATGGAAAGGAATTTCTCATAGCCTTTGCCTCCAGACTACTGAAGGGAGCAGAGAAGTTGTATGCTATCATTGAAAAAGAGGCAGCGGCGATCAAATGGGGTGCAGACAAATTTAGGAATTTCATCTGGGCATGAATTTCAAGTTCCGCACTGATCACAAAAATAATTACCTCAAAGGGCCTGGATAAGGTGGCAGGCCATGTCAGGAGGTGGGTATCTCAACTGCAAGAATACAATTGGACAGTAAAGTATTTACTTAGAGTGAAGAACTTTGCAGCAGATTGTCTGTCAAGGCTGACAACCGTAGTGGAGTTACACAATTAGGAGAAAGATCAGGAAGTAATTTTAGCAATAACCTCTGTGCCAGGGCCATGGGAAGAATGGGAGGAAGCCATGAGACAGGATACTACCTTAATCAAACCCAAACACAAATTGGAAGAAGACAATCCTTGCAGAAGAAAAGTTTTCTAGGAATTGGGACTTTTACCTTTCTGGAATGTAATAGACGATCTGTGTGTCCAGGGAAAGATGATAATGCGTGGTGACAAAATGATTCCACCATATAAAGTTTGTGAACAACTCATAAACCTTGCCCACAAAGGCCTCCAGGGGATTATTAAAACCAAACAGAGGATAAGAAGCCACTACTGGTGGCCAGGCTGCGATTTTCAAATCGAAAGAACTGTCAGAGATTGTATCCTTTGCAATAAGAGTGACAAAGTGTGTGTGGGAGTTCTAAATATCACATGGTTATTACATATATTCCAGAACGCACATGGGACAAATTGGGAATGGATGTTTAGGGTCCTGTGTGGAGTAATGGAGTACTATCTTTTTGCCTGGTGGTCATTGATTTACTAACTAGGTGGGTTGAAATATTGATCAAACCTAACATAATAACAAGGAAATGAAGGAATACTGTCACAGGAAATCCATTGAACATATGAAAAGCACCATATACCATCCCCAAGCCAATGGGGTTGTAGAATGTTTTAATAAGGTCCTGAAAGAAGCCATCAGGTGGGCTTGGGCTAATGGAAGAGACTTGGAGAAAGCAGTGAGAGAGGTGATTGTTGCTCACAGGTGTAACCCTCATTGTACAATGGGCGCTTCGCCTTTTGAACTTAGAGGTAGGAAAGCCAATACAAAACTTGTGCCAGCCTGGATGGGCAAGGACACTGCGATGGGGAACAAATTGGAGAGTGCTGTTAGTAAACATCAGGGATAGTCAGTTGAGGAACAAAGAAGCACAAGATCGTGCTGGGGCAAGGAGAAACAGCGCTCTTCCTACTATAGGAGATAAAGTGAGAATCAACCTACCTCCCGCTCTCAGAGATGGGTATTGTAAGTGGTCCAAGCCCAATGTTTTGAAAGAAATGTTTAAACATGCTGTCAGATTGGATGATGGGAGACTATGGAACATGGAGTTAGTGTCTTTGGAGAGGGCAATGGAGAGAAGAGAGAGCGAGAGAATGCTGATGAGGGAGACAGTGTCGCTGGAAAGTTTCAGAGAGAAATAGAGTTTACCAGGAAAGTGAAGGTGAAAATGCTAGAACACTGCAGAAGTAAATTTTCCTTGCCTGATCATGTAGCTGGGAATTCTCAGCAGTCAAGTTCGGGGCGATCCTACCACAGACCTAAACACCTGACAGGATATGTGTAGGAGAGGAACTTTGTATGGTCCTTTTAAGAAATCTGTGAAGAGAAGGGGGATGTGTAGTATGGCACCTGCTATCACATTTGTGCCACGTCACCTGCCAGCATGAGCTCGCAGTGGTTTGCTGGAGGTTCTTGGAGGACCGAGGACGCCAGCAGTTGGAGGGAAAGACGGAGCGAAGGGCAAAGACTGGCAGGGCTCTATATGTATATGACTTTAATTTATGACCCAAATAAACACCCAAGTTAATTCCCGTAACGCCTCTGTGTCTCCTTGAAGCCATATACTACAAAGCCCAAACTGTTGACTTTGCCAATGCTTGCTTAACAGGGCTTTATGGAAGGACATGCATAGTGCTTATAAATTGTGTGGCTGAAGGCAGATCTGGTTTAGACATTTTTATTACACCAGTAGCGTGTTTACAGCCCCCAATTACGTCATGAACGCTCAGACGACTGCTTTGAAAAAACACTGGCAGACACTTCGAGCAAAAAAGTTCTCATGAGTAGATGTTTTGTGCTGACAGGGGCAGGAACTGGGTGGGAATGAACAGAGGGATTAGCATGGCCATGGGCAATCAATGGGTGGGCAAATAACCAAACAACATGTTCAAGCTTTATGCCCCTCCTCATACGCCATTTCTCCCCATCTGTACTCTAATGCAATAGTTTTGGCTTATGGTAGCCCAAACTAAAAATGAGGCCACCGTGCAACATGTGTCTGCATCTGCAACAGATTAAAGATGGGTCCATGCAGTTCTGTGCTCTGTGATGTCGAATCTCTTCCACACTTGTGTTAAGGTTCCCTGTCTAATATCTTTATACAGCAGTCACAATGTCATAACTTGGGAAAGGATGTCCTGCCTACAACAAAACATGAACTCCTTAACATCATTCTTCCCACTGAAGCCCCAGTGTGATTGCCTCTCTCTCTGTGTAGTTTTTATGTTGTACGGTCCGAAGGTGGCTATTTTGCAAAAAGAGAAAACCATGCAATTACCTTTTTATTGCTCATTTGTACACATACAGCAACAGCCTCAGAAACGACTGTATGAAGAAGCACAAGCTGTACATGATTTTGCTGTAGACTAAAACTACACGAAAGTCTACCTTTAAGTGGAACAGTAATACCTAGGTAGGATGTGGAGGAAAGAACTAGAGCCTATAGGAATGCTTGTGTTTGGCTGTCCTAGGGCTTCAGAAACAACTGTGATTGATGGGGCCAGGTTAATCAACTGGGGGCATAAGGTTAGGCAAGGCAAATATCTGCAGAGAATGCCGACCAGAATTGGGCACGGTGGGCACGTTTGGACATGTTCATGAGAGAATGGGGTGATACCCTGCATTGGGTGATGTAAATAAAGAAGTGGGGACCTTGCCCCTGTAGGGGTGGTGGTTAGAAGTTAGAAGTGAGCAGGGGCTCACTTGGTTATGTCCGGGGGCTGCAGGAGCACCTGGTAGGATACAAGCTTGGTGAACACCTGGGGAGGGTTACAGCAAAGGGCTCACTGAGAGAATTGACTTCGAAACCAGGAGACAGTCAGAGGCCATGGTTGTGATATAATGGCCTGGCAAATTCGCACAAGAAGGGAACAACAATGAAAATAAAGAACATATGGGGAGATGCACATCAGGGAGTGTGTGTTACCTGGTCAAGCAGATTCTCATAAAGGCGCACAGGATGGTTGGGGGCGGGGGGGGGGGTCACCAAGGTATGGAGATGTACCTGGATGAGTATGTTGATGAACTGGTAAGGGAGATGTACCAGGGAGACAAGTGGGGTTACCTAAGGTGGGGTTGCCTGGTTAGAGTGGTAATTGGTGGAGCGATAGCGTAGGAGAAGAGGGAACAAAGGGCACCTTTAGGTTAGAAGGATTTCGCTTTCTGGATGAAGGAAATTTCTTAGGATATAACCTGGATCTATTTACCAGCTCCAGAATCTCCCTTGGATTCTTGGCACCAACAGACCATCATCAGAACCTCACAGCCCTCTCCAACAGTGATCTATAGTGAAGGGGAGAGGCTGTGCACCAGGCTTGGGTTTTTCAGGTGGAATATGAGACGTTCATTGTATTTTCACAATCCGAGGAGTTGGTGACGGTGATACGTCTAGTAGATTGGGGCATTGCAGGGTATTGCACTCCCATAGCATGTAAAGTCTAGCTTAAATTTGTATCTATCGTTGTAGGTGTTCCGGTTTGCCCAAAAGCAATTTGTCGCCGCTCGGTCGCATTCACAGGCCCGTCGTGCACACAGCGACTTCTGTTTTCCTGCAGAGAAGCAAAAACAACACGCGAGTTACGGCACGGCTTGAGCACATGGGTCGTGAGATAGGAAGACAGACGAATGACATATGTTGATCCCCAAACCCACTCTCTGCCCTTCATTCATAACATTACACGTGAATTAAAAGAAAAGACTGACCCTTTACCTGAGGCAGGATTTCTGCCGATGTGCAAACTCCAGTTATTCACTGCATCAAGGACGTGTATGCCATGTCCTTAGCAATCAAAAAATATATTTTTATTTGTATGTATTTATTGAGTCTACTGACTGTTTCGACCAGAAACACATCACAAAAGTAATCAACAGCTGACTGGGCTTTTCTGAGCCAGGTGCCATACATTTAACAGTGGCGTGTCGAGGGAGTGGCCTGGGGTGCCACGTACTAGCCCTGGAATCTGATTGGCCACCCCAGGAGCCACCCCATTATCCCAAACTATGATCATTATGTGTGTGTGTGTGATTGTACTTCATGCCACCCCGGCATAAGGCGGTGCCCCACTTGGGCCACCCCAGTCAAAAGAGTCTGGGCTCGCCACTGATACTTTGGTGGAAGACTTAGAGAGCGACTGAAAGGCGAGTGAGGGGGAACACAGCTCTATGGCTGCAAGTCACTTGAGGTATAATGAAGAGCGCTGCCCACTAAAGGCTGCTCATCTCAAGGTGACAGCCTGCCTTTCCACCCTCCCTTTGCCACTTTTGGTGGGATCTGTCCTCAACGCCATTTCCCAGTGAACAGCCCAACTCTGTCATGCCCCTCCTTCCCGTGCCCGCTTGTGTGACCCCGCCCCACTTAAATGCCCCTGTGTGCCCTCCCACTCAGTGGGCGAAGTGAGCGGGAGCGCTTGTGAGCGGTGCTCCTCCACTTTTTAAAATTACGTTTTACAGCTCCTATACTTTTATTTTAAAAAGAAACCGTTCCAGAAAAGTTCCGTTTTAAAATGAAAGAATAGGAAGAAGTTGAAACGTGCACTTTCAGTGCTCTGCACCGAACGTTCCCTCAAACAGCAGGTGCAAGTGTTTGGGGGTTTGTATTGTGTTGTTGGAGTAAGTAGAGGGTGCTTCTTCGCAGTCAGGGAGGTGTAGTTTGGGTGCATATTCGAATAAGTGAACAATGGTAGCGTTTTGAACATGGAGAGGAAGGGAGTTCCAGCAGTGTGGGGCAAGAAGGGAGAAGGAACTAAAGCAATAGGAGACAACAGGTGGCTGGGGAAACAAGGAAGTGAACAGTAGCAGGGGGTGTGAGGAGGAGAGCAGCTGCGATTTATGAAGGTCTAAGGATGATAAATCAAGCCCTTAATCTGTATTTGGATATCTCCAAATATGTGTTTTAAGCCAGACTTCTGTGGACTGAGGTTTCATGGACTTATCAACAGCATTCAAGCTGGCGCATGCACAAAGGTTATGGTCATTCCTTGCACAGATGGGAATTCCTGCAACATTGTTAACATTAATAATTGCCCTTCGTTCTGAAACCGGCATTACTGTCAGATATGATGGAAATGGAAAATGTACTGAATTGTTGGAGACAAGATTCATTTACAACCGGGTTTATCTTGGCACTCTTAGCATGATCCGATATAATAAAAGGCCAGATATATGTTTGTCAGATGCAGTCATGCGTAGTAGAGACTGCCTGCCTAGCCTGTTGTCACTGCTAGAGGGAGCTCTTGCCTTAGGAAATATATGAGGCCAGCTGAACATTTGTCTGCATTGTTGGCACGTGTACGCAGGATTTTACACTAGTTATTTAATATTTACACAAATGGACTCCAGAGTGCCCTGTAAAATGTTACCCTAATGTCTCACATCTTGCTGCCCATAGAATACTGCTTTTGGTTTAATCGGATGTTGTTGTTTTAATTTCTCAGACCCCACAGGCTTTACAGGTTTTAATTAATAACAAGCAATTAAACGTTAATGCTGTTAAGCCCTCCTTTATGATTTCAAAAGTAATGGAGATCCCTGGAGTGTTTAAAGTCAAAAGAGTGCCTCCTAGGACGGTGAAAATGTTTAACTATTTGGAGATTTGTTGTTCACTTAAAATGAGAGAAACAGGCAATATCTTTCTCTCAATCTATAGCAGATATCAATAGGCTTAGAGCACATTTGAACCCCCAACCAATTGATATACTATTAACCACTTATAAAGCAAAGGCCCTAGCAATTGTGAAAGTTGAGTCATCAACTCTGATTCAAACTATTGAAAATATATTTTGTTGTCGAAGTCTTTTGGGATTACTTGCTACATACACTGGCCATCTTGAAATCGTTTTGAACTATGCCAAGGATAAGGTCTCTCTTGCACCTATATTGCTGTGCTTGAACTCCTTGCCGACTCCACAGCCTGCATTATCAAAAGCAGTTATTGGTGACATCCTAGAATCAATGGAGCTTTATTAATACCCGAGGTTGCGTATTTAAGAAGGAATTTGAAATCCTTCAATGCCTCAGGATAACTTGACAATCCTGATTCGAGAGATACATCTACCCATTTTAAAACTTCTTGAGTTATTATAATCTGCTAATCTTGCACATTTTAGGATTGCAAAATGTTTAATTTTAGAAATCTATAGAATATGATGTCTATTCTCAATCATTTTTTACAACTAGATTTTGGGGTGATGTTCTTCACATTCATACAGTAATGGGAAAATGACACAATCTTGTCTAGTTTCTTTGGATATTAAAGATATGCATGTTCTAGGCTATTGTTGATTAATAATTATATTATTATTTTTATATGATTTATGAGTGCCTGTATTATGAATATAATTTGCATGTCAAAAAAGTGCATTGATTTGAACCGGGATCTAACTCGTCGACTGACAGATGGCAAGCAGTAGAAAGTAGACAGTGCATGCCTTCATCCGTTACCACTCTGTCCCACCTCTCCTGCACAAATGGTGCCACAACCTGAGATCTACTATCACCAGGAGGATGCTGAGCTGCCATTGGTGGTAAATGGCCCTGCTAGCCAATGGTGCCATTTGGCCAGGCTATGCTGAGCCAAACAAAGGGGGTCAGGGAGCTATCTGAGCTTATGTATACTTGGGAGTGGGAGAATAAGGATCGCTTGATGTAGTTTGACCGGTGACATAGTGGTATGATATATGACAGACCCTGGTCGCGCTGTCATAGCTGGAGGCCGGTGCATCAGTAGCAGAGTCTTTGGAACCTGATGTCAGCTCAATGAACAACTTGTGCCACACTTTACAGTCCTTGGGCCTCGATGAGGTGCCAAAGGCACTCTTGGCTAGATTACCCTGCAGGACTGTTTTCTGGCTGAGGTTGCATATTGCAATGTATTCCTCCCCTCCTGACAGTCCTAGCCTCAGACAGGCAGAAATAGTTCTACACCCATGACCAGATGGACGCTTTCTTGATAAGTGATGACTTTTAACCTGCCTTCACAAGGAAGGCCTGAGCATTCCCTTACCCTGTTGCCCCCTCAGTAGGGTCAGGCAATGGTGCACTGGCCCCAGTCTCCTCATCCTGATGCTTCTGCTTGACTACCATCTCTTATGTCACCTGCAGCACCACCACCTCCTGTTCTCCCCTGTACCTGTCATCCCCCTGCACCTCTGTGGCTTACTCTCCCTGCTGCTGGACTGGCTTACTCTCGCCACAACAGGAGCCTGAAAATGGGGCGGAATAAAAGAAAGAACTTTCCCCAGAGTTTTTAATTTGAAGTGACTATCTTTGCAGACTGCTGCAACCTGATCACCTATGGGTAGCAAAATTTACACCCAGATTTTTTACCGAGAGAACGGGCATAGGGAAAGGGCCCAAAGAATTCGGCCAAAAGTCGACAGTCCAAAAAGACAGACAATTGGATGTACCAATGACCAGAACCTCAATTTTTTCGGCATTACGTTTTAGCCAGTTTGTCGCCATCCAGGATCCCAGGTTCTCGAGGCAACCCCTAAGCCTTGCAGCCGTCTCCGGCTGAGTGAGATCAAGGCGGACCAGAATCTGCGTGTGATCGGCGTAGGAGTGATATCGGAATCCATGGGACTGAATAAGACGGAGAAGTGGCCTAATGTATATGTTAAATAATGTCAGTGAGAGTGCAGTACCCTGCGGATTGCCACAGGACAGGAGAACCGGCTTAGAACAGAAGGGAGGGAGAGAGAAAGACTGGGAATTGTCTGCCAGAAAAGCAGAAAACCATGCCAAAATCTGGCACGACAGACCAGCCGCCGATAGCCGGGAGATCAGGGTTGGATGGTCAACCGTGTTGAAAGCAGTAGACAGATCTAACAAGATCAGTGCACCGACACCACCCTCATCCACCATGTGGGCCAAGTCATCCATCACAGATGTGAGGACTGACTCAGTTCCTCTTCCCGGGCGAAACCCTGACTGAAAGGAGTCAAAGAACCCAGATGATTCCAGAAAAGAAGAAAGCAGAGGAGAGACGAGAGACCCCAACAACTTCATAAGAAAAGGGAGGAGTGAGATTGGGCGAAAGGTGGCCAGCACAGTAGGATCCAAAGAGGGTTTTTTAAGCAGGGGGATCACAAGTGCATGTTTCAAGTGGTTAGGAATGTATCCATCACGAAAGGATACATTTACTGCAGATGTAATCAGTGAGGTTATATCACCCAAAATCTCTTTAAGGAGCACAAGAGGAATAGGATCAGACGGGGATGCAGATTTCAACTGATGAATGGCCGTGAGAACATCTTGATCAGAGAATGTGGGGAAAATGGACCAAGAAGAATTGAGCTCAATAGGGGGATGAAAAGACTGTTTAGTCACAGGCTGGCCAGCAGAACTACTGATATTGCGACAGATAGTCTCAATCTTGCTATAGAAGAAAGAGGAGAGAGAGTCACAGAGAGCTAGAGAAGGCACAGCCTGAGCACCCAATTTAGCAGGGGAGGAAAGAGAATAAACCAAATTAAAACATTTG
Organism: Ambystoma mexicanum; assembly: GCF_040938575.1. Lineage (NCBI taxonomy): Eukaryota > Metazoa > Chordata > Amphibia > Caudata > Ambystomatidae > Ambystoma > Ambystoma mexicanum. The sequence goes on from NC_090929.1 coordinate 665,526,877, forward strand.
GACGACACAAAGAGGAAAAGGAGCACATAAGTACAAGAAGAACTTCTTTGGTTGATGACACCAAGGATAAAAGGACCCGGGAAAGTACAAGAGGGCATTTAAAAAATGTTTTAATCATAATTAATTTGCTTTATTCTGGTGACCTCTCCTGGGGTGATGAAGGGGGCCAGGGACCTGCCTGAGCTATTGTAAGATGACCCTGGGACATTATGCAGAGGATACCCTGATCACCCCACTTCATCCATCAGTGAGCAGAGCACAGTGGTGCTACTAGTGCTTTAAAGGCCTTGCCAGGAGACCCACATTCTCATTTGAGGCAGTGCACCCTTCCAAACCCCAAGATAAAGGCCTAACCTCACCTGTCATCATAACAATGGCAAAACATTAAGAGCATTGACCGTGGGTCGTGTTGCAGACACAGCACTGCTTTGGTCCATGGATTGCAGCTCACATGTGCAGTCTCACAGAGAAAAGAAATTCAAAATGGCAGACCAGCTTCTTACAGCCATTGTCCAGCCACCACTCAGAGCACATGCTAAGATATACACCTCAACTTAGGGGTGAAAGCAATTCCACACCAACCGATTACATAGCAGTTCTAACAAAGATACACACATGTAGGCACTAGTACCCATACTGGTCCCAGGGGAGGACATGCTAAAATATTGAAGGGATGTTCCAGGAAGGGGAGGTATGGGCATTTGGAGAAGGCTGTGATAAGAGTTTGGAGGGAGTTGGTGATTCAAGAAGGAGGATGTGGAAGGAGTTTGAAGAAAGACAGGGAAGAGTGGAAGAAGCTGGAGATAGGAGGGAGAGAAGAGGTATCAGGAGTTCATCGGTGCAAAACAGCAGGCGGCGGCAGGAGGGGTACATCACAATGTGGTAGGAGGAAGACTTTAAGAGGTAGCACAAGAAGAATTTTAGGATGTGGTAGATGGAAGACGCCAAGAGGAGATTTGGGATCAAGCATTAAGGGTAGCAAGGTGGTAGATAGTCAGAGCAGGATCATATGGGAGGGCATGCTGTATTAAAGGCCTGGTGTAGCAGTGAAAACCCAATCGGAAGGGTTTGAATCCAAGGTGGGAGGAGGATCAAGCCTGGGACATGGTGTCAAGGAGGATCAGGATCAGAAGAGGAGCCAAAGGGTTCTGCAGATGACATAAATCAGGACTGTACAAAAGAGGGGGATACAACCTCAGCGTTTTCTTTTTGCAAGTCAAATAAAAATGCAAGACATATCTGCAGGGTGTGGTGAAGACACGGCCATATCTACAGAACTTACTAGAAGGATGGGAGGTGGCCTTATCCCACCATCAACAGAACACAGTCTAAAGGACTTTTAAGAATGAAACCTAGAAGCTTATCTTAATGAACAAGTACCCCAAAATCTTGTCAGTTGTAAACACAGACCCTTAAACTGGTGGAACTATGGATAAACTACTGCCCTGCACTTTATGTTTGCAATTGACCGCAAAGCAGAGTACTTGTTGTTAATTAAAACCCTTTTTTTAACCTGTGATCCTGTTTGGACTCACTTTGGGCCTCACCCGAATATATGACAGGAGTAAGCGTAAAAAGGGAAGACGGAAAAGGGGCCTAAAATACACACAAAAACGGACGTAAGGGGATATAATGGGACATGAACGGACACTGGAAACACCAAAAACAGCCACAAACAGAGACAATGGGTTCAAACAGGGATCAGCAAACACCACAAGCAACTAGCAATCTCCTCTAAAACTCACAAAAACACCCCTATACTCTCAGAAACAACTAGAATTTCCCCAAAGCCAAACAAACACTCAAAGTAAGCAGACAACAAGCTGGTCGTATTAAAGGCCCTCAAACCTTTTTTAGCCTCCTGATTAGATGGCAGGACTTCAACCCTGCCTTGAGACACAAGGCTGGGTTGGGCAGAGTGGAAATCCAGAGGGAATCCCAGAGCAAGATCATACCCACCCAGAAAGGCTTGAGCTTCCTGCAGGGCACAATGAAGGAAGTTCTAGCACTGCTAGATATTTAATTCTGACCAAAACATAAGTCTAAATCCCGGGACGGGGCATATGAACCGAACATGTTACACCTCTCCAAACACGGAAACCATGTATTTGAGCAACTTTCGATTATACTTAGAAGATCAAGGTGGACAAATACATGTTCAATTTTGGATATCCCCACTATTGGCTACCAGCAGAAGAGCATGTAATGTTGTTCTTATTCCAGCCTATAATGGCTGCCCCTATACAATCCCTAGATGTGGATAAATGCAATTCAAGCATGCACATAAGAGTGGTTTGATGATTTACTTGAGAAATACTTGATTAATCTGTCCTAATGCTACATGGACGTTCTGATGCTTTCTACTACTTGAAGCGCCCATTATAAGTATTTACATTGAACCCATGCACATTTTATGGATAGGCGCCATTTCTCATTTCTTAGGTGTCTCTGTTGTGTGGTTATTCCAGTGAGTGCTGATTAATGGGTCACTGATCTTTTCCTTCTAACCCAGGAGCGTAGCTCCCAGGAGGATAGCTCAGGGGGCAACGTGCTCGCCTTGGAAACAAAACGACACAGTGAACCACAGGTTCGATCCCCAGGTCAGTACTTAGAAACCTCTGGGAAGCAAGTGCATTATAAATAACATATCATATCATATTATAACCGCACTGCTGACCAAAAAATACAAATCAAAAAAAGACAATCAAAAATAAATATGCAATGAAAAAGTGAACAAACCATCTGTAAGGCACTTTTGCATCTGAACTAAAAGTAATTAAGGATTATCTGTATTGGAGTGAATTGTGCCTTCATTATTTCCTTGTTGAATCCCATTAAGTGTGCCTTTCCTCTTAAATGTACTCACCACACATGATTTTCTTATCGTAAACTAAGAAACTGTAGCCGGTCGTCTTTGGAGTGCATCCTCTCGCCTTTAATCTACTGTAGCAGCAATCATGACCCCAACAGCACCTGGAGAAGAAAATATCCCAACAAATGAACCCCTTGATCAGGTTGATGTGGTTGTCAAAACGCTGTTAGTATTCTCTTCACCCTGCTATAGTCACTCACCTGTCTGTTCTATCCACCGGCTCTCCAGTTCCACCCCAGCCACAGTAGCATCCATAGGAAGTGTATTTAGGGAAGGAACTCTTTCCAGTAACCTGTTTAATCATACTGCCGAAGTTTAGAAGATTACCGTGGGCCATAAGACAAACTGGAAAGAGAAAAGGTTGAAAGGATCACATGTCTGGGCATCATGAAGATGGAGAACTCAGGCAGGAGATAGATGAGTCTGTAGAGGGAGAGTGCACGTCAAGATTGAAAGATAGGCATCTGCCTACAAATGCAGAGCTCCCCCCCTGGTTTTATTGGACGTGTTCTTCTGAGGGAGAGCATAGGTCTGGTTGGATAAAGGTTTATGGATATAGAGAGCATAGGCCAGCATTACAGGATATGAATCAGACTAAAGGTGATTCCTAAGGGGGAGTTTAGGCCTAGATGGACCACAATGTGCTGAGGAAAGTGTGGGTCTCAATAGATAGAGTGCAGCTGCACAGGGAGCTGGCATGTCAGGATCGAGAGACGAGGATCTGCAAATGGAGATGTCGGACACCACAAACAATAGCGGTCTGGAGAGTGGGAACTCAGGCATAGACAGATGGAGATTGGCCTGCAGGTGGAAAGCTCTAATCTGTCTGGATAGGTCTCTAAAGGGGAAGAGCTCAGACGTAGCTGGAGAGTGGCGTGCAGAGGGAAGCTCAAGTCTGAGTAGAGAGGGCTCTGAGGAGAGAGAGAGCTCAAGCCTAGCTGAAAATCGATGTGCAGAGAAATATGCCAGGTCTGGGTAGATAGGGCTCTGAAGAAGGAGGGTTCAGTACTAGATGGAGAGCAGTATGCAGAGGGGAAGCTCACTTATGGGTTAGACAAGACTGTGAAGAGAAAGAGTTCAAAAGTGCCTGGGGAGTGGCATGCAGGGGGAATGCTAAGGTCTGGATGATAGCTAGAGATGAGCCTTCAGAGGGAGAATTGAATGCTGGATGGAAGCAGAGAGGGGTTGCAGAGGGAGAATTCAGGTCTGGGTAGACAACAGTCTGAAGAGGGTGAGCTCAGGCTTTGCCGGAGAAAGGTGTGCAGGGAACAGCTCAGGTCTGGGTAGATAGGGCTACGAAAAGGGAGAGCTCAGACATGCCTATAGAGCAGCATGCAGAGAGAAAGCAGAGGTCTGGGTAGACCGGGCTGCAGGGGTGGACGGGGAACTAAAAGAGGCCCTGGAAATAATTACTGGGGACGAAAAAAGGCCCTGGAAATAAAGTTCAAAGTGGCCAGATAGTACACATTTTCAGCAAGCTCAATGCTTTTCCTATGAGAAAATTTGGAAATACCACACAAAAGCGGCCCAGGGTGTAGAGGCCCACCGGGAAATCTCCAGAGTTCCCTATAGGCCAGTCCACCCCTGCCGGGCTGCTCTGAGGTGGGAGAGCTCATAATTAGCCGGTGAGCAGCATGCAGAGGGAAAGCTAAGATCTGGATGATAGATTGAGCTGAACCTGCAGAGAGAGAATTCAATGCTGGGTGGACGCAGAGAGGGTTTGCAAAGGGAGAGTTCAGGTCTGGGTAGACAGTGGTCTGAAGAGGGAGAGCTCAGACCTAGCTGGACAGTGGCGTTCAGAGCGAAAGCTCATGTCTGGGCAGAAACAGCTCGGAACCGTCAGAACTCGGATCCAGATGGAGATCGGGGTGCAGAGAGAAAGCTTGTTCTGGGAAAATAGGGCACTGAAGAGGTACAGCTCAGACCGAGCTGAAGGATGTGCAGAGGGAAAGCTCAGGTCTGGATAATAGAGATGAGCCTGCAGAGGGAGCATTCAATCCTGTATGCAGAAGGAGAGGGGTTGCAGAGGGGGAGTTCAGACTGGGGTCCATAGGGGACCACTTACAGGAAGCTAGGCCTGCATGCTGGGAGAATAGTGTACAAAAGAGGTGCTCTGGCCTGGTTAGAATTATGCATCCACAGGAGGAGATTTCCACCAGTGACAAAATTGGCATGAAAAAATCCCTCAGTGGTAAAATTGTTCACAAAATTATGCCCTTGAGGAAAAACCCACCACCTAAAAAGTGGTCAGCTGAAGGACTTAAAGACTGCAGCAGGGGGCATTCACTAGTCCCTGCCCTTGAGCATAGCAAGTTCAGCAATCTGATGTGACCTGAAACAGACATGGATTTAGTCCCTCTCTTGCCAGTTTATTATACACATTCTCTGCTTTGGATACAGCCCAATTCATTCAGGAGTATGGCACCCACCCAACAGTGAAATGCTTCAAAGCAATTTTGCTCAGTGACGCACATTACAAGTATTTGTTGGTTAGAGGTGTGACTAAAATAATAGCAACCAAGCTTATTTGTGTGATTTTTGTTCCCGTTGTCTAACACCATAGTGTCACATTGATCACTTTCGTTCTAACATTTTCGCTGCAGGTTTTCATTATTTTGTGGTATGTCCATTTAAGAAGTTGCAATACCTTTTTTTTAGTAAAGGATCTCCCAATAGCCCTGTTGTGTGTTTTGTGTTGAAGACACAATGGAATCTGCACACAGTTATCAGCACCAATGTTTGGTTGCATTGTCACTCCCAATGCCAATCTGGGGTTGAAGCCATTCACGCCCACTATCGAAGCGACCGTTTCATCTGAGGCCATTGCAATGGCTCAAGCGTTTCCATTGCATGTTTTGTTCTCTTTATCTTACTAAGTGGAGTGGGTGTGTCCAGACCTGGCCTGCTGGCTTCTTGTGCCCAGACACCCAAGTTGAATATCACTGAAACCCTGAGAGTGCTTGTGATCCTAGTCGGAGGAAGCCTACAAGAAGAGTCAAGCACATTTTCCTAAATTGAGCTCTATCCCAAACCAGAACGTTTTAAGAAGAGTTGTCTCAAGCACTACAATGCTTTTTTTTGCTGGCTGTTGTATCAAAGGTGGCAACCCCAGGGAGGGGTTGCAGCATCACTTTCAAACCAAAGTTCTGGTGCAGGCACAAAACCTGGCGACTCATAGCCTTTGGGGCACGGGATGAATTTAATTTTGACCTGTGGATGTATGAACCGTACAAGAGGGGGTTGGGGCTTGTGGGAGACAGTAGGGTAGAGCTCTGGGGAAAGCAAGTAGGCATTCTGGCCTCTGGCCTCTGCCCGACCGCCTGACACATTCCTTCTTGCTCTGCCCCAGGGAGGAAAATGCCCTATCAAGCCACTAAGCACAGCACATGAACATGTTCGAGTGACGTTTGAGGCACCCCTCAGTTTGCCAGCTAACATAATTAGGCAGCTGAAGTGGGTGCCTGTGGTCCTCAGAAGCAGCTTTTCTCTGAATCAAAGGTTCTTCCCACCCATAGCTCTTAGCATGTAGCCAATGGTAATGCGTGAGTTTCTAGACTGTCTCCTTTACCTCATCTGCCAACTCAAAGATGCTTTTTTATTGTACATGGGAGTACAATGTGTTTCATTGACAGAGAGAAAGAGAGTGAAAAGTGAGAGAGAGCGAAAGACTGACACTGGCAAGGTGAGATAGTGAAATGGGACTTGTTTTCAAGAGGCCAGTAGTCAAAGTGCTGGGTTGCAGATTGTCATGCCTTGCAAGACCTACTCCCCACTTCCCCTGACTGACACTCCTCTAGGAACTCCTACCACCTTACACTCAAATCACCCACAGACAGCCCCCACAGGTCTAACAGTTGGCACATCAACACTAATAGAGCCCTGACTAAGTTCTCCTCTTCTGTCTGCCCTATCACACCATAACACATCAGTGGCTTACCACAGCCAAGCAATCTAGCCTACCAGATCTTAGGCTCTTTCCTAAAGATACCACACTCCCAAGTCTGCCAAACACATAGAAAGCAGATGGGCACACAGGAACCGGGTGCTTGCAGCCTGCAGTCATGAACAACACATGTTTCAAATCTTCCCCGACCACAGTCCCACTATTGCCCCCTTCTTTTTTTCTTCTTACAGAGCCATGCACAGAGAGGCTGAAGGGTACTATACAAGACCACTTACCTTATTTTACAGATGTTTTGGACTACAACTATCATCATACCTAGCCAGCATAGTCAATGGGAAGAGATCATGGAAGTTGCAGTCTAAAACATCCAAAGAGGTGTAGGTTAGATTTAGCTAAACTGCCAATGTTAGCAGGTAACAGCAGAAAACGCGTACATGTACGGAATTTATAAATGGTCTATATGATGTAGTTGATGTACAATGGTCTTCAGATGTAAACTAAGGATTGAATGTGACCCATAGCTCTCAAGTGGGCTCATGTTAAGTATGATGTATTCAGCTAGCCTTGAACACTTATCCCACTATAAGGCATACCTTCAAACACTCTAGCTATGACGTATAGGATACCTAGAGGCATACATTTAGGTGTAAGCACTGTTAGTATAAGAACTATAAGTGTAAGCTGGAAGTCCAAGGCTTGTACAAACTGCTGTTGGCTAAATAAATAGGTCAAGCTTAAGGTGTTCTGCTTTGCCACTTGGCATATATGGTGAGGAAATGGCTGGATATGTAAATTGTGCTGTAATAGAAAATATGTATAGCTGTCCTTGAAGAGAAGGCAACTTCGGTTTAGCGTTAGCAGTGATTGGTTCCCCCACCTACTGTCAATCCCCCACAAATGAATTGCTCTTAAATCTGTTACAACTGATGAAACAATCTGAAATGTTTACTTATACCCTTGAATGGAACCCTTTTCTGGCTGGGATTGTGACCTCTCTCATTTCTGCCCTTCCCACACAGCCTGTTCCCACCCACTCTCTCTTCTTGGTTCCTTGCGTTGGCTTTCTCACGAAGAAACATGTTCCAAAACCAGAATAAATAAATGAATATTGTGTTGAAACGCAAGATTCTTTCACTTCTCCCCACAGGGGAGCCTTTCCTTGGGGGGCAAGGGAGGTGAGCCCACTATGCAATAATCCTCCTAGAATCGCACTGAGAGTGACTCCCCTCTGGAGTACAATGACTCCCGTTGCACAGAGGAACTCCCCACAGCCCTCTCTTTTGAAACAACAGTAACATCAGAACTTCAGAGACATTCATCAAACCACACCAGTGTTTGTTATTGTGACATAAGACCCAAGATCCAAACTGAGGAACAATGCAGTAAAACTACTGTGAAGAAGAAGAATGCTTAGCGAGTAATATCGATTACTGAACGGTTGGAAACCAACACCACTGTGAGAAAGAAGAATGAACAGAAAATGAAGAGTGCTCAACTAAAAGAGAAAACTGTCAATAATCCTCCGCTGGTGAGGACCCACCAACCTATTATGAAAAAGGATGATGGACTAATCCCCTTGGGAAGGGAAACCCGGGAGTTTCAAATCAGTCAAGTCGGGAGTACTGAGGAAACCAGGGGATCCTCTGCCAGAAGGAAGCCACAAAGTACTGTGGGAAGAAAGCACTGAGGAAGATGAAGGCAGAAGAGAGATGGGGAAGAAAACTCCAGGACAGAGAACCAGTTGAGAACGGCAGCAGGACCCAGGGAAGGTGGACTGTTCAGTCTGGAAACAACAATGAGACCACTGGAGCACTAGTGCAGCAGAGCTGCAGAGAAGAAACAGAAGGAGTCAGAACGATAACCGAAGATGTCCAGACTTCAAGGGAAGTTCCTACCCTAGGAGCAGACCCAGTGACGCCAACTCGTGAAAAGCAAGGTAACCTCACCCATTTTCCTATGGGCCTAATGTGCTTTATAAGTGTTTAAATAAATAAACCAGGATGAAGGGAGACCCAGGAGGGAACACAGGGATAAAGAGTACCCACAGACAACGTATCCCAGTGAGTGTTTCCAAAACTAAGAAGGGGGAAAACACTATGACAGTCAGCCTACTCATTCCAGTGAGAGGACAGAAAGCAAGAAGAGTGAAAGACATTCAGGGACGTATCTGACACATCCCAATGAGTGGATGGAAATTAAGTAGAATAGTAAGAGACATTCAGGGATTCAAACTACTTGTCCCACTGAATGGTCAGAAGTTAAGACGAATGAGAACCAGTACAAAACTACGTTTACTCGTCTCAGTAATATAAGAACTGGGCAAGAGAATAAGAATAACTATTGGGTCTGCTATAATTATCGCAAGGAGAAAGACAGTGAACCAGAGGAGCAGGATCATTATGTAAAATGTCTTATTCATAAGGAGTTAAAGAACTACAAAAACACAAAGACCAATAACCAAATAAAGAGGGATTCAGTATCCCTAGTATTCTCAGAAGGAGAGAATTTTCGAGACACTTAAGAAAGACATTGTACAAGAATGTCCAAAGCCCATAATGCTGAGGAAGAGAAGGCTACAAAGGGAACAAATAGGGGAGCCAAAGACATGGAAAAGTCCCCTAGAGGAAGTAAATAAGTTAATCCGAGAGATAGCCAAAAACATATCTCAAAACAATCTACTAATGCTGATGAAGCCTACCAAAAAGAGAAGGTACTCTTCTCCTGCTCTTTGGTTAATTTTAGCTTCGTGGTAGGGACAGAGCAGTTTAGCTTTGGACAGAGGACAGACTGTTTAGTTTGGACTTTACAACAGATGGTGAGCACCTTAGTTTGTCTGGTTACGAGGGAAACCCAAAGATTAGGGATGGTGAGCCCTTTTCCACTTATTATTTTAATAAACGAGTTTCAAGAATGCCAAAAAGTGGTGTTCTCTTATTTCTGACCTGCCAGAATATATAAATATAGGTATATGTCGTTATGACAAATATCCTTTTTGATTAATTTAAAAAAGAATGTTTTATTGACTTTTGGTTTTTTAGAAATGTTTGGTTTTGGCTATTAAGTGACACTAACCACCTGGAAAGCTTAACTATTGGCATGGAATAGCAGTTATTGGGAAGAAGGCATATGATGGGGGGGGACACAGCCTGCATGTTCTTTGGTAATTGTCTTCTCCTGTAAAGGACAATGGCCATGCTAAAGCCTATGGGACATTCCTCCCCACCCCTGCTCCTCTCTGCCCAAACCACATCCGCTGCAGACGCTTTCTTGTGTTGTCAATCAGCCGCATGACTCACAGGCTTATGAACAGGCCTGTGATTTGCAGCTGATGGACACAGAAAAATGAAATATATTACCTCCCAGGGATCAATCATTATCTTCCCCTGTGAGGCTCGCTCCCTCCCTCCCTCCCTCCCTCCCTCCCTCCCTCCCTCCCTCCCTCCCTCCCTCCCTCCCTCCCTCCCTCCCTCCCTCCCTCCCTCCCTCCCTCCCTCCCTTCCTCCCTCCCTCCCTTCCTTCCTTCCTTCCTTCCTTCCTTCCTTCCTTCCTTCCTTCCTTCCTTCCTTCCTTCCTTCCTTCCTTCCTTCCTTCCTTCCTTCCTTCCTTCCTTCCTTCCTTCCTTCCTTCCTTCCTTCCTTCCTTCCTTCCTTCCTTCCTTCCTTCCTTCCTTCCTTCCTTCCTTCCTTCCTTCCTTCCTTCCCTTTTCGTTTATTTTTAGCCTATTTGCATCGTGTTATCGAGCTCGGTAGTTTTGAACCCTTTTCAAACTGATAGAGCCTTTTTGTTTGCCTGTCAGATTACGAGATATAAGGTGATTTAAGCTGATCGGATTTGTACCACATACCTAAACACACACACACACACAGCTCCCACGCTCTCAATACACTGCCCCTCCACACACCCACTGGCCTACACACAGTGCCCCCACACACGCACTGACCCCACAATGCCAACGCAAACAATGACCACACACACATAACTGCCCATACATGCTTTCCACACACTCACTGCTCATCGACACACACACATACACACTGTGAGAGATTGACATCTGACAAGGGTGCAAATCCCTGTTTTTCTTTATTTTTAATAGTGCATAAAGTGATGTGGGCGATTCCTTCTCCAAAGGGGTAATCTGCTAACCAGATGCCCCTTTGTTGCAACTCCATGCCAAAAGCATAGTGCACTTGTGTCCTGCTGATTCAGTCGCCTGATCTGCAGCACCTGCTGCACTCATGGCACAGAGCAGGTTCAAAGGTCACAAGATCCTGACTCGACCTTTGCAGTGACAGTTATGTCACTGCAGCCCATGGATAACATTTAAGATATGCCCCCTGTACTCAAACTACAATAATCATGAGCTCCCCATGCTCATGGAAGGGTAATCTAGTACCACATAGCGGACTGAGAGAGAGAAATGGACCAAGCAGTCTTGCATTAGTATGCAGTGGATTACACGTTCAGCTCGTTAGAAAGTGACTCCACAGTGAGAATTTCGCAAAGCCTTGCACTGCGGATAATGCTGCCACAGTGAAAGGACACAAGGTAACATCGACATCCGGCACATAGCTGGCTGGACATGAAAAGCTCTACTGAGATTTGGGCTAGTTGTTGGAGCACTTCAGATTGATGCAACGGTTTACACTACCCCCACAATTCCACGTTGGAGTGGTATTGAATACATCTTCCACTGGATTGTATGAATAGGTGAGGCGACATTGATTCCCCACCTTTGTCCTGAAGAAGGTCAGGCGTATGAAGGGCAATAGCAAAGCCCAATTCTGACAGAAAAACATGTAGACAGTGTTTGACAAGCTGTTTTTGTGCTGTTTAACAGATGGACACACCTGTCATTTTTGTAAAGGGTGTCGAGGATTTATTGATTCGTTTATTTGTTTTAGGGGTTTTATGAGATTGATAACCCATTTGAGTATATACATTTGTTTGTGTTGTGATTTGGTGAGAATGTGTATGTATGGTGGAATTAATTATGTGATGTTGTAATTTAGGATGTACATGGGTTTTTTATGAGTCTAGATATTTGAAGAATTATGTTATTTTTGTAATAAAATTGATTTTTGTGCAAAAAAACTGTTTCAGTAGTACCTTGCCGGACTCATAGCTAAGGTCCGTGTTGTGTTTATTTTTCAGGGTAATCTATAAAAATAAGCTGTGCCTCAGTTTAGCCGTGCATGGTGATACTGATCAATGCCGCCACATCCCAATTGATATTGCTCATGTGTCAGCTCATGTGAGTCAGCTCTGCTGTGGAAGGGAATGTGTATTCAGGTCAGATGGACCGATACTGACACAGGGCAGGACAGTAACCCAGAGGACCGACCCTCTCTTTGATTCGCTTTGGGAGGGCCGGTAACACCACCTCGGGAGACAGCCACACAGCAGCCAGGTGTCCTGGGTCCAGATATCAAAGGAGCATACCCAATCAGGAGGAGTATCCTCATACCAGGTTGCTGCAAATCCAAAGGACAGGAATAGAATAGGCAGGCGTGTTCTGTACACTGGAAAAATTCTTCCACCATCTTTTTTCTCACTGTCTCTTTTTCCATTTCCTGTCTCCTCCACTTCCTCTGCAGCAAAGCACTTTGAGTGCCAGATTAACAGGGCAAACTCCACTCCAGTCAGGAGCCTGGATTGGTTGCCTAAAGCAGGTTAGCTTTAGACCAATCACCTGAGGATTTCTGCTTTTAAAAAGAGTCTCAAACCCCTTCAGGAGAATTTCCTCTTACACCGGAGGTGAAGAAGGAGCTGTTCAAGACATCAGGAGTGATCTGTGCTGTGAACTAGGACCCTCTCTGCAAACGGATCTTCTGTGCCAGAAGAGCAGAACCTGAACTGGAGTATCCTGTCCTTGAGTCCTTTGCAAAGGCCTCACCGCAACAACAGGACCAGACCAGACCAGCAGAAGCATCATATCTCATTGCGCCAAGCTGGTCGCTCTGTGTTCCCTGCATCCTGAAAAATAGGGAGGGTGCTAGTGCTGGTGTCTGTGTTCCTCCAACCATTCAAGTATTTGACTGTATCTAAACCAGCTCAACACTCTACCATGTCCTAGCGAAGCACATCACCTGCTAGGCCCGAAGTGTGTGCTCAACACTGGAGCCTGAACCGAATCTATAGAGGGTCATCCGCTGGGGGTTATAATCACGTCTCAGCTCAGCTAGCCCGAGAACCGCCGGCTCATTGACTGCACACCGACGCACCATCGATCACCACTTCAACGACCGTCGCCCGCCGACTCAAACTGCTGGAGGGTCACTCGTTGACATCTCCCAGTTTCCAAAGCCTGACTCGACCTGGCGACTCGACCTGGCCAACCGTGAAGCGTTCTTGGGACCACCCTGACGTGCATCATTGAACGTCCACTGTTCAACCACATGAAGCACCCGCATTCAACCCTACTTGATGCCTGCTTGCTGCAAGGGCCTCCACGACCCTACATGCCCGACTAAGCCTGATCATCATGATTCAAACCTGGGTCTGAGGCGCCAGCCCACCAAGAACTGGATCTAGCTACTGTGACACTGAACTGCCCCCATGTTCCACTGGGTCCTTAGAGACTGGTTAGGTCACAATTGCTCCTGTATTCAACTCAGTATCCCTTTTATGGTGGTACCTTACCTACCACCCCTGGGACTATGCTCAGAGTGCTACTTTCCCCAGTCTTTCACATCTTCTCTGTTCTTTCCTTTGGGGTGGGATTTTGTATAATAATCTCTTTTCGTTCTACATTTAAATGGTGTGTTTTATTAAAGTGTTTATATTTTTATATAACCTTTATTGGACATTTCTTTTATTTTGGACTGTGATACTGTATTGTTTGGGTCACTACTGGTTCACCTTCATAGCCCTCTTTGCATAACCTGCTGAGCTTAGGGCCCTTTAGTAACGTGCATGCACAGAATAACTTTGCGTCCAAATAACCGAACCAACTCAAGAAGATGACAAAGATACTGTTTTATTAACAATGATCTAAAACAGAGAGTTACAACGAACGTCAATGGATGTACGCTCAATTTTCTCTCTCAGCGATCTTCTGATAAAACATAAATTATATACTAAAAATACATCATAGGTGACATCATACTACATGGCAAATAATGAAAAACCTACTAGGGATTGTAATTGGCTTAAGGGGAACATCTAAGTATATATTGCTTAGGAACTAGGATTGTGATTGGCTGCCCACTGCCCACTGTCAGGTGGACAATATATGCCTACCTGTAACGCTCACCTTGTATCCACAGGGACGCCCCCCGACTGGTCTAGGATGCTTCTGGGACCGCTGCACCTTCCCCGGGGACTCGCGCTGCTGAGGGCTTGTTCTGGAAGACAGGAGTTCGGTTTTAGCTCCAACACCTTCTCTCGGAGCCCATCTTCTCCGTGCTCCCCTGGCGACCCCCCTTGGAGCCTTTCTCACCTTTGGTTTCGATAAGGTGCGCTCTCCGTCCTGCCGTGCTGAGCAGGGACGCGTTGTAGCTGGGCACCGTTCTGCCAGGTTACTTCACTGGCGTGGCCCGGGAGTCCAGACCGGCTGCGACTCCACTCTTGAGGTAAATCTCTAGTTTGGTTAAGAATGAATGTCCGTAATTGTAGTTGCCCCAGTTGACCTTCACCTTCTTTCTTGTTGATTTAGAAGGGGTGATGGAGACGTCGAGCTGATATAGAGGGCTGAGCTCGAGAAGGTAAGAGAAAGCGCAGGGCGCAGCGCTATGAGCGTCCTTAGAATAAGGCTAACCTGTGCTGTCTTTCCTTGCAGGTCGCCGAAAGATTGCTGGAAGAATGTGGCCTGCTGAAAGCAGGCCGTTGGATGGAAGAAGCCCCTAGCAGTAGACTTCCAGGAGAGCTTGGTAAGTAAGCGGAGCCTGGAGATGATGGAGCAGATGGATGATCGCTTACTGATTGTCCTCTTCTCGTCTCTCCTCTCGAGGATGCTGCTGGAGGGAGATAGCTAATTCCAGGGAAGATTCCGGATTAACAGAAGAGCAGGATGCAGAGCAAGTAAGGATGAATAACGTTGTTCTTCTTCTTCTCTCGCCCATGCAGGCCAAAGATGCTGAGCAGGACCCGGTGAATGTCACGCTGCAAAAGCAGAATAAGGCGAAGCGCGTGCCTCAACTCGGGCATGGTTTAAAGCCAGCAGGTAGCCCAGGTGCCTTAGGGGCAGGCCACACCCTGGATGCTAGACTGCATGCTGCAGTTCCACATTGATCCTTGTGGGGGCAGCCATGTTGGTCCATTGCCCAATGGAAACTGCACCTGCCATATGAGCCTGGCGTCAATGGCGCCAGGACTGACTCCAGGGTACCCGAGAGGGGCACAATTGGACCCTTGTAGAAATACTGTGGCG
Source organism: Ambystoma mexicanum (assembly GCF_040938575.1). Classification (NCBI taxonomy): domain Eukaryota; kingdom Metazoa; phylum Chordata; class Amphibia; order Caudata; family Ambystomatidae; genus Ambystoma; species Ambystoma mexicanum. The sequence continues at coordinate 665,542,021 of NC_090929.1, forward strand.
AGGGCCAGAGGCCCGGAGTTCCCTGGCCAGGGATTAAGGTCATGACACTACCTCTAAAACATGTCATCCTCGAAATTATTAAGTACACGGTTTTCAATTGTTCTTCAAACTATAAGACCCTTCGTTATACGGATCGCTACAATTGGTTGGCACACTTGTGCCATATCTGTAACATTCAGTTCACTTAGCAATATGTAATCCCAAACTTAGGTACAAGGAGGTGGACCTGACTCCATCTCCCCACCCAATTAGCCCAACATCTCTCATCACCCATGCCTTCAGCCATGAAGATTGTCTTTGAACTTGGCCTTGCAAAGTATCCTTGTCTCTGGGAATACATGGGAGTGCGGGCCCTCACTATCGTTGTTCTAGGACTCCAGGTTCAACTCTATTTTCATCCTTGGCTCACGTGATAGGAGACCACGATTTGGTCCATTTTGCAGATTTTTAAATGTCTTAAATGAATAAATCTTGGGAGTCTTGGTGATCTATCTTTCTCTGCACCTTAACAAGGGATGATTCATCCTTTGTACGTTCACTTCTTTCAAGAATAGATAACCAGCCTTGGCTGCTTCTGTTTTGATGCCAGGCCAGACAGCCTCGCCATGCAGCTCCACGATTTCAGCTTATTCTTGCTGTGACCCAATTCTCGCCTTTTCTCTTCATGGGTCCTGGCTTACTAAATTCATAGCACCGATGTCCAGCTCCTGTACAATGGCGGCTCTGCCTGCATTCTATTTACTACATATAGCCAGCTTCTATAAGGACTTAATCTACTTGCGTTTCAGCATCTGTACACTTATTGAACGGTTAATTCTCTGCAGCACTTTGTGCACGTGTAATCTTCTTTCTCATATTTAAGAGCTCACTTGATTCTTTACTTCGTCATTAGTTTCTATAGGATCCATGCATCCTCTTCAGCCAATATCTCAGGACGTCGCACATGTCTCTTGTGACATCACTAGCTTCTCTCTTTGTTCTTTTTCATATTCCTTCTGGGAGTTCCTCCCTCAGATTGTCGTCTCTTCGGGGATACATTCGATAGGGTTGTCTCAATGGGTATCTTCTTTCGAATATATGCTGCAGTATTGGTACAACCGCTGGTGTCGAACACAGCGAATTCTCAGACTTACAACATCTAGGAGGTAGGGGGTGGGATTTCCTGCAGAGGCATGTAACTGCTCCTCTACACTGTGCTACTACAAAAGATGAAGGAGGTCTATCTCTTGATTGTCCCTGTTTTACCTTTATGATTGAGTTGTATTTTGGTTTGTAGATGTGTGAGGATTGAGTGGGCCATTTTACCCCTGCTCGTCCTTGTACGCCTGTGAGGCAGAATCCAATTCATCACACACACTAAAACAAACCCACAGACACACTGCCAAGCCCAGACATACTCACTGCCCACACATACTAACACTGCCCCCAAACACACTGCACACTCACACACATACTGCCCCTCACACACTCAAACACATTGCAAACCAAACACTGAACCTTTCCACGCACACATATAGACTGCCTACACACTGCTCCCATACACTTACTAACTGCCCCCACACATATCACATGTGTTTCCCCCACACACTGCCCTCCAAACATTGCCACCCATATACAAGTCCCCCAACACACAATGACTCCTCCACATTGCTTTCACATGCATTGTCCACACACACTGTAAATTGCCCCATGCACATACTTCCCCACACGCTACCCTCACACACTGCGACCACATACACTGCATGATCACACACTGCCCCAACACACTTCACACAACACATAGAGTGCCTGCTGATACATGGTCACTGTGCACACACACACACACACACACACACTGTATCTGCATACTGGCACATCACCCTCATACATTGCCACTTGCCCCCACACACTGCCACACCCACCCACACTTCCCCATACACATGTCCCTCACACACTTCCACACACCCATTGCCCACACACCCACCCACCCACTGCCCAAGCACAATTTCACCCTTTGTCACAAATGTAAACACTGCCCTTACAACATACACTGCTCCCACACACACATTGATCTCCGTACACAATGCCCACACACTGCACATTGCACCCGATGCACCCAAGCATGCTTACACACACACTGCTCCCCGCACACACTCCCCTCACATGCACACAAAGCCCTCACACTCCCCATGTACACCCCCTGCCCACAGACACTACAGATGCCCTGACACAGAGCCCCCCATGCACTTAGCCCCCACAACTGCCCCCTCATACACATTGCTGACCATGGAGACCTCCCCTCATACATGTTGACCAGCATCACACATGCGTACATTGCCAACACACTATAAACACTGCCCCCACACACACACTGCCCTTTAACACCAACACTGGTCCCTAAAAATCCCCACACACACTGCACCACGTGCAAACTGCTGCCACTCCTACACTACCCCCACATATTCACTTTCCCCACTCATTCAGTTCCTCACACATTCATGCACACACACTGCCCCCAACAACACACTGTCCAAGCACATACATACACACACACACTGACCCCTCACATCCATTGCCCCCACACACTTTCCCTGCACACACTTTCCTTTAGGGGTGTACCGAACTTCGGCTTTGAGGAAGTATTTGGCCAAATTCCAGCTGAAAAAAAGATATTCGGCTCCGGCCGAATAGTTTCTTGCTATTCGGCTGTTGCCGAATACTTTGTCATTCTCATTTGACTACAATGCAACAAGATCTCAGAGAGGCAAATATAGACTTCAGTTTGCAAAACTGAATAGAATTAGACCAGACACTTAGCCACAAGACCAGACAAATTGCAATCACACAGCTGTAAACTATCTTATATTGTAATCTGCTCTTTAGGGCATGTTTGATACAGATTCTTAGACATAAAAAGGTGCTCACCTTTTATACTTTGATACCTTTTATACTTAGCCAGCAACAATACAGGAACATCTTTTCTTTTGGCAAATGTTTATATGCAATGTGCACTTTCTTCAGTTGGAAAAGTGCATATTTCACTTTAGGGTACATTCCGTTCCTGTCATGTCACTTCCCATTGCGTACGTCATAGTCCCCCCTTTTCTTTTTTAAGGACTTGAGTTCTGAGTTCAACATTATCTGATATTTTATCAGGAATGATAAGGTGCACATGTTTGTGTATTGGCGAGAAGGAGTGGCGAGGATAAGTGAAAAGTGAGCAGCATTTGTTCCTATGGGCCATGCCCAGGGAGAAACATTAAGAATGAAGATTCCCCCTGCTAATAGCACAGGGAGCTCTTGATTCTATTAAAGACAAGGAGGCAAGCATTATGCTTCATCTTCTCATTTATTAGCTCTGCAGCAGTTTCAACAACTCAAATAAAATGTCCATCTTTTCGTTGAAAACCAAACATTTTTGTTTTTATTTTTTTATTTTTTTTTTTACAAAACTTCATTTCCCATCAACCCTAGGTCCCTGATCCCAGTGTCCTGGTCATGTGACCTAGTCCTTCCTCTTCCTGTAACCTTCTCTTCTTTGACTGCTTTTCAACTGCAATCTTAACCATTACTGAACTGTCAACTTGTTCCGAAAGGTCTCTGAACTGTAAAACTCTGCGGAAAAGATCCCTTGCATTCAAACTTGCGATCTTGATCAGCGTGTCCTGTCCTCTACTCGAACGTCTTCAACCGTTCTTCTGATCGTCTCCTAAGATGGAAACAACAATACATGTTAGGGTGGCGGATACACACCCTATTTCTGGGAGGAAAATCTTGTTATTCACTCAGATACATATCATTATACATTACTTTGTCATCATCTTGTCTCTCTCGTGTATCTAGGGTGGGAAATTAATGCTCGCCTCCTTGTCTTTAATAGAATCAAGAGCTCCCTGCGCTATTAGCAGGGGGAATCTTCATTCTATGTCAAGACGGAGGCGAGCATTATGCTTGTTTAAAGCTTCTTACCATAGCTTCTGCCAGTGTGTTAATCGGTTTAAAATAAAACGTTCTGAACGTGTTATCACTTGCCCAATCGGCTGCTTTCAGTATATCTTGTAATGTCGCCCCCTGCTTCAGTGCTTTGGATGCTCCTGCTCCTCGCACTGAGTGTGCTCCAAATGTTGCCATGTCTATCTCTGCTAGGGACATAACTTCTCTAACCCATCTCGCTATGGTGGCTGTCGCTATGCTCTTATGCGGCTTCCTGCGCACTATCAGTAATTGCGTCGTTCCCATCGGTCTCAGCTCAGCTGTCCTATTTACATACTCTCTTATACATGCGTCTATGGACAATTTAGGATGATCTTGCATATATGGGTATGTTATTGATGAGGAATCTGTCTTCGTTCTCCTGGCCAGATGGAAAGTCACTCCGTCTGGTCCGTATACCATTCTGTCTATTTCTAATGCTCTGACATCTGCTACTCTTCTACATGAAAACATGCACAAAAGCATTGCTAGCTTTTCCGACAGTCTGCCTAACGATAAATATCTATTACTGGGCCAGTCTGCTAATAGTCGTAGCACGACTGTTACGTCCCATAGAGATTTGTATCTTGGCTGCGGTGGCTTCCTAAATCTTATCCCTTTCAGAAGTCTGATCACTGCTACGTTCTCCCCCACTGGGACTCCTTCAATAAGCATATGACCTGCTGATATTGCAGATCTGTATACTCCTATCGTTCGTAGGCTCTGCCATCCTGCAAAAGTTCTGCTAGAAAATTCAGAATCTCTACTTAAGGGACAGAAACGGGATGAAAACCTCTCCTTTTGCACCACCTTGACCATCTGTTCCATGCTGCGTCGTAGCTCCTTCTAGTCGACGGAGCCCATGACTCTGCGATGAGGCTCGCAGCTTGTACCGAAATTCCTGGGAGATTCCAACGTCTCCTACTATCTTGCACGCCATCAGCGGCAGCGTCCCCTTCGCTCTCAGAGGGTGATATGACCCAACTGGGTCCGTGAGAAGGTCTTCTCTTTGCGGCAACATTCTTGGATAGTCGGCTATTAGTTCCATCAGTGCTGGAAACCATACCTGCGACTTCCATATCGGGACTACTATTATCAGATTCGCTGCCTCCCTGCGAACATTCGTTAAAGCTCTGCTTATCATTATAAACGGAGGAAACGCATATAGTGTCTCTTGTCTCCAATCTTGTAGAAAGGCATCTGTTCCCGCTTCCGCTGGGTCCAACCTCCAGCTGAAAAATCTGCTCTTCTGAGCGTTCAGTCTGGACGCAAATAGATCTGTGTGAATCGGCCCCCAGAGCTCTTCTATCTGTTGGAAGATTGCTCTGTCCAGCATCCAGTCGCTGGAGTCTGTTAGATGTCTGGAGTTCCAGTCCGCCACTACATTCTGAGCGCCTGGTAAATATTCTGCTATCACTGCCATTCCTGACTCCAGACAGGAGTGCCAAAAGTCTTTGGCTATTTCCGCTAACAATCTGGACTTCGTTCCACCTAAGTGATTTATGTCCCTGACTGCCGAGATGTTGTCCATCTTCAGTAGTATACATGAATTCACTTTGTCCTTGGTGAAGGCCTTGATCGCAAAAGAGCCGGTCAATAGTTCCAGGCAGTTTATGTGCAGTTTGAGCTACTCCGAGCTCCATCTGCCTCCCGTTTGGAGCTCTCCACATCAGGCTCTCCAACCTGCTCTGCCGGCGTCTGATTCTATTATCATGTCCGGGCGGTTGCCAAAAATGGCTCTGTCGTTCCATGCCTCCATGTTCTGGAGCCACCACTCTAGCTCTGTTCTGGACTCTTGGTCTAGCGGCACTAGCTGGTGGTAGTTGAGCCCTTGCTGAAAGTGCCTTATTTTCAGTCTCTGAAGTGCTCGATAATGCAGGGGTCCTGGGAATATCGCTTGGATTGATGCTGCTAAGTGGCCTACAATCCGTGCGATCGTTCGCAGAGATGTGGTTGGACTGCCGAGGCAGCTCCTTATCTCTCTTCGTATATCTCGAATCTTCCTGTTCGGCAGCTCCAGGGTCGCTGACCTGGTATCTATGATAAAACCTAGGAATTCTATCCTCCTTGCTGGCACCATCTCCGACTTCTCTCGGTTCACTAGGAATCCCAGAGAGGCTAAGAGGTTCGCTACCCAGCTGGTCTGGTAGCGAAGAACATCTTCGCTGCTCGCCATTATTAGGATATCGTCTAGATAGATGATGATCCGTATCCCTTTCTCTCTGATTGCTGCCGCTACTGGCTTCATCAGTTTCGTAAACGCCCAGGGGGCGGACGCTAATCCGAACGGCATTGTGGCAACCTGCCATAAATGCCCATCCCAGTCGAACGCCAGGAAGGATCAGTAATCTTTTTCTACTGGGATCTTGAGATATGCGTCTTTCAGGTCTATTCTTGCGAGCCAGTCGCTCTGTCTGAAAGTGTCTCTCAACTGGTGAGTCCCTTCCATTTTGAAGTGGTTGTAAACCACCCCCTCGTTCATGTCCCTCAAATTTATGACTGGTCTCACTTTTTCTTTTCTGTGGACCAGGAACATATTGCTTATGAACCTCGGCACCATGCACGGCTCGATAGCTCGTTTCTTCGCTAAGCTCTGTAGTTCTGCGTGCAACAGATCTTTCTCTGATCGCGCTGCTACTATTGGTCTGGGGGCATTGTACTGGACTGGGGTCTGTGTAAATTGTATATGTAGGCCCTTGACTGTCTGTAGCACCCAAGCGTCGCTGGAAAGCGCGCGCCAGTTTTCCCAGTAATTCGCTGTCCTCCCCCCTACTGCAGGGTATGTGGATGCTCTCACCTGTGGGGACGTAATGTCCTCTTCCTTGACCTCTGCCTCGCCTTCCTCTCGGGAAGCGACCTCTGGGTTGAAAGAAAGTGTCTGGTTTCTTATCTTCCCAATACTGTGCTCTGTTCGATTGAGGCCTTCTGGGCGTCTGGTAGCGACCGGTCGCTCGGCCTCTATACCGACCGATCCCTCCGAAAACCCTTCCGGGGAAGATCTTTTTTATAGAGGCTTGTGCTTTCTCTAGCGCGGTGTAGGTCCCTACGAACTTCCCCATGTCTTTTCCGAATGTTTCACCGAACAGTAGCCCCTGCGCAGCTTCGCCTGCCTCGTATGAGGACAGGTCTCCTAATTTCTGATATATTTTCAATAGTAGTCCTCTTCTGCGCTCCGAGGATATCGCACAGTTTGCGTTACCTAAAAGACATACATCTCTTTGAGCCCAGTTTTCTAATACTTCTGCGTCAATCTCTTCCCCTGTACCTTTTGCCTGCTCGGCCAGGTCCACAATCTTGGCCAGTGGACCCGCTAGATCCAGGACCTTCTCCTGGCAACTCTTCCATGAGCGGTCGATCCCTTTCCTAGGGTCTCTGTTTGATTTAGCTACGAAAGCTAGCATTTTCGGATCCAATTCTTGTGCTTCTGCCACCTTTCCTGGGAGTTCTGGTCTGGGGCATTCAGCCCTCAGCCTTTGTCTCACCTCCTTCTCAAGTGCCTTGCGCAGCCTCTGCGTCATGTAACGTGCCACTCTTGGAGAAGGCATCCATTCTGAGGATCTTGGGTTTCTGATCTCCTCCGGCTGAAACATATCTGAGGTTTCGTCTTCTATATTGTTCAATTTCCTCAGTCTCTTTTTCGGAGGCGGTAAACTCCCTTCATCTCCCTCCTTATCACCTTCCTCTTGCAAGGATGTCGGAGATTCTGCGAGTTCCTCTTCTTGGGGAACTTCTTCTTCTGTGTCTCCCATATTTTCTTCCCCTGGGTAGGGGGTCATGAGGCTCGGCACCCCCGACTTGGACATAAAGGCTTCTTCCAGCCTAATGAAAGTGTCTGTCGCCTCTGGGGCCTTTGGATCTACCCCTTCAAGTTGGCCTGGGGGGTCAGAAGAGTTCGCGCTCTTCCGGGCCTTAATACACCCTGTGGGCCCTCTGGCGCGGCCCTGGTGGACGTGCTTGCTTGTGGTGTGGTGCTTCTGTCTCTTTGACTGGAATGTTTCAATCGTCTGCAGGCGTTCCTGCAAGGGTCTGACTCCTAGAGCCACTGCCTCTACGAGTGATTCGCCCAGCACATCTTTGAAGCTTTGAGCCAAGTCTTCGGAATATGTGGCTTCTTGCTCCTCCTCACTCCATTCAAATTCAGCCATGTTGTGTGCTGGTTGGTGCCTGATAGTACCTAAACAGGTGTAGTGGCACGTCCACTCTTCACTCTCCTCTCTTGAGGCTGCACCTGGCTGCTAAGCAGGTTCTTTCACTTTCAGTGCCGGAACTGAGTTCACTTTATGCTCTGATTCGAGCTGTAGTGTGTTTATGCACTTTTTCTCCTGAGCAGCATATAATCTGCCTCTCCGGTAATTTTCTACGATCTGTCGCTGAAGGGAGACCGGAGCGCAATTCCCGCGAAGCGTTTAGCCCCTCCTTTCCAAAGGAGAGGGCCTTGCGCTCTCCCAATTGAAGCGCCGGGTTCTCCGGCTTTAAGCCCCGCCCCCGCGAGCGTGGGGGCCGTATGCGTGGCTCTTCTTTAAGACGCTCGTACGCGTCTGAGCGTTGAATCCGCCCCCACGAAAGTGGGGGCACTCGCTCCTTCGCGCCTGCTGCGAGCGGACGAAGCCGCTTGCCAGGCTCCTCCGCGTACCTTGCTCCACCCTCCCGAAGGTGGGGGCTCTTTGCTCACTGACGTGTAACGCGAGTGAGCCGACGCGGCCTCAGGCAAACCCCCGGAGTGCTGATACTGCAGCACAGGGCCGCCGGATAACTTATAAACACGGATTACGCAATCCCCGCTACGATGCGCGGTCCCTGCGCTCTCTCATAGCATTATGTCATTATGAAATCTTCAGTTATCTGCAAATATACAACAAAACCCTAATACAAATGCTGACTGACTACGCAGCTAAGTGAAAAGGGTACTTATCTCTGGAGAGCAGGAAAAGAAGAGGAGGTTACAGGAAGAAGAAGAACTAGGTCACATGACCAGGACACTGGGATCAGGGACCTAGGGTTGATGGGAAATGAAGTTTTGTAAAAAAAAAAAATTTAAAAAAATGTTTGGTTTTCAACGAAAAGATGGACATTATATTTGATTTGTTGAAACTGCTGGAGAGCTAATAAATGAGAAGATGAAGCATAATGCTTGCCTCCGTCTTGACATAGAATTCACATTAGGAAGTGGAGACTAGCAGGGCTCGGTTATGTCAGGCAGAGTAATATGCCCCCACCTAACAGGCCTTTCAGAGGAATTTATGCTGGGTAATCAAAGTGGGCCAGTGTGTGACAGTGGGTTGCAAATTGCAATTTCTATTTTGTTCAACCTAGTCCTTTTGCATTTGTGAAGCACTGGTTTGACTGGCACTTGTTTTGAATATGCAACAACATTCTGTACATTTGGGTCCCTTCATTTTGGTTAAATCTGCTTTTTTCTGGCTATTACACTTTAAATAAAGATGCTGCATTGATTACAACGAAGAGAAATAAAAAGTATAGCATGCATTTAAAATGGTGCTTTTTTTAAAGGTTGCTGAAGTTTGGAACATGATTAAATAAAGCAACTATTCGGCTTCATATTCGGTTTTGGCTGAATAGCTGACAAACTAGTCGGTATTCGGCCAAATGCTAAATATGCCATTCGGCACAGCCCTACTTTCATTACACACTGCCAGTGTGGTGATAGTGTTAGTATGTGTGGACAGTGGTGTGGGGGACAGTACCACACATTACACCCTCCACACACAGCTCCAGAACACACACACTGCCCCTCATTCACAATTGGTGTATCCCCAAAACCAACATTGACCTCCACTCCAAACACACACTACCATCCACACACACACACTCCTCCTCTCACACACACTGCCCCACCTCAAGTACTCTGCCCCAACAGACACATCCCCTTAAAGACACTGCTCCCACACACAAGGCACCACCACACTCAAACACTGCCCTAACACCACACACCCCACCCACACTGTCTCCCGCACCACTTTCACCCAGACACACCCCACATACACAAATTGGCTGCACATACACACACACACTGCCCACAAACAGCATAAACACGTGCACTTTCCCACATGCACACACACTGCCCACACACACTGATCACACACATACAAACACACTGTCCTGCACACACAATACAGTGCACATACACACACACACACACACACACACACACCAAACCTTAACCCTTCCTTCCGTGTAATCCTAGCCCCTACTGCTGCCTATGCTAATAAATTCTTCTGCATTCCAATTGTCGATAAAAAAACATTGTCAAGATGGTATTTTTTCCCATCATGCACGGACTTAAAAAAACGTTTCAAACATTCAGACTCATAGTACCATGGATGGACAGACTCGAGTACTGCTGACTAAAACTGTGGCTGCCCATTTAAAACTTGTAACTCTCAGCCAAGGTACCATTTCAACAGAGCTAAACTATCCCTTATCTTTGCACCCCCTATAGATGCATGGGGCAGAGTGGGAAATGGTACCATAAAAGCGAGGTGTACTGCTTTTACGCTTACATTTCCTGCTCTGCCCCATTTTCCTAAAGTTACTAGGCAGAGGAGGGGCAAGGAGTAGAGATACGACTCTGCCCTGCTGACCTCTTCCGCGTTTAGCTTGACCCTTATATGACATTTTCATGAAGGAGTAAAACAAATCGATTCCTCTTGAATCAGCCTCGGTTTTGCACATTCTAACTGTTAAAACAGGCCAAATTCCATAGCGATTAAGTGTTATTTGCAGGTGCAATGTATTTCTTCGCCAGAGAGGGAAAGTAAATAGTAGACAGGAACACGCCCTGTGATGACATGACTAGCCTGATTACAGAGCATGTTCCTATGGGAGTGCGCTATTATAAAAACGCTTCTGTGGCTCAGCCCAACGCTCTCCACGAGCGCATGGATGAGTAGTGGCAACACGGCCTAGAAGTGATTCTAATCATACAGGTGAAACAGTCACAGCCCGACAGGTATACCGCGTTCACCTCTTTTGGTAGCATGGGCCGAGGGCAGGCTATACTCTGCAGGAGGGTTGTGAGCTGATACAATGGCAGGACAAAGAACAATAGTACCGCGGTACCAAAATAAAAGAATGTACAACCAGTGTTCTAAAAATTAGGAGCTTTAATAAAAGCTAACAGTGCACAAAACTAATTAAAAACAGTAAATACCCACTTCTGTAAAAGAAACACATAGAATGAGGACTTTGAGATTAAAGAGCCCTCTGGGTTGATAGGCAAGGGTGCCCAGGCAAAAGCAAAAAATGTCAGCAGCAATGCCAAAATTCAAGGATATGTCTCTAAAGGGCAGGAAGGAGAGCTTAAAAGCCGCTATGTTCCTTTGGGGTGTACCAGAGGGGCAGAGCATTTTCAAATACGGTTATTTGTCTTGGGTGCTTGACAGCGTTGGGCCAGGATTCGGTGCACTTTCTTGCCATCAAGCCGGGGTTGAGACGGTCGAGTAATATTGATCCAGTTGCGAGTTGGAAAGGAGTCCTCATTGAGAGGAGGCTCTATGTGGTCATGCCGAGATAGTTAGAGTTAATGGGTCCTAACAGCTCTAATCGGTAGTCTAGTCAGGTCGAAATAATGCATCCACCGGGTCGAGTCAGCGTTCGAGATGGATGAATCAATGGCTTCCGGCGGGTCAAGTCAGCTTTCGAGTCAAGTTGAGACAATACGTCTGTTGGATCGAGTCAGTGCTGGGGATTCGCCAAGTCAGGGGCTTCCAAAGCTGTGAGCCGGCATTCGAGTCACTGTGGAGATACGCTTCATTTGGTCAGGTCGGCATTGAGGAGGCTTAAAGAATTAGGTATGTAGTTCGTAACTGCACTGCCAGCCTTGTAGTGGCTCAAAGCAAGTCGGACATGGTTGGGTGGGCTTCAGGATGTCTTGAGATGGTAAACAGGTTTCCAGGCTGCTTCTGAAATTTTTGATTGCTGCGATGCCCAGTCCAGCACCTCCATGGAAAAGATTAGTCCTTCTTGCATCACTTCCACTCCAGGAAGTTTGTCTGGCACCTTCAGGGGGTCCTTCATCTCCAGTGAGCAGGGTCCCAGTTCCAGTATGCTGGCAGCAGAGAGGCCTTGGTCCACAGCTGTATCACCTCCGATGGTCTCTGGGAATGGCTATGCAGCAAAGCTTTCCTCTCCTTTGGAGCTTTCTGTATTCGCCTCTATGCCAGAGGGCTTTGGAATACATTTATCCCCACCATAGTTCCAAAGATAAATCAACTAAGGGAAGAGTTTTTGTCCCTTATAAAGGCAAAGTGCTGCAGTGGATTGGTCAAAAGTAAACCTCAGGGGTCTAACCTATGCCACTGTAAAAAGTGTCTTTTGCCTTCTGACTTTATACCCAGAGTGCTTTGTCTACATGAATTGGGAAGGGCAGGAAACATAGAGAGCCTTAGCAGAATCCAAGATTGTGGGAACTCTCACTTGGCCTAAATCAGTCAGGTGGCTACTCCAAATCCACCCCGTTCCCATACCTGCTGACTTCTAATAGACTATTCAGCATCCTGGTGTGGTAGTGGATTTGTTATATCAGGACTGCTATTAAGACACTGATTCACAGGGGACCTTCTAGGGAGGGTCATGTGCCCTGTAATGACGTTGTTGGCCTTCATCTGGGATTTAAAGAAGCAGCTTCCTGGCCATTTTCACACATGGCTGATATGGAGAAGCTAAATGCAAGCGATGTATAATTGTGTGACCCCAGTAGCCACCATGCCATAGCTGTGCATGGCTTATATTTACAATGTGCCACCAGGCTGACTTAAAATTGTAATGTTTTGAATCAGAGGTGCAGATGATTAAAAGGTCACCTTTGCCTGTTGGAACTTTGTGTTCCAGCGGCTGTCAGAAATGTATATGCAACCTTTGAACCTGTCTTGCTGCCAATGCAGGGCAGTTGCTAGAGATGTCAGGAGACTGTCACATCAAAGGCATATGAGTGTCTGTGTTTCTGGCACAGAGCATTATGAAAGGGATGTTTGATTGGCAGACCGCCCTTACAGAAACAGAATGACTAGAATCATTTTATTACTAAAAAATCAAACAAGCTAAGGTTTTAACACCCTTGAAGATGTCATTCTGTCACACATCAAATGTTACTCTTTAGTGTTCCAAACTATCTCGTAAATGTTTAACATTGCATGCAGCTGACCCAACATCATGTAACCCTATTAGCGATATTAGAGAAATTTTTCCCAATCGCAAGTGCAATTAGCGATAAGGCAAAAACTGTGTTACTGTAAGAAACATATTGTCTCAATGTATTTTTTTATCTGTACATTTTATCAACATGATCTTTATACAAAATATAAAAATAATTAGTAATTTATTTATTTTCATATCATAAAATATATACGGCAGGACTCATTTCATACTTCCATACCACATTTAATAACTGAAACAATAATTGATTGTACATCACTCTTATAAAGATATGCCATAAGCTAATTCATCAAGGCTGTCCAGGTTGTAATCAAATTTTATATTAACGACTCAAACAAACCAAGCCTTTGCAAAGGTGCTTCATGATTTCAACAATGCACTCACTTTTACAAATATGCTCTTTCTGGGGAATATGTTACCAAGCCCCCAGCACTTTCAGTGTAGGCAGAATAATGTATTTCAATAAAATTAAATCAAACTTTATAATCAGACAAGGAAGTCCAATACATATTTGGGGATAACCCCAATTAGGATGCAAATGGCAAGCAATCCCAAGCATGACATTTAGTACTTACATTAATCAGATGTTGGCCATGATCAGGAAAAGATCATTTGGAACCCGATCGTCCCATAGAAGACTCAAGACAATGTTCAAATATGTTCACCCGGTACACATTCAGAAATGTGGTGTTTATGGTACACTACTTGTGTAAAGTTGAAGAAAACAGTTTTTATTGTGATGATGTTAAGTACTTAATTTATATAGTGTCTCGTTAGGCGCAAACTTGTATTTGATGTAGGGTGTAAGAATCTGCTGCACTTCCATAGATCCCAAACCAATCTCAGCTCTTATATAGTCTACAGTCAAACTTGCAGGCAAGCAGTGGGCCTCGTCCATGATGGGTGAGGGGGCATCGACCCTGACACCCATACCCTCACCCATTATGGAGGAGCCAGGCCAGTGCAAAAACGGGGTCATCCCCCCACACCACCCCCAGCTGCTTCTGCAGCTGAGGGAGCACTTTAGGGCTGGCCTGAATTATCAAAGGGAAACAGAGTTTCCCTTTGACAGTTTTGTTCTCCAGTGAGCGTACACAATGAGCCATCCAAGGTCGGGTCTTTTTTGTTTTTCCAGTCCTGAATGGCCCTTTGGGGATGCAAGCTGGGCATCTGCACCTTAGAATGTATGTGGGGATGGTCCAGTGGCTTCCCGCACATTCAGAGGGTCTGGGGCAGTGACAAAGCAGCTCTCAGGCTCATGCTTGCATGTCTAGGAATCGCTGCTTACTGGTTCCTGTTTGTGTGCCGCAGGAGCACGAGTACTTCCATGTTGCTGCCTATGCATGGAGAGGAACGGCGTCAGGACCAGGGATGAAGGTAAGATTATAAGTGTGTATTATGTGTGCGTGTGTGAAGGAAGGAAGGCAGGAAGGAAGGCAGGAAGGAAGGAAGGAAGGAAGGAAGGAAGGAAGGAAGGAAGGAAGGAAGGAAGGAAGGAAGGAAGGAAGGAAGGAAGGAAGGAAGGAAGGAAGGAAGGAAGGAAGGAAGGAAGGAAGGAAGGAAGGAATAAGTGT